>NC_034411.1:97504050-97832523 GCF_002078875.1 Numida meleagris | reverse complement strand
TCTTTTCTTTTCTTTTCTTTTCTTTTCTTTTCTTTTCTTTTCTTTTCTTTTCTTTTCTTTTCTTTTCTTTTCTTTTCTTTTCTTTTCTTTTCTTTCCTTCTCTTTTCTTTTCTTTTCTTTTCTTTCCTTTCCTTCTCTTTTCTTCTCTTTTCTTCTATTTTCTTCTATTTTATTTTATTTTATTTGAGAAAAAACACCAGTAGGGTTTCTCACATATGTCAGTCCAGTTATTTTTAATTTCTCATTTTAAACTTTATCCTACCTAATTTATGAGTTTATTAGTTTATCCTACCTAATTTATAGAGTTTGAGTTTTCTATCTGTTAGAATGACTGTGAAGGGATCACAGCTCTTTCTCTTAGGAACAGGATGAAGTCCCCATCTCATGGATGCTTTGCATTCCTATTGATTGTGCTTTGTGGGTTGTCTGTTTAGTGCAGCAGTATGGTAAAATGTGATTGTATTTACTGAATTTGCAGTGCTGGCCTTCAGCCCTTTCTGTAAGCCCTGGTGCAAGGAGACTTCCAATTACTGCTTCTTGCCAAGCAGTGATGAAATTAGTTTCTAATGTGATGCTCTAAAGCAGTTGATTCCATGAAGCCATTTGACTAATTGTTCTAATGCGATTTAAAAAAAAAAAAAAAGAAAAAAAAAAAGAAAAAAGGAAAGAAATATTATCTGTATTTAAAAATGAAATTGGAAGCCTTTTCCCCTTGAGATAATTGTCCAGTAATTAGAAATGGGCTGAATTGGAGAATGTTGGGATGGGACATTTCTGGAGTGTGGTAGGGCTCTCCCTGTTACTTCTATTTCTGTTAGAAACCAAAATTGTGAAAATGTGATGGGTAGGATGGTGAAACACTGAAACAAGTTGCCTAGAGAACCTGTGGATTCCCCATTATTGTTAAGTGTTCCAGAGCAGGTTGGAGGGTATTCTGAACAAACCGATTTAGTAAAATATGTCCCTTACGATGACAATAATTGGACTAGATGATCTTTAAAAATCCATCACAACCCAAACCTCTCTCTGAGTCTATGAATCATGATGGCCTGGCACCTGGTAAAACCTTACTTCATAAAATGTACAGCTTAAAATCCACAGCCAATACTCAGGCTTACTCATAGCGTGCAAACAGAGAGAAGCTAACTAAGCTGTTCAGAAGGTTACTGTGGATGGTGAGTGTTCCTTTTTTTCACTTGCTGCTCTCTTCATTTGTATATTGTATCTTTTGCTGTGGTATGGATAATTCCATGGGCCTTCTGCCCAGCACTCTTTTCTACTGATGCTACATAAAGTCTGGGAATGACTAGAGGTTGGAAATTGTTTACCTACTGCTCTGAGGCACTGGAATCATCCAATAATAATACATGCAAATAAAAGGCAAATACATTTTAACTCTGAGTACCTCACTGGCTTTGGGGAACTACCAACTTTTTATACCCCTGATGGGTCTGACACTTCCTTCTGGACTTGGCTAAGCTGTGTGGGCACTCTGCTCCTCTGCAATTAGATTAATATAATTTCTTAGGACTGTTCAGACTAATTCAGAGTCCAGCTCAACCTAATGGCTGAAGCAGGGTCTTTAGGTTATGTGTACATGCTCTTTCTGCTAATGTTGCCTGGAGTGACTGACAATGAAATTACTTATTTAACAATCCCACTTTAATTGACTATGGAATGAGCTGTCTGGGAGATGAAGAAAAAGTGTACTGGATCATTACTCATGATGACTTTATAAGAGTGAACTTTCTGCTGTGTTACTGCTTAAAAGAAGCATCTGCCAACAGTTTTTCACTTTGTAGAAAGGGTTTGCTTAATTCATTTTTGTGTGAAGCACTGAACTTTACATGCCTCATGACAGAAACAAGGCAGGATTTAAGACAATGCAACTGTCTCTGCATCTTTCCATTGCTGCTAGTAGGAAGTGACTATTGGTCAAATGCTGCCTGGATATCTATCTACTTTATGATTAGTATGATATCGATGGATGACTTACCTCTACAAGTGGCAACATTTCATTTTCAGTTCACAGGGTCACAGAATTGTAGGGGTTGGAAGGGACCTCTGGAGTTCATCTAGTCCAAACCCCCTGCTAAAGCAGGTTCCCTCGAGGAGATAGTAGGGGAAAGCTTCCAAGTTGACTGACAAATGAGTTTTGAGCTTCAGGTTAAGATGTAACTGTAACAACTTTCAAGAAGAATATACCTTTCTTAAACTCAATTCATTTGACGGCTCCAGTTCAGAGGACACCCTGCTTCTGTGAGTCACTTTGGCTCGGCTCTCTGTTATTTCAAGGATACTTTTAAAGTGAGCTGGAAGTTTTCTGAGATGATGGGTAAGGTCACATGCCCTGGATTAGTAAACAGGGATTTCTCAGGTAGATTCCAACACTTCTGCTGTGAGATTGAGTCTAGATCAATTCTCCTAATGCAAGCAACTAGACATAAAATGTCTAACATCCCATTACTGTTAATGAAGATTTAGTAAAAACAATCAACGAGCGTTTCAGCTGACCAGCCACAAAGTATGTACTCAATGGTAAGCTGAATTGCTTTTCAGGCTCCAGTGACTGTAATTGGAGCTTAGAAATCTAGTGCATCTGAAAGCACCTAAATTTAGGTATCTCACTCTCAAACTGATTCTTGCACTCAGTGTTCCCTAGTCAATGAAGAACAATAGACAGTTTCAGAGAATGCTTCATTTGACTGATTTTAGAAGTCGGCCTTAGGGAATGCATTCATTTCCTCTTACCTAAAAGAAAAGTAGAGTTTCACCTTTAAGACAGCTGTAAAGTTAAGCAATCTTAAAACTCACCACTTGATTTGATCCCCATGTTCTTATTACTAGAACCTAAAGTATAATTCTTTATATATGTCACCGAATTATTCATAGAAGACCTGGAAAAACATATGTCTGTATGTGTAGTCTGAGGCTCAATCAAGAGCATAAAGGTTGTTTTCCTGCAGCCCCATGTAAAATTGGGTGTTGTACTCATTGCTGTAAGATGTTGTCCAAGCTAAAGGTTTAGTAGAATACAAATGAATAAATTCTTATGTGTCCTGTATATGTAGGGTTTACAATTAGGGCTCACTTCTGTGTTATTCTTCAGAACTGCTGTGTTTAATGTTAATACCTTTCTAATTCCTAGAAGGAAGACAAGTCATTACAGAAATTATAGATGTGAGACTGTATGGTACTTAGAATGGCAGCCACTGGAAGATGATGGACTAACGAGTCCTGTGGCTCTGGCCCAGTAAGGCAATTCACCTTTAATTAAGAAGTCTCTTATATATGATCCTGGAGCATTTTGACTTCTACATTTTTTTGTGTACCAAAATTTAACATCAGTTTCATGATTCCTTTCAATACAAAGTAGTCTTCAAGATGCTGTAAAGTGCCAGCACACTGGCCTGTTCTTTAACAGTCTTCATTATTCTGAAATGATAAATGCTTGAGGAAAAGATTTGTGATCAGAGGACTTCTGTAAGACAGCTAAAATTAACTCATGATCTTTATATGAGCCTGGATCTGGAGGAGCAGAAGTTGGTTCCTTTGGGAACTGTTTCCCATTGAGGGTGAAATGTTTGCATGTGATGAATAAAATGGATAACTGAGCTGGAGATGTTCAATTATTTCTTTAAAGAAATTTCCCTGGTTTAACAGAGGTGCAGCTGCTATCTAATCTTTACTGGAGCGTGCTTAAGGAAATAGCTATTTTGTATTTGAGAAGAAAATGAAATATTGGCTAACTTCCAAAACCCTTGAGAAAACATCATGATCTTCTGTAGATAATTTTTCTGGTCACTTTGTGATTAGTGACATAGTATGGAACACCTAAATCTTGAAAGCTTCTCGCCAGCACATAGTGGTACTACTGCTTTAACTCCCATCTTCAACAGCATCCTCCTGAATATAAACACTGACATTAAAAAATATTACCCTGTCTCATGCCACTTAAAAATAATTATTTTGTCTTCATGTAATGAATGCCAAATTCTTCTTAAAGAAATATTCAACATGTTCATCCATTTTTTTTTTTCAGGGGAGGGAGGGCTTTTTTCCAATGGATTCAATTTATCAAGATTTGCACATTTAAATATTATGCACCCCCCACACACAGATACAAACACAAATCTATTTTGGTCTGAAAGCAGGTTTCTGATAAACATTTACTGTAGGCTACTTTTAGCACAGATTCTATTTATATAGCAGTGGCAGTGTGAAGCTAAGCCTCAAAGACAAAACGAGAATTCCAGCAGAATATCAGAACAGCAGGCAAACCTCAGGAAGAAGGCATAAAGGGGCTGTAAACTGTAGCCTGAAAAATGAAACAAAGCAACAAAACCCTGTGCCACTAAATCTGGTGAGGCAAAGCAACCCAGTGCCACCTATAATTAAGGCGTCCCATCAGGACTTTGCAGTACCACTGCCTGGTTGTCCACCATCACTTCAGTGCTCCCTGATTATGGAGGACCTCTGGGATTCCAAAATCTGCTTCAGGAAGGATGTGATTGCAGGGTCTTATTATAGACGTTGGCTTGCAGTGAGCAATCTGTGTTACCAGATGGAGACCTTCTCAGGGCATGCACATCTCAGGCAGGCGGTGTCACCTGCGCTGAGCTGCACCATAGCTTGTTTCTGGAAGCAGAGAATCCTACTGAGTCAAGGTCCATGCAGGAGTGGAGTTGGCAGAGTGTGGGATGCCCTGCATAAGCATGTGTGTCTGTACAAATTCAGAGTTGGTACACGTGGAAAGAGAATGTCTCTGCATAAGCTCGGATGAGGTGATGCTGCACGATGCTGCTGCATGCATTGGTTAACTGCACTGACTCTTATTGATTTTTAATTTGAGACTAAGACTGGAAAATAGGAAAAAAGTTCTGCTCTGTGCTTTGACATCATTGCCTAAACAATTCTGTCAGTGATTACCCAGATAATTGTTCAAGTGCAGCAAAATATTTTACAATAACTCTGCTCTAATTGTTAATAATAGCATTTTGCCTCATTAAATGTGTGGAAGATTAGCGCCAGGGTTTTAGGTGTTAGCTTATAGTCAGAGAACAAGCACTGATTAAAGGAATCCTTTTATCCATTTACTAGAAAGACCACACAGAATTTTATGTTGTGGAAAGACTAATGTTTTATTTCCCTGATTATAATTTTACAGCTACCTTAAATCTTGCTTTTATTGACTGGATTTAGCATATCGGTTCATGCTCATAGATTAATAAACTTCTCACAAAAGGCCAACCTGCTGCCCCTGTGCAAGTTCCAGCTCCATCAGAACAGAATCTTCAGTGTCCAGCATTCACACACGCATCAGGATTGTGTTTCTGTATAGCTGGTAGGAGTGGCCGGAAGTAATTTTTATTAAGTGGAACTGCTGAGAGTTCTGCAGTCCAAACCTCAACATGAGCACCATCACAGCCACTTAATTTCAGGAATACGTGGACAGTTCTTTTGAGGAATGACCTTTATCTTGCTAGAGGGAGTTCTTTATCTAGTAATTACTGAGTCTTTTCATTTCTGAGACATTCTACTTTGTGTACACCAGTCCCTCTGTGCTAAAGCCTAAGCTCAAGTCAGTTCTGCACAGGTACAGCTTGGACCTGGATGCTGAAGATCAGCACTCCCTCAGGGGCTGCAGGGCCATGCAGAGAGCTGGGCTGGGAGCTAGCCCAGGTTTGGGTTGTGGCGTCTTGATGGTGACCTCTGCCCAAGCAGCAGCACCCAAGAAGCTACTCCTTGCTCATGAAATCTGAGTTTCTGAGCTTCTCCAGCCCTCCTGCCCAACTGCGGACAGCTCTCCACAGGTTGCAGCCATGAAGACTCCATTTTTCCACTGCATTTTCAAAACTGTTACCCTTTAATTCTGTCAGGAATCATGTTTTGCAGTGGATGGCATACACTGTCACAATCACTCAGAAGTAGCAGCAAATAGTTTCTTAATATACGATGCCTAAAAGTCCCTATGCAAAGCACATGATATGAGAAGGCTATTTCTGGACAAGGTTTTCTGCAGAATACTGATATGTTTCACTCAACAGTTTACAGCCTTTCCTTCTGAAGTAAGAATCTCAGACTTGGGGCTTATAGTACCTCTGAAAAATGTCTGTTATGCAATATATATCTTTTAGCTAACTAAAGCTAGAAAATAATTTTCATTGAAATGTATTTCAAGCAAGTCCAAGTTAATCATGCAAGTTGGAACTCTCAGGAATGTGAGTTACTGCTGTTAATTACCTCTCAGTTAGGAAAGGGCAAGGCTGCAGGGGTGGTCAAGCTGAATTAAGCTGCCTATCGTTACATGTCTTATCCCTGAAGAGGAGGTTGAGCCCAGCTCCCTGCAGCTACCTCTAAAACTCTCTACAAAGAGGTATGTACTACCTGTAAAGGCACTTGTCCCTTTAGATCCCTTCAGGTCATGTTATATATATATGCAGTAGAAAACTCCAGCCACATTAAATAAATTTTGGAAGAGAAAATTAATATTAATCAACCTAACAGATGGTACATGTAGCTGGAAGAGGATATATAAAGCACAACCCCTAAGAAATGAAACTGTCCCCACTGTGTGCCACTAGGAGGTCTCCAGGGTGCTTTTCGCTGTGTGAGTCAAGTCACTGTCGGCTTTTCTATCCCCGAATTTATCTATCTGTCCAGCCCTCAGTCAGAAGGCTAATATTTCCTCTTACCAATGCAATGTACCTACTGCTTCAGTAAGGCAGACCCTGCCCCAGGGCTGGGCTGTCTTCTAGCCCAATTTCAGATTTCTGTATGGCATCCAGGTGCCAGCACTTGCTACTGACATCACTTCCAAAGACACAGTTTTCAGTCAAGAAATATTGGCTCAAAATTGGATGGAGAAAGGAAGAATAAGAAAACACAAAAACTGCTTTGGGCTGGTCAAGAGCTTGCTTGGCCCATTCCTCCTGTTCTTCAACAGCAGACACGAGAGGTCAGTAAAGACCAAAGTCACTCTTTATGTACATCTGGGTTCCCTTGCATGAGGGATGAGATTGTAGCTGACACAAAAATATATGCCAGACTGCACCTGAAAGTGGCACAGAGTGGTGGCTGCTCAGGCTCCATAAAGTGGTAGTCTATAAAGCCTTCTGAGCATCTCTTTCCAAGACTGAGTTTTGTGTCATGTATTCCTGCAGACTGATCAGGGCAGAGACACAAAGCTTTCTTCAACTAGCTCTCAATATCCAGAAAGACAGTTCTGAATAATTTACTTTAGTACCTTAGCTAAAGAATTTCGGTTTGGGATTTACACAGTACAGTGCAGAAGAGGCAGGAGAAGATATTTGTGAACGCTGATTTTAATAAATACATACTTTAATTTGCTTTGCAACAATGTTCTTTGGGCTTCAATTTTCTTCTTAGTCCCTCTGGTTTTCTTACACACACAAAACCCTCTCCTCCCCATTCAGGCATGAAACCAGAATATCTGCATGAGGTCAAGTTGATTAGCTGAATAAATCAAGTTAGAAAAGGAAGAAGAATCACTCTTCAAAGCAGGCTTGGGTCAGAAGAAAAACATTTCTCTTCATTATTTGATTTTTATAATCAAATATGCTCAAAACATAAGTCTTGAGAAAAAATAATCAATCACCTACAAGTCAGGCTAAGCTTCTGATGCTGTTTTGTTAGATATACTTGCATGGGCAGGGTCCATGCGGCTTTGAATCTTCACTTAACTGTGTTAGTTGTGGTTGTGTCTAGAGGCTACAGAGGTGGGCAGTTCCGGCAGGCATGTCTCCATGGGACAGGACGTGTATAACGCCTTCTGCTGTGGGTTAACCCAGCAGGCAGCTCAGAACTGCCCAGATGCTCCCTTGCTCAGAGTTGTAGCTGATCCCTTGCACATCCTCTAGATGAGAAACACAAACATAAATCGGCTTCAGTTTGTGCTGCCCCCTGTGCAGAGGTGTGGGATGAGGCAGCAGATAGATTCTGGCTGTCCAACACAGGAGCAGTGGGACCCACCCAGTCTGCCAGTTGCCCTTCTGTGTTAGCTGCAGCTGGAGAACTAGCTTGCTCCGAACAATTACAGTTTTAAGCTGAGAAGACAAGATGGTCAAGAAACAGACCACTAATTGTTAGAAAATTCATTTTCATTCAAACCCTGGGCAATGGTTTGCTTTCACCTTTCACAGACAGGTTACTAGTGATGCGACTTCAATTATTTGATCAGTCAGATATGCTTTTTTTTTTTTTTTTTACCAAGAAGCTTACAACATGATTGACAGAACAGAAAATAATTAGCAGTGGGGAACCAGAGACATTCACTTGAGAAGATCTACAGCTCTTTACTTAGCTGATATCTCCTATCAAAGAGCTCTGTCCACTGCCTTCAACTTAATTTCTGTGTAGCAGGAAGCTTGGAGAATGCTAGTGAAAAAAGAATTACAATCATAGAATCACAGAACATCCCAAGTTGGAAAGGAACTTTGATAAGGATCATCAAGTCCAACTCCTAAAATAAGCTAACTAGACTTTTGTTTGCATGGGTATTGCATATGCATACATTTCACAGGCATAAATAAAATGACTCTGCTGCTAAAATCCTCGGGGTTGGAAACGAATTGCCCTGTTATTTGGATTTTTTTGTGACTCATAATATTACACTGTCACAAAATAAACCTCCTTTAGTGTCGTGAAATGCAGAATAAAATGCATTTACTTGAAAAAAAGTTATTTATTTTATAAAATAAATTACAAGATTCTTATTTTTAAGCATGGTATAAAGTATGTTTGAATTGAAAAATGCCAAACTGGAACAAGAATCCCTGCTTTAAAAAGATGTATTCACTTGCCCTTCTGCCCACTACAAAATGTGACAGAGTGAAGCATTCTCAATGCCATAGTAGCACGGCCTAGCAGGGTAAATCTGCTGTTTTGCACAGGCGGGAAAGGAAGTTTCCAGTTTCTGGAGGAGGTGGGTTTGCCAGAACCAGTAACCTGTGCAGCTTGTTCCTGATGTGCAGCCTTCCAGTCCAGAGACATCCTGCACTGCATGGGGCATTAGCCCAGCTGTCACCTACACAGCTCTTCTGTATGCAAGCCAAATCACCACTGGGTGCTAAAGATGGCTAATAAGGGAACCTGTTGATCTGTAGCATTTTAAGTGTTTAACAGTGAAAGAAGAGGACTCCGTGAATGAGGCGATCCCTCTCCTGACATGGCAGATTCCTCATCTTCCCTCCCCTGCTTACCCCACTCTTCTGCTGCTCCTGACACTGTGCACACTGGGGACTCCAAACCTGAAGGAGTTGGACTCGATGATCCTTATGGGTTCCTTCCAAATCCGGATATTCTGATTCTGCAATTCTATGAAGTGGGAGAAGCTTTGCTTTTATTTGCACCGATTGGGATTGTCTTCATTCACCTTTATGAGCATGTGACTCATTATGCAATATTAATTATCTGACAAGTGTTAAATTTATTATCTTCTGAAACTAAATTTTGAGTTCAGTATTTCAAAAGAAAGTTGAAAGTCATGCCTGTGGGTTCCAGCAAGCTGCGGGCTGCTTGCAGAGGGATGTTTCTGTAACCACCAATGACTCCCATTTGAATATTAATCATTTTGTTACATCAATTGCTAATCTTGGTAAGACTTAATAGAAAGGGCCGGACTCTGCCTGCCTTTGCACCTGTCTGAGACAAGGGCCATCGCAACTGCTGCAAGTGCTGCTGTAGAGCTGCCTTGTGTGAAGGAATGGGTGACACTGAAGGGAAGAGCTGCTGCTGTTCAACAGTCTGAATATATACTCCTCACAGGGGGATTTCAACTGAAATATTATTCATAACATCAAAGGAAGCATGAGAAATATCACTTGATTAAACATTAGATCAATGACGCTGATTTTTCTTTAGAGTTACAGAAAATCTATTGAAATGCAAAGCTGATGACTTCTGCATGACTGTTTCTGCATGCAATATTTTTTACGTGTACAAAACATAGAGAGTAAAATTCTGTACTGGAAGGCCATTGAAATGCAAGATTAAGTCACTAGTTTAAGTCACAAGTTCAATACACACTTTTTGTATATGACACAAAGCAAAAGTTGCATTCATCTGCATAGTAAGAGAAGAATTGAGTGTTAGGTCTAATTCTGTTCTTTCACTGTTAGCAGAAGTGCGACAAGGAACCCAAAAGTTCCTACTTTTTTTATTATTATTATTATTATTGCAACATAAGCATGCAATTTCAGCTTGGACATTAGAAAATATTTATTCTCAGAAAGAGTGGTAAGGTATTGACACAGGCTGCCCAGGGAGGTGGTGGAGTCACCATCCATGGAGTTGTTCAAGAAATGTAGAGATGTGACACTGAGGAACGTGGTCGGTGGGCACTGTGGGGATAGGTTGTGGTTGGATTAGATGATCTTAGAGGTCTTTTCCAACCTTAACGGTTCTCTGATTCTATGATTCTAAGTAGTAGGGCACAACAGACTAGTCAAAATCCACCAGATTAAATCTCCTATTTTGTATGTAGGTTTTTATAGAAGTCTTGGACTACAGATGGCTTAAAACTGTCACCCACAATTTGGGACAAGGGTAATTTATTTTTTTTCCCAGACCATCACCATTTTGGAAGTAGTGTCTAGCTACTATTCCCACAGTTATTGGTCCAAATTTCATGGCACTTGTTGCAAAGAACTGCCATTGACTTCAGATTGAGCAGGGCAGGGTTTGACAAAAGGAATTTTTCCCATCTCCCTGGCACTGACAACCTCTCTGCTGTGACCTGAAGGAGGCCGTACTAGCTACCCTATCTCTTGGAAGTGGCCTAGGATTCTAGAGGGTTTGCATGCCTTGGACTGGCAATGCCTGCCTTTGGTCGTCATTGGTAAGCATTTCATAGAGGTCCCAAAATGTGATGTGTACTACAGCACATCTTGTTTGATGTATTATTAAGTATTATTTCAACACGTATTATTAAATGTTCTTCATTGTCTCAATTGTATTATCAGTAATTTTGCCATCTGTCCTTATAGTCCTTACAGTCTCCTTGTGATTTTTTTCTTAATGTGGGAGCCAAGGTATTTTTCATGGACTCATCATTATCAAATTAATGATCTGTTCAAGTTTAATTGTGTGACTCTTCAATATGAGCCTGATCTCACTCTCAGGTGGGAGATCCTGAAGGATCTCTGAGGGAGATCTAAGGGGGAATCCTTGGTGTCTACTGCTCCACTGGAAGGTTCTCTTACTCCAGGGCATTACCCTTTCGAAGTAATGTGCATCTTACCTGGTGGCTGGAAGACAAGGCTCCTTGGCACCTAAGGAACTTCTTGAAATGAAGGAAATCCACATCCCGAACCCAGTTAAGCACCCTGTCCACTTGGCAGATGTGCCAGCAGCTACCCTCCTTGCTTTTGAAATAAGGCTGATGGTTTGGGGAGCAAGGAACATTGAAATCTGCTCTCCACTCCCACCTTCTGGGAATGAGAACACCCATCATGGCTGAGGTCTCATTGAGCTGGAGCTTGGCGGCCAGCAGTCACAGGATTTCAGCAAAGTTAGAGCAATTATTTGTATTATGCCCATATCACAATTTATCCTTACCTTCTACACACTTGGATGTATGTATTGATGTAAGATTAGGTGGCCACTCCATTTTCCAGATTACACTGAAAATTTCACCAAATTTTCTCTAAAGAGATAGTTTGTATTTTGCCAGAGAAGCCCAAATGGAACAGTAAATGTCAGCAAAACGAACAGTTCTGAAACTTACCACACTTTGTTCTTATGGCACTCAGATCTCTGTCTGTTTGCAGTATGAATATATTAGCAGTAAAATGTTGGACTGCAGTTATAACATGCTTTTTTTTTCTGACTTCTCTTTCAGAAAGATTTATTGGCAGCTACTCCTACTCCAGATTGTTGACATTTTGAAATAGAGGAATGTTTTATTAATTTGGATCATTCTTGTTTGTTCAGTGGCTTACTTATTGAAGACATCACTGAGGCTATGAAGCTCAGCTGCACAAAAGCCATTTGGGAATTGAGCTGGTAAACTAAGATAGATTTTAGCAATACGAATTGAATGACACAGAGATTTTTGTCAAAGTCAGACCTTAATATTACATGCTGACAAAAGTACCATACATGTTTATACAGTTGATCCATTGAGAAATACTAGACAAGAGTTGAAAGGACAAACGAATAACATACAATGATTTTTCCCCCCTAAACATCAAAATACAAACTGACACAATATATAGAATTTGTCAGACAGCAATAAGAGAGGCTAATTATAATTTTCAATGAAATGATGAACCTGAGTGAGAAGTCAGTGACTTGGTTATGAGATGAAAATCTGATTATGATGATCTCCAGTGAAATAGAACCGCTACTTTTTCCCCGTGTGTGTTCCAAACTAATGTTGGTGCACTCAACTTTCTGAAGACTTCAAGGAATATAATCACTATTCCAGTGTCAGGAAAGGGAAACCTGACAAAGCCAGAGGGACTCTGATAAGAACTGGATACGCAATAGCATCAAAGCACCATGAGTATCAGCAGTGGTAACATACATATTCTGTAACTGAATCTACTCATCGCACACGAATCTCTGAGTATCTCAAATATTTGGCAAGTTTAATCAACCTTAAAAAATATTATTTTTTTCTTTGGCTTTATATCAGAGGGTAGTTGACCTCATATTTGTATCCTTATGTCAAGATGAATAAACCATTGTGGAATGTTGCAGAGTGAGTGAAGGGAGGGTGAGGGACAGCTGGCAGGGTAGCGAGGATGGCACTGCATGTCAACCCTCATGGATGGACCCATGTCAACCTGGGGGACACCAAAGAGCTCCTCAGGCCTCTTATGCCAGGAAATGGCTGCAACTTTTTTGAGGATGATATAACCAGCCTCCAGACCATGGTGATTAGGGAAAAGCCAGCCTTGGAGAGTTATGTTTGCCCAAGAGGTGCAACCCTGGAAGCAGAAGTACAGCAGGCAGCAGAGATGACAAAAGGTACCAGTTTCCTTTGATGTAATTTCTCACATTTGTTTTAAGAGGGAGAGCACAGATCTTCAGTCTCTCTCTCCACATTCAACTGCAGAAGGATCAATAAGCATGAACCAGTGAGCAAGAGGGATTATATTGTGCTTCCTCTCCCTTTCCTCCTTGTCTAGCCCTATGAGCTCCAAAATAACTTAAAGTATGCGAAAAAGTGCAAATGCAAATCCTGGTCTTTTCTGAGTTCCATCAAGACTAGATTTCTTTTTCAGAAATTCAAACCATAATACCCTCAGCCTACCTATTTCTGTTGAAGAGCTGGAAAATTTGTGAAAAATGTTTCTTATTTTCCATTAAAGAACACCTTTAAAACATGGATAACAAGAACACACAAAAAAAGACAGTCCTTGAAAACCAAAATGAAGAGTCTTTTGTAGTTCCCAGGAAACTGAATTCTCATTTAAAATCTAGCATAAGAAGAGCTGTACCTGATGAATGGTATCAGATGGAAAAGGGACATCTGGATACATGTGACATAAACTTTTGTTCTAGAAGAAATCTTCAGCAATGCTTAAAAAATTCATAGTAGTACATAACAGACTGTGCTTCTACAGGAAATAAAGAACATTTTTTCCCTACTTTATGCAGTTATCTCTACCTTTTGCAGAGGATTCAAATGCTGTTTCCTTTCCTTGTAAAGGGAAATTGTAGTAAAATTCAAATTTAAAAATAAAAAAGATATTTTTCCAAAACATTTGAATAAAAACAACCCACTGTCCTAAAAAAATTGCATAATGTGTGGAATATTTTAGAAATCCATTTCAATTTTTGTCCATCTGTACTGACTGTAGAGAGGCATAAACCTAGACAGCTATCTGCCAGCTGTCTACTGTGAAGCTGCATGAAACACTTCAAATGTATGCTGATTTCCCTTCAAAAAGGGCACTTGGATGGCTTTTTAGAGCACTGATTCTTCAGGAAAAAATAGCTTCATTCTTGCTCTCTGGAGACTGGAAAGTAAAGAACTCCAGTGTTAAACGCCTCCCTTTTTGGCAGCTTTGGAGTCACAAAGGTGGTTCCCTACCTGTCCTGTAGGTGAGGAAGCTGGGACACCTTTGCTAAATAGACTGCTCCTCCATTTGCAAGCCCAGTCACTGCTATCACTCTGTAGTGTTAAATGCAGTTACGATTATGCTTCTTAAGGAAATGGGGCCATTCCTCACATAAGAGAACAGAGAAACTTCCACTGCCCACAATAGGCATTAGACCGGCCCCTTTAAGATGATGGAATGACAAACTTACTTCTGTCAATTTGAGCTGAAGTGACAGTGCAACACCAAATCTACTTGTTGTTCTAGCTAACGACTGGCAAAGTTTATGAGGTATTGGCAATGACATTTTCAGTAGCTCAAAGAATACATTGTTTATGGCATGTCACTTGCAATTATAATTACAAAATTACAAAATTAATATAAAAATAATTTCAACTAATTGAATTTTCAAATGACTAATGTGTTACCGAACTCTGGCAACCCCGCTCGTATTACTCTTGCACGCAGAGAACCAAAACCTGGTCCCGACCAGTCACTCCACGTATGCATCAATATGATGAGCAGCAAAATGGTGTTTATTGGTAAAAGTTACAGAACTATATAGTATTTCTTATCTTTTACTAGACTGTTCCAGAAGCTCACGCGGGCTACTGGCCAATCATACTGAATATCGCGCTCTGTCCACTCACTTCCGAAAAACCCATATATGGGGTGGTATACACTTTGTTATCAAAACAAAGAGGTACCACCTCCCCTTCTTACGACACGGGTTCAAGTAAGTAGGTCAACCAATAGCAAGCGAAACGGGGAAGGGCCTTCCGCGTTACAACCCGAGCGCTCCGTTATATGCCTACTGCAATACTAATGGATCAACTGGGAAACAATGATAAGTGGATCGTGGCCTCATGTGAAAAAGAAGGAACTCTGCCATGCACTGAGTACAGGAAATAATAAAATAGAGGAAAGGAAACACTGGCCAGCTAGTAGGATTTGCAGCAAGTAGTTGACATGGTTGCAGTAGATTGCTAGTTCACATCCAGCTAGGACAGGCCTTGAGATGTACATTGAGGTCATTCTGTGGGATGGAGGAATTTGAGGATAAGGGCTTTGTGCCAGTCCTACTGAACAAGTTGCCACAATCCAGCAAATACCAGTTTGTGCATACGTGGTGCTAGGATTTGGATATTGATGATGTGATGCTAGGATGTGGGCAGTAATTAAAATGAGTTTAAAAGATAGAGGAGTAACAAAAAGAAAACAAAATGGATATTGATGCTGCAATGTAAGACAGATGAATTAGGGTTAAAGGAGACACTTGATGGTAAGCAGTTCAGAAATTACAACAGTGGAAAGTCACGGCTTGTGGAAGATGGCATTAGGATTAGGAAAGTTTTGAGGAATATTCCCCAGAAGAGTTGGCGAGAATCTCATCATAGAGATAAAAAGGGCTTCAAAGTATTTTTGAAGGAAAAATGTCACACAGATGGAAAGATGCACCTGGAGACATGGCATTTTTCTTCCATTTCTTGACACAGTATCTGTAATCTTAACAGCTGCAGACAAACATATGGCACATCAGGTTCTTACTTTTCAGCAATGAAGTGATGTGAGTTATAATGTAAGTATATCAGGATACTTTTGACAACAACGTATTTAGGACATGAATAAATAACTGATGTGCAAAAAATAGTGAAGACTGATGAGAAAGCAGCCTACATTCATGCAACAGGTTAAAAAAAAAGGGTTATTCATGTGGTATTCAGTCTGCATTTGACGACTTATTGCAAAATTAAACAGAGGTGTAATTCAGATTGGTAGCCTATGTATGTAATTTTCTTGTGCTTTTCTCTATCTCCTTCTTTCTTCTCCTTTTTCTTTTACTTTTTCTTTTTTTCTTTTGTCTTTTTTTTCCCTTGACTGGTAAAGCAATTGATTATAATAGAATTGAAAGAAAACTTCAAATGAGGCTGTGAAAGATGTTTTCCTGGTAGCATACACAAGGGAATTTGTCAAACTATGCAGAAAGAGAAAAATACCACTCCAATTGTGCCGTTATCTTCTCCGGTCTGAATTCAGTTAAAATTAGAGAGAACGATAGAGAACTGGGGTTTGTGGTATGCTACATGTACAGAAATTATTGATTTCAAAGATTCATGAAACAAAAAGAAGATGAGGTTGCCACAAAAAAGGCATACCTGCAGGATCAGGACCAGCAAATCACAGTCCTGACTTACTTTCATATTTCTACAGCATTCTAGCACTGGCTCTGCCCCAGATTTTCTGTCAGTTCTTTCTATGAGTTAAGACAGTTTCCTAACAGCTCTGTACCATGGTTTATGTCTATGCTCTGGGCAGTATAATAAAGCCTGGGGAAGCTCTGTTCAAGACTAAGCCCTCCATTTCCATGCCTATATGAGAGTGCCTGCAGGAGCCTACTGAGATACCTGAGGGTATTTGGAACACTCATGTGAGATTTGAAGGTATGACACAGAAACATGGGGGGCTGTGGGGTATCCTAGGACATCTCAGATGGCTCTAGACCCTTAGGTTTAAGGACCTTAAACACAGTCTGGATCTGTGTTGACTGTAACGGAAATTTGGAAGCATGCACAGACTGGATGACCTTGCAACTTAAGTGTCACCTTCCTCTATGTTTTTGCACTTCAACATGATACTTCCTCATTTACATGAACCACTCACTATGCTGCTTCTCCCATGCCTTTTGCTATGGTACTGAACTCCTTGCTTGGCTGCTTCGAGTGATTCTCCAAAGCCTTGTGGCAGTCTGCAGCACACGGACATTTCTGCCAGAGAAGTGAGCCCATTCTGCAAAAACCAAAGGAGAAAATCAGCTTCTTCAAAGCAATAGAATTAGTTACACAGAGAAGAACAAACAAGCTAAAGTATTAATGTCTGGGTTAGATTAAGTCCTCAATAGAAGTCTGGACTACTTCGTAGTTTGGCAAGCTGATTTATCTAGCGCTTCTCACTCACCTCTGAGAAGCTGGGTCTAGATTCCTGTTAAAAGAGAGTACTTTAAATTTAACTCAACTTTATTAACTAGTCTCAGCATAAGCGATATTTATCTAAGATAGGATAGTAAGAAAGAAAGCTGAGTACAAAGCCCAATTTACAACTCAGCCATCATATTGCTATACAATACATATATGTATTTCACACACATCACATTAAATGATGTTGAAACATGGGCCCAAATGAACATAATGAGATTCAACAAGGCACTTGAACTGGGGCAAGCCTGGGAGAAGAGCTCATTGAGAGAACTCGTGGGTCTTGACGGACAAAAAGCTGGACGCGAGCCAGCAGTGTGTGCTTGCAGCCCAGAAGACCAACAGTACCCTGGGCTGCATCAAAAGAGGGGTGGCCAGCAGGGTAACGGAGGGGATTGTCCCCCTCTATGCAGCCTTGTGAGGCCTCATCTGAAGTACTGAGTCCAGGTCTGGGGCCCCCAGCTCAGGAAAGATGTGGAACTGCTGGAAAGGGTCCGGAGGAGGGCCGTGAAGATGATCAGAGGGCTGGGGCACCTCTCCTATGAAGACAGGCTGAAAGATCTGGGCTTGTTCAGCCCAGAGAAGAGAAGACTCCACTGAGACCCCACTGCAACCTTTCAGTAACTAAAGGGAGCACATAGACAGGAGGGAGATTGAATTTTTACATGGTCTGATAGTGATAGGACTAGGAGAAACTGTGTTGAACTAAAAGAAGGGAGATTTAGATTAGACGTTAGGCAGAAATTCTTTACTCAGAGGCACGGAGGCACTGGCATAGGCTGCCCAGAGAAGCTGCAGTTGCCCCATCCCTGGAGGCATTCAAGGCCAGGTTGGGTGGGCCCTGGGCAGCCCACGGCAGTGGGGATGGGACTGGATGGACTTTAAAGTCTCTTTCAGTCCAACCATTCTGTAATTCTATGATTCTATGATTACTGTAGACTTATAAATGGCAAAAATAAAGGTAATTTTAATGTACTGTTACTGACAAGATCCAAAATCAATTAATCTGAAGAAATATACAGGACAGACAAGAAATATTCTAGGCAAATCCCAGGTGACGTCTGATTATTCCTGATATTAATAATGGGTATTGTAAGTTGTATGGCAAATTACTGAGATAGTTGCACTGTGATGAGATCTAACAAAAAAGTGCTTTTTAAAATTCTACTGAAAAAAGAAAAACGCTTTTAAATCATCAGTATGATGGCTAGTAGATATTGGAAAAGCATATTTGACTTTCCATGATGAACATACGTAGCCAGTTAATCTGTTATTCCAGAGAACTCTTACAGGCAAGTCCAGCCCAGTTCCCTTCCAAGTGTCTAAGGAAGTCCCTGATACTCTGTTCCATTTACAATGCACTCTGAAAAAAAGTACAGAGCAAAACATCACATTCAAAAGCTCTGAAAAGACATACTTTTTACTTTTTGCTATAATCATCCATCATTAACTCAAAATAGGGTTATGGAAGCACTGGACAAAGGAAATACCTCATGTGTGATGAAGCCACAAGATAAAATTAACCAAAGTAAATACTTTGTTACCTTGGTTTGCTATGTTCTTAAGTTTGTAAGTAACTTGGAAAAGGATGGAAATGTAATGAGGAAAAATTCCCCTATCATTCTGTAGAAACAAACAGTACGAGTGGTTATAAGAAAGGACTGCTCCTTTCACAGGTGATTTGAATCATTTGTTTTCTCACCCACTTAGCTTTTTTATGTCATATTTAGCAAAAACATTTAAAGAATCTGAAGATCTTTCTGTGTTTTATGTGTTTGATGCAGCCCAGAGTATGGCTGGCTTTCTGATTCTGCAAGTGCACCTTACCAGCTTGTGTTGAGCTTCTAATCAACCAACACCCCAAGCCCTTCTCCTCGAGGCTGCTCTCAGCCTTTTCTCCTTTGCTCTGCCTGTATTTGTGCTTGGGATTGTCTTGACTCATGAGCAGGACCTTGCACTTGGCCTTGTTGAGCTTTGTGTGGAATGCATGGGCCCACAAGTAAGAATGAAAGCTGACTAAGATAAGGGTTTCGAAATGGTTAAGAAATGTTTTTGCAGCAGTTGTACTCATTTCCTTGTAACTGTTTTTGCCTTACTGATTGTTAACTACAAAATATCTGGAACTCCTCCTGTGGTGAAAAAGCAGAAAAACTGCTCCAAGCCATTTGCTGTGGAGGTGGCACAGACTATTCAGGGTTCTGTCTCATGTTCAGAATCATGCTCTGCCTGAACTTTCCAAAGCCACAGTTTTATTACCTAAAAATTGACTTTGCAAACTGAGGTTTTTCTGAGGAGCCTAAGAGAATAAGTCTCCTCCATGACTGTCATCATTCAGTCAAGTGCCTGTGTGTTCCAGCTGCAGAACTGCGCTGGTTCTCATCATCATATCTTGCTTTCCTTTCCTTGTGCAACATGAAGATCTTTTATATGAATTTGCAGGCCAGATTGCACCTGGATTTCTTATGGATTTAATGGAAATAGTTGAAAACAAAAGAGCTCCCTTCTACTCAATCCTCCAATGATGGAAGTTCTCATCCTTTACAGTTAATAGGTGATCAGTTCCCGGTCCAGTGAAGTTAATACTGTAAACCCAGCTAGCTTGGTACTGGTGTGGTTTTGGGAGTACTGGGGAAATCAGGCCATGTAGCTACAGAATGGTCACACCGTCTGGAGAGTGGTCATTGTTAGTTAAGTGAAAAGGAAGTGGAAAAGAAAGAGGCTGTGGAAAGTAGTTTCCTGATCTGATTAGGTCTGCTAGAGGCATGGAGAACATGGATGATGATCACCAACAAGGGAACTTGGTCAGAGTAGACATGAGAGGATGTTGTGTGGTCTATAATAAGAACAGTTTGGCTGAACAAGAGGACAGGAAAAAAAAAGCTCTATTTTTAATGGGCAAAAAGTAATCTGGATTTGCTGTGGCAGCTTACCACCAGAAAAATGTCAGTGTCCATTTAGAAACTGATTTTGATTACATCTTTAACTACTATTTCAGAATAATTAAAAATGAAGAATGTTTAACCATCTCTTGAACTCCTCAGAATTATCATTTATTTTTCCCACCTTTGCCAGGTCCTCATCTTAAACAACAGGAAACATTATGGAAGTAGGTATTTGATTTGCAGAAGAGCCCATGGTGGGGGGAGGTAGAACTAGATGATCTTTAAGGTACCTTCCAGTCCAAGTCATTCTATGATTCCAAGTCATTCTATGATTCTATGATAAGAGACAGAAATGAGAAATGCTATTGAGAGGCAAAGTCAGATAAAATGAGCTTCTATTTTTTACTCTGCTATTGACATCATTGAAACTTTTGACAGTTCCTTTAATCTGTCTTTTCTGTGTCGTGCATAGGTAGGACTGGAAAAGTAGAGCTTTTCTCAGGAATATGTTCCATCATCAAACTATAACTTTTTCAATGAACAAAGGATGAAAACACAAAAAAGGGCCTTTTTCTTTTCCCACTTTCCTAAACTTTTACTCTTCCAGTTTTTGTGGAGCTGAGAAACAGTAAAAGAGTGGGAAGAAACAAAGGAGAAGAACATATTTCACTTTCAAAAGAAACACATTCCCTTTTACATGCTTGACAATGCTTTCCAAACACAACACTTTCTCTTGAAAAGTATCTCTTCTAAGACTTCTACTGTTTCACAGGTGGCAAGGCGGCAGGTGAAACCTGCATAGAAAGTGTACACATAGCTAAATCTTGTGACAGAAAGCTTTGACAAAAATCTTGACACTTCAATTTATTTTATTTTTATAAGTTATACCTCTGCCTAACACTAAACTTCTGTTTTAAAGGTCTTTGGTTCCACTTTCAGATGAAAATTATGCTAGACAAACGTTGGCTTTCTCTACCTGTGGATTTGCTAGTCTTCCCAGTGGGCTCCTATAAGAGCCTTCTTGCTTGTAATCACTTCCTCCTCCTTGCAAGAGAAGAGTTAACCTCAGAAGCCCAATAACCACAAGATGGAGAGTCAAATTATTGAACCAATAAAAAGTACTGAAGAGCAACGTGATTCCCCAGTGCATTACAGACACAATTTAGGTGCCAGTGTTGAGGAGAGCTGTCCAGCTCCAAGCCCTAAAATTGGTAAGATCACAAAAGGCTATATCTTTTTGAAAAAAATCTTTTAAGCACAAGATGTTCTTCAGGTGGGCTTGTCCAGATGTGCCTAAAATGGTGGGGGGGTCCCCAAACAGAGCTTTGTGTGGCCTTCCTGAAGCTCTCCCCTAACCAGGATCATTGTCTGTGTGTGTTTATGAGTGTGTGTGTCTAAATTTCCCTATTTAAATTGGCATGTCACTGTCAATTATATGAAGACATCACCTGCAAATGCTGCTTTAAACTTCCTACTCTATATTTTGATAAAGCAATTTTGCTGCAGCAAAGTGGCTTGGTTAAATAAACATTAGAAAAATGCCCACTCAGATAATGTCAAGCTATAAAGTTGATAGATAACTCTCTTGTAGATAGAGTTTTACATAATTGTTTCAGTGTTCCATTTTAATACACCCATGTATCTATGGGTGAATCTTGATTGTTCTCAAGTGAAATATTGTGAATCAAATCATGATGACAGTCTTGACTATTTAATTAATGCGTTAGTATGCATCTGTAGTGCTCGATTCCTATGAATGACAAAATTAAAAACTTCACTTAACTATGTTGTTCTCAGTGGAAAAGAATGCACTTAAATGGTCCATGGTGATATTTACACTTGCTTAATTACTTGTATTTACGAATTGTCTAAATTGCCTTGCTGTAGAAGAGGATGGGGTCCACAGTCCATGAATAAAAATGAGAAGTTTAGACTTTAAATGCCTTTGTCAGAGGTGATTCAGAGGTGTTTTCACATGTCAAAAATCCATTGCTGTTCATACATTTTCCTGTTTTGAAGTCACAGACATCTTGGTCTATCTTGAAATTTTTATATTACATCATGCCAGTAGACAAGAGGAAGTGCTGTTATTATTTTATGAGAATAAGATGGATGTGCTAGAAATGTGGCTTCTCTTGTCATCTTTGGGCTTGACATAGTATCCATGGTAAAATGATCCTTGTCCATCCATAAAATCATAGAATTACAGAGCATCCCAAGCTGTAAAGAAATTAAAAGGATCATCAAGTCTGACTCTTGACTCCACACACAGAGTCTGTTTCCATACTGAACTGTAACTCGTTCTACTTGTCAGGGTGAATACTACTATTTTGGTAAGGGCTCAATGTGAGTATATTATGGACCTGGATTTTGCGTTCCTGAGTGACTCCCACTTTTATATCAAGCTAAATTGTACTGTGGCTCCATGCTGTTAACACCATGTCAGGATACAGACTACTTGGCTAATTTGTAGAGCAGCTCCAATGGAATGCATGGTCTCCTGGGCATCCTTCCTTTTCTTTCTATGCCAAATATTGTGATCATAGAATCATAGAATTGCTCAGGTTGGAAAGGACCTTCAACATTATCAAGTCCAACTGCAACCTAACCATACTGCTCTAACAACCCACCACTAAATCATGTCCCTGAGCACCACATCCAAATGTTTTTTAAACGCATTCAGGGAAGGTGACTCCTTAGCTGGGGGCCTATGAAAGCAGGTAAGTTTACATTTGTTTCAGAGAGGATAACAGATTTAAATGAGATACTTCGCATTGCTTGCATTTGAAGCTATGTTTTTCAAAAGGCTGAGGTTCACAGTGGTAATGGGACAGGGAACTTGGACCTGGGGAAAGACTTCAGTGGGAAAAATGAGAGAATATCATTTGATTGACTTTTATTTTTTCAGGTAATACACAATTTTTTTTTAATTGAGCTAAATGAATATAAAAGATTGGCCAAATACAACGCAGGCTAAAAATAAAACATTGATATATGTATGCATAGAAAATAAATATACACTAATAAATCTCTTCTTATTTATTTTGGTAATTCTCAACTGTTTCTTTATATTCTATTTGTAAAAGAAAAGAGAACATTGAAAAAACATGGTTTAATCATTTTGATGAGAACCAGAGAAGTTCTTTAAAGTCAGAAGTAGAAGAATAATTGTCCTTTTATGTCATCTCTTTAGAAATTATATATTAAAAAGTATGGCTCCTCATCTTGTCTTATTAAGAATAATAGTATTTTAAAAAGGTATTCCAAGACAAAGCTGAAGTTCACATATATTTTTAAAATGTTATTGGGTCCTAGATGAGAATATTGTTTTATTAACTGAAATTCCCCCCAGACATGGAAATCAATTTATTAGTCTCATTAGCAGAGCAAATGATTTTCTAAAAATATTTTCTGTTTATCAAAACAGAAACATACATAAATGTAATGGAATCAATTTAAAATGAAATGTGGAAATTGCAATAAAAGTTTTTTGATGTAATAAACAGTTTAGGAGTTTGCAGATACACTTGATACCTGCGCAGTATTCCTTTTATTTCCAATCTGGTGAACAATCACAGCTATAACATCTCTGTAAATTGAAAAAATTAATAGAATAACCAACTCTGAGTTAAATAAGTGGTTTTTGTTTTTTTTTTCAGATTAGAGAAATGTGGAATGCACCATTTTATCCTCTGCAAACAGATAACCAGAAAATGATGGCAGTGACAACAACTGCCCAGAGAAGTTGTGGGTGTCCCATCCTTGGAGGTGCTCAGGGCCGGGTTGGGTGGACCCTGGGCAGCCTGAACTGGTGGGGGGCAACCAGCCCATGGCAGGGGGCTGCAGCTCAATGATCTTTAAGGTCACTTCCAACCTAAGCCATTCTATGATTCTATGATAAGTTTATGAAATTGTGAAGATTATTTAAACCAGTGCATTAGCCTGCCACATGCACTGCTGCAAAGAGCTGCTCCTGCGCTTTACTCACCCATCCAGGACTGTTATCTACAGGATAGCATATTTTTGCTCAGTGCAAGTTATCAGTTGCATTTTTAAGAGTTAATAACAACATCAGTAATGCTTCGTGTTCCTGTAAGACACCAAAACATTCACACCTTTTCCCGTATCTTCATTGCTCCCTGTAAAATCTCTTGCAGGAGTCAAAGAAGTGTTACTATCCTCATTTTTCAACCACGAAAATTGAGAAGTTGCATATTAAGGCATAAGTGCAGGTAACCCCCAGGGATACAGAAGGTGCCAGCCCTGTGAGGCAGCCCCCATGCATCCTCTGAGCAGTTCCAGGATGGGTCAGGGTACAAGCACTCACACGGCATTCAGGAAGTTCTGGCAGTGCTTGTTGTGTGGGCAAATCGCTATGAATGTCTCTATCAATGCTCCTACCTCTCTGTCTCCTAGGGCTTCATCTAGATTTTCTCTATGTAGTGTTATTTTGGATTTACCATGTAAGCAGAGTAACAATAAAACACAATTTTTCTAAGATAAGAGAGTATACGTATGTAATTTCTTTATTTTTTAATCCACACTTCTTCATACAAACAAGCTAACAGGTAAAGGAATTAATATTTGCTGGACCAGGAAGGAATATTGCTCAGGAGTAGAAGACTGGCTTGATAACTAAATGTTATGTTGGGTTTGTACTGAGCACAGTTCCTGGCTCCCAATTTGCAAAGTGCCACTCTCAGCACTGCTATGCCTTATGCTGGGGAAGTTCCTCAGAACAAAGACAGGACAAAATCAGAGAAATTTACCTGGAAGTAGCCCCTGGTGTTTGGAGCAGGGATGTGGATTTGAAATTGGATCTTCTACAAGATTTTTGACTGGCTTCATCCACAGGACAGCTGGCAGTTTGTTGTTACTTTTTTTCAATCTTTCCTACTTCTGGAGAGAAGTTCTAGGCTTCAGTGGTCCTGATGAATGTTTTGCCACTTTGCTGACCTAATTGTCCCAACAATTTTGATGAAGTGGCAATCTACATCAGAAAATGGTTTATCAAAAAAGCCTCGGGTCAGCTCAACCTCAAAACCCCTGCACTTATTGCACTTGGGTTAAGACACCCCATGGTAGATCATTTTGCTTCCATATTTACAGCTAATTGCATGATGTAAGATAATAATGCAGAAAAAAATAATCTTGTTATATGTGCATTGTTGCAGACTCCAGAATCTGCTTTCAAGTGGAAGCATTTTTAGAGGCCTCCATTAAAAAGATGCGTCACGACACTCAGCAGCTCTTAGCAAGCAAGGCTGAAGTAGATTAGGTGAACTGTGTCTGGGAAGAGAAGAGATATAAACTGGCCTGATTTCAGCTCCAAGACTGGTACAGTCTCTGTCCAGCTTCACTGGTATTTTTACTGACAGTACTGTCAGTTGAGATTAAGAAAACACACAGTCCGTTGGTGGCTTTTCTTTGTACACAGTAATATGGGGAAAGCTACATCAGCACAGCATATTTTCCTTTCTTTCTGGCTTCGTATATAAACAGTTAAGGAAAGTGGACATTCCCATGTGTCAACCTCACAGCATATTTTTCTTAACAAAGTGAGTTTGTTTATGAAATTACTTCTGCTACACAATCAAGGGCATTAGTGGTGTTTAAAAAATGCGGCCTAATTATATATTTTTAAAGTGCTAATTTGTATTTGAGTATTAAACCTCGCTGCTAGATGCAGTGTTATTGCCCACCTACATCAAAAACTTCCCTAGGATCTTCTGCAGTTCTTCAGGGCCAGGCTGGATGATCTCTCTCTCCAACTGAGGGCCATGATGGCTAATTAGATTTGATGTTCTATGAGGAGGGGTTCATTTTCATTTTGAATGCTCCTGCCGATTTTCCACCTCTGCTATTATTATCTTATATTGAGGTCTTTACTTCTTCTGAAACTAATTTCTGGAAGTTTGTATCACTTAGAAGGGACATTCTTGGTGCTTACTTTTAATACTCTTTGAGAAATGTGTATATGAAACACATTTTTTCTCATATAATTTGGCAGCCAAGATGATGGTGCGTACCCAGTGGGACATGGCGTGTACTCAGGAGTCTGCTTTCTCCTTGTTTTGCCCTGAAACACATCGGAATTTCTCTGTCTGCAATTCTTTAAAGTGAAGATCAGATATTTCCCTTCCTGTACTCCAGCTCAGCTTTCATTTAGCTAAGTATGTCATACTGTGAATTCAAACAGCTAGGTTAGGCTTGAGGTGAAGATATTTAGAAGATGAATCAGTAGAAGGCAAGGCAAGGCAAAGGAAAAATAACCATCTCAAATGCTTTTAAGAAGATCAGAGTTTGAATGAGTAAAAGAGACTCCAGACTCTTCATTTTGAGCTAGTTTTGAGTCCTTTTCTGGAACAATGTGAAGGTCCAGGGCCCATTCCTGTCTCGTTTGAGCCTGGACTAGCAGGTGTTTTCTTAAGAAGCACCCAAAAGTGCTTCTTTGCTAGCTTGTGAAACTGCATGTGGAAGCACAGTGTTCTTGATATTACATTTTGAAAGCAGACAGGAAGTTAAAGGAAGTCTTCAACTTTGATTAAAATGCAATTTAGATTACTATGCAATCTGCTTTCTTGTGTGTACCTAAACTTGACAATTCTCTTCCCTTTATTATATTAAGGAAAGACTTTCACTGTGGAGGAGTGTATGAAGCAATAATTACCTTTAAGTTTGCTTAAGTGTCAAGCTTCTGTCAAAAATAATCACGCATCACTTCTTAAAAACAGTTTAACAATGATAAAACTACTTTAGTCCACATATTAAGTGCATTTTAATCAGCTTTTTAGCAGTTATAAATAGCTAAAAGCCAGCAAAGTAAATGTAGAAAACCTGAGCAGAAATCAGCATAAGGCTATAGTCTTCTCCATGTTGCTGTGGAAGTGTCAAGCTGCATTTAACTCACACCTTTATCTCAAAGATGACAGGCTTCACTGCCTTCTAGGAACTTTAAATAATGTTAGCTTTTTTGACTGAACAATTTATATTAAAACAGCAGTTTAATTTTATTTTCTTATCCAACCTTTAATCAAAATACAAGAGTAAAGATAAACTGGTAAATGCCAAATAGCTGTCACAATTTCATAAGTTTTTTTAATCAGTTGCTGTTCAACAGCAAGATGATTTTAGCCCCATCCAGGTGACATCCAATAGTGCCTGAGCTCACATAGGATTAAAAATTTACACTGTTGTTACTGCCTTTACAAGACTGTTTTTATATCAGTGAATCCTCCTACAGAGCATTAGCAGACCATATTGTCTACAAGTGACACTTTGCACTGTGGGTTGTACCATGTTAATGCCATTCACTGATGAAACTGCTTTCATTTTTGCAAGTGGAGGAGAGCAGACATTTTAGTAAGTTGACCGTTCTAGTCACAGTATAATTAGCTAGTACGTGGGGCTGTTTGCAGACACAGGGAAAGCTTCACACCAGAGACAACTAGAGAGGTAAAACTCTACGAATTTATTTTATTTGTGGAAGTGATCTTTAGAGATGATGGAGATTGGAACTGCATGATGATCTCAGTGTTTGAGAGACGTGGGCTCAGCGGTGAAGCTGCTAATACTAATGAAGTACCTGGCTCAGGAAAATGCCCATCCCTTTGCCAGCAGTGATAAAATACTAATTCTTTGCGGTGACACCCAGGTGAAATGACCAAAGCCACAGGATTCTCCTGCCTCCTATCTTCCTGCAGAGCTATGTATCTGATCTAGGTTGGCACACACGAGTTTAACAGAGCTATACCAATTTACACAGATATGGCTGGTAATAACTTTAAAAGCAAACAGAAGGTGTCTGATAGATGACACAGCTGGAAGCACTATTATATTATGACTTGGATTCCCCTTTTTAAAAACATTCTGCTCATAGATTTTTACACAACACTGGATTTTGTATGCTGTTAAATTTCTTATTTCCAAAACAGAGTTCTCCAAATATTCTCCAAATAAAAAAAAAAAGACATTTTCCTCCCATATATTCTATTATAAAAAAATATTTGTCACAGGGAAGGTTCCAACACATTTTTCTGCTTTGTAGTTCTCATGATTATAGCACAGTGATGTTTGCATGGAACAGCAGAGTATCTACCTATTCACACTACCCAATGAAACAAACACAAATCTTCCTCCTAATTTGAAGCCACAACATAGTTAAAAGGAATGGGCATGAGGGCTGACAGGGAGAGCTTCATCCTCAAACCCAACTCCTGCCATCCTAGAGGGAAGCAACACCACCCAAACTCCTTTGTATGCTGGTGTGTGATCAGTACTTCCTCGGATGGGGCAAGGATCAGGTCCCCGGTCAGCTCATAGCTTTATTTCATCAGGAACCACTACAAGGGTATGTGAACACCACAATAACTCTGCTAGAGCACTTTAATATAAATGCACTTCTCTTAGAAATGTCATTGACATAATAACAGCTGCAGAGCCTCATGCAAATATTGGAGGAAACCATAAAAATTCACTTTTTGCTTCCATTATTTTTCCTTTTTTTTTTTTCCCCAGGATTGGTTGAATTATTGACCACCTGCTGTACATCACTTGGTTTCTTAGTATCTGTTAAAACCCACCATGCCATGAATAGAATCCATAAAGTCTATACACTTAACAGATGATCCGATCACCAGGCTTCACCTTGGTTAGACTGAGCCTCTTGATGGGACATCTCTTGATGGTTTTACTGAAAATAGAATTTTCCATGTAGAAAAAAGATAGGAATCATCCAGTTGTGTTCTGTTTTCTGCCAGGTCATGTAGGGAGTTTAATTCCTGCCACATCATTAAATAATTTATTGCCATGAGCAAAGGTAAGAAACAGAAAGGGAGTTTTTATTTCACAGTTGTGTAAGAGACTATTTCAGCAGGAGATAAAATGTTTTTTATTTGCTCCCTGGGCATTGCTGAGCACTGACATTGCTGGGGGACTGGACCAGGAAGGACTGATGAGGCCACATCTGGAATACTGTGTCCAGTTATGGTCTCGTCAGTTCGGAAAAGACAGAGATCTCCTAGAAAGAGTCCAGTGGAGGGCCACAATGATGATAAAGGACTTGGGGCATCTCCCGTATAAGAAAAGGCTGAGACCTGGTTCTGCTCATTCTAGAGAAGCGAAGACTGAGGGGATCTCATCAACTTTTTATAAATATCTAAAGTGTGGGAGGCAATTGGATGAGGCCAGAATCTTTTCAGTGGTATGTAGTGATAAGACAAGGAGCAGTGGCCTAAAACTTGAACATAGGAATTTCCATATAAACATGTGGAAAAACTTCTTTACAGTAAGGGTGATGGAGCACTGGAACAGGCTGCCCAGAGAGGCTGTGGAGTCTCTTTCCACGGAGATATTCAAGACCTGTCTGGACACCTACCTGTGTGACCTATTGTGGGGAAACTGCTTTAGGAGGTGGGCTGGATTCAAAGATACCATGAGGTTCCTTCCAACCCCTGCAGTTCTGTGATTCTGTGTTATTCTGTGATTCAGCACCCTGACAAAGGCAGACACTTGGGACCTGCATTTTCTCCACATATAGACGCTGTATCTCCTTCAAACTTCCAGGCATTTCGAACTTTCAAACAGACCTTCACTTGGCATCACAACTGCAAACAATGTCAATTCACAGCCGAGAACAGGCACTGAAAAATTCTCTTTTTCTTTTAAGATGACAGCAAAGCAACCTTTTTACCTTCTGCATTTAGCATAGTAAAGACTGCAGATGAGAACATTCTCAGAAAAGATGCTTTACAGTACTGTGTACTCAGCTTCGGAGCACATTTGACACATGATGTGTGCATGTGATTTGCAATTTGAGACATTCTTAAAAAAGAAAGAAATTTAACATAATTTGTACAGCAGCATCTTTTTTCCTACCAATATGTCCTCCCTTGGTAACTGAGCCAGTTGCCTGCAGCACATCTCCAGGAGCAGACTCTCACAAACTCCTGCTGCTTCCCTTTATCAGTCACATGTGGGCAGCAAGATCTTCCCTTCTCCATATCCACATGATATTTTCTTCATTTTTCTTATTTCCTGTGTCCAGGTGGAGTAGTCACAAGTAATGTTCTCCAGGGGACCATCTTGGGATCAATGCTCTTCAACATCTTTATCAACAACATAGGCAGTGGGATTGAGTGTAACTTCAGCAGGTTTGCAGATGACACTAAGCTGAGTGGTGCAGGTGACACAATACAAGGGAGGAATGCCATCCAGAGGAACCTGGACACACTGGAAAAGTGGGCACATGAGAATCTAATGAAGCCTAACAAGACCAAGTACAAGGTGCTGCACTTGCATCAAAGCAATCCCAGATATGAGTAGAACTGGGAGAAGAACTCACTGAGAGCAGCCCGGTGGAGAAGGACTTGGGGATCCTGATGGACAAAAAGCTGGACATGAGCCAGCAGTGTGCTCTTGCAGCCCAGAAGGCCAACATAACCCTGGGCTGCACCAAAAGAGGGATGGCCAGCAGGGAGAGGGAACTGATTGTCTCCCTCTACTCAGCCCTTGTAAGGCCCCATCTGGAGTACTGTGTCCATGTCTGGGTCCCCCAACTCAGGAAAGATGTGGAGTTGTTGGAGGGGGTCCATAGGTGGGCCATGAAGATGCTCAGGGTGGAGCACCTCTCCTATTAAGAAAGATTGAGAGAGTTGGGCTTGTTCAGCTTGGAGAAGGCTTCAGGGAGATTTCATCAAGACCTTCCAATACTTGAAGGGAGCTTACAAGCAGGAGGGGGACTGTCTTTTTACATGATCTGATAACGATAGAACAAGGGGAATGGCTTTAAACAAAAAGAGAGGAGATTTAGGTTTAGATATTAGGAGAAAATTCTTTACTCAGGATGGTGAGGCCCAGGCACAGGCTGCTCAGAGAGTCTGTTGATGCTCCATCCCTGGAGGCGTTCAAGGCCAGGTTGGATGTGATCCTGAGCAGCCTGATCTAGTGATTGGCAACTCTGCCCATGGCAGGGGTTTAGAGGTAGATGATCTTTAAGGTCCATTCCAACCTAAGCCAGTCTACCATCTTATGATTCTATTATATCAAAGGTGGTAATGTATTGCACTGATTTAGGCTGGTCCAACCCTACTGAGGTCTCTGAAAAGAAACTCTTTTTTGACGTATAGGCACTACCTTGTCATCAGCTCTTTTCTTTGCCTTTATTTTCTGTCTTGTGGTCTGCCAATTAAACAAAGAAAAATGTCGGATGCATGTTCCCTGTCATCTAACTGAGTTACCCAGCTCTTTCCAAGATCCTGGCCCCTGACTGTCTATACTACTGAGTGGTGTTTCAATCTAGGGCTCTCCTTTAGGGTGAGTTGTTGTTTTCCCTAGTACCACGTGAGACAAAGACAGGAGATGGCTTGGAGGCAGCTCGCCATGTCCTTTCCATACCTGATCTTCCTATGCAGTCCCATGCAGTGTGAGATTCAATGGACAACTGTGCAAAATACAGCTTGAAAGTTTTTTCTCACAACCACAGCAAGTGTAAAAGAAAACCAAGCAGAGATAGAATAGCAGGAGCTTAGACCAGGAGGAGTATGGTATAGTGTATAAACAGAATACTTCATTTTAATCTATAATTAAGATGTGTATTTTAAAACTATACTATACATAGCATTGTTCTTTTTAAAGAGAAGCTGGAAAGAAGCTGTTGCTGAATGAGGCTGCCTTTGTTGTCTGCTCACAAACCCAGCCAGTTTTTGAACACTCCAAGGAGGCTTTCCAGACGCCTCAGAAGTACGAAGGAAGATTGTTGCTCCAGTACAGCTCAGCACAAGAAAAACACAAATCTGGGCAGCCTTTTCCATGCCCACCGCCCTCTGGTGCAGAGCCTTTCCCTAACCCCCTTCTGACCCTCCCGACACAACTCTGTGCCGTTCCTTCAGGCCCTGTCGCTGTCACAGAGAGCAGAGCTCAGTGCTGCCCCTCCGCTCCCTGTGAGGAGCCGCAGTCACCATGAGGCCTCCCCTCAGCTCCTCTGCTCTGGGCTGAGCACACTGAGGGGCCTCATCTGCTTCTCACACACACTGCCCTCCAGACCGTTCCTTATCCTCATAGTCCTTCTTTGGATGCTCTCTCATAGCTCTACGTGCTTCCTACACTGTGGCCCCCAGCCCACACTCAGTGCAGGAGGGGAGGCTGCACAGTGCAGAGCGGGACAACCTCTTCCCTTGCCCAGAGGCAGTGCTGGGCCCAGTGCACCCCAGTGTACAGCTGGGTCTTTTGGCTTTCCGGGCACGCTGTTGACTCAGAATACATTTTGTTGACTTTAGTTTGTAGTTACTCTCTGTGTATATAAATGTATATATATAGCAATCATTTCATTTGTTAGCAGAGTGCACCTGTTTCTGGGAGAGAATACAGGAGCTCACATTATGTACTACAAAGCAATTTAAGATAGGAAATAGACTGTACCCTATTGAAATTATAAAGATATTTAGTCAGGAAGAATGTAATTATCCGGGATAGAATTTGGCCAGGAGATGAAAGTTAATTTTATTCTACCCACTGGCTACTTAAACTCATATCTCTGTATGAAGAGATATAAAGAGATGCAAAACATTTATGAAAAATGACATATTATTCCCCCCCACCTATATGCACACAGTTTACTCTTTGATACAATTATTTGCTTTTTCTTTGCTTTACTTTGAAGGGTTGTTTATAAGGTAAGATCAGGAAACCTTCAAATATAAAATAGGGAGAGCTTGTAGTGAATACATCATCAAAGACTGCGGAGGCTCAAGAAAGAGGCAAATGCAGAACTGTGCTGCAGTCTTCTGGAGCTATCAATCACATATGTAAGCAGCCTTATGCATTTCTTGGTTCTTGACTTCACAGCAACCAGAATTAGCGTGAAGGGCTAGGCATCATGGTAAGCCTTGTCTTCTAACTTTGTGTGGAAAAGCAGAAGTAGTAGGAGGTAAAGAGAGAGTTAAACTTCGAATAGCCGGTTATTTTTTTCCTCAGATATTATGGAAACAATAAAGAACAGTGGAAGAATTTGCAAGAGGAAACAGAGTGACTAAGATGCTTATTGTTAGTTTAAGGAAGCAAAAGTAGCTGCAGTCTTGAAAGAGTGGCAGATCAACCCTATTTAGGCATACTTTTAAAAGTGAGTGTTCGTCAGCTGCTTTTTTTTTTTTTTTTTTTTTTTAGGAAGCAAAAGTAGCTGCAGTCTTGAAAGAGTGGCAGATCAACCCTATTTAGGCATACTTTTAAAAGTGAGTGTTCGTCAGCTGCTTTTTTTTTTTTTTTTTTTTTTGGTAGGAGGAATCAATTAGTAGAGCTGAATTGTAGCACTAATAGTACATCGGAAAAAATAGATGGAAGCAATCACAGCATCAGCAGCTGTAATCTTCTCCACAAGGAAACAGAGGCGGTTTTCAGCAACTTCATAGATTGCAAGGGACAGCAGGGAAAGGAGTGTATGTTTTTTTTAGCCTTTTAGTAGTAGCACGGCAATATGGGAATTTAACAGTAAATTGTACATGCACCAGTGGTTTTCTTGCTAATTCTTGAGTATTGCTATTTTAAAGATTTCTGCAATGTAGTTGGGGAACTGCCAAAGAGCTTTGATTGCACAGTAAACTATATGCTTATCATGTCAGTATTAAAACTCTGTTTAATTAAGGTGCATTAATTAAGGTGAATTTCTGAGGGACACCAACACTTTCAGTTCAAGATATGAGTTTAAGAAGATCAAAAAAATCTGTCAGATCATATCACTGTGGGTTTCACTTGGGCACTGGGAGCCTGCTCCAGTCCAGTGATTATACTGGAAATAGATGAATTGGAGATAGTTTCCCAGCTTAACTCTCCAAAACCAAAGAGGTTAAGAAAAATTAATCTGGACCATCCCACTCCCAGGTCAGAGTCAAATCCTGTGATGTTTTTCTGTAGTCTTTTATGCAATGTGATTTTAAATGTTGCAGTTAATAGAATTTCTTCACTTCAGCTTTGTTTTCAATTTTGAGTGTGACTTTCCATAGTCTTCCCTGAAGCCAGCATAAAATCCCGCTGCTGAAGCCACCTCTGCTTCTGCCTTCCTACCAGTAACCCCCCCAAATCTTCAGAGGTTTGAACAGAGCACTGCCAGAAGACATCCTTGTTTTCTTGTTTGCCAAAATACTCCACTACCATATAGCATGGAGACTTCCCCAAAGGGAGGAGTGCAGCATTGTGGAAGTAAATCCATACACCAGAAATTGCTCCTGATAAGGTTTTTGGGGGGAACACACCTAAAATATCAGTTACTGAACATGGAGAATTAAAGTATAGATATGTACTGTGATAACATTCCCCAGTTACTAAAGGAAGGGAGATTTAGATTAGATGCCAGGGAGGAGTTTTTTTACTGAGAGTGTGGTGAGGTGCTGGAACAGGCTGCCCAGAGAGGCTGTGGATACCCTGTCCCTGGAGGTGTTTAAGGCCAGGTTGAATGGGGCCCTGGGCAGCCTGGTCTAATATTCAGTCTAGCAGATGGCACTCCTACATGTGGCAGAGGGGTTGGAAGGTGATGATCCTTGATGTCCCTTCCAACCCAAGTCATTCTATGATTCTATGAGTATCTGCTTGTTGTTTATTTTAGTATAGGCATCTTTTCTATGTTATATTCAGCCACATGTGAGCAGCTCACTTCCTTTAGTCATCTTACTGAAAGTAATGAATGTAGTCAAGGTTTTCTGTTATATACCTCTTGATCTTACTAGAGATCTAATGAGATTAAGTAAACCAGTGAATGTGAGGTGTTAATTTTAATTGGTTAATTAATCATAGTATTATCTTGTGATTTCCCAGTCACTAAGAAGCCATGTGTTAAGATCTTACTCTTTGATATGCAGAGGTACCACTGAAATGCAGACTTCTTGCTGAGTAGACTTAGAAAGGCCTAAGTCTTGTTAATAATAATTCTTCTAACATTAATGTGAACCTTTATAGTGAGAAGGTTTGGGCACTATGGATTCACAGAAGCTTTAGAGAACTTACACAGTATGCAGTTTGGAAACCATTCATCATACAAACACCTGTGCAATAACAAAGGAAATGCAGGCTGTTAGTAGCACTTACTAAATACCTAGACATAATAGGTGATGGGACAGACTGGAGGACAGTGGTACATCTGATAAAATCATATTCTCATTATAGCTATCTGGATTTAGAGCAACTGCCCACGTGATTATAAGATGAGCATAGCAGAAAGTTTCCAGGAGGTAAGCTAGTTGCAATGTACCTCAAGGTACTTGTTCAGAGACATGAATCTGCATATGCTCCTTTAGTGGTAATGAAAACAAGATTAACTTTGTCTTACTGAATGATAAACAATCGCACATTTATTATGGGACAGGATCATAACATGGGCAGCTACTGAAAAATATTGACTTATCTGTGTAACTCCATTGTATTCCCACTGGTCAATAGCCATCTGTTTTATTAAGAGCTGAAGATAATATCCTAACTCAAAGATTAACTTTTATAAATGTTTGTCTTTCTACTGATAATGCTGCGACACTAGTGCAGGCAGCAAAAGATAATGGAATATTTGTAACGTGTTTATTTAGATAGCCCAGACAAAACTGATAAAGCAGACTTGTGTCATGAAGATGGTTTTGTTTTGATAAATTATCCATGGAAGCCTTGTTCTCTAAAGGTCAGCAGATTAATCAAGTCTCTCTTAGTTATTCTACAATGTTTCGTGTGCATAGCTATATGCACAGCCAAATATAAGCTACCTTTTTGGCCAGTGTGCTTGCCCTTTGAGGTTACTGCTTTAGGCTCACTCTTTCCGCAGAAAAAAATTTAAAATAACAATTGCTCACAGATTATCCTTCTTCATCACCAGTTTTATATTTTGTAATTAGTTTTCTATGATTTCATATTAACACGGGATCAGCTAGGGAAGGATGGCATCCCTTGAGTAGGACCCACGTGGAACAAGGGCATAGAGTGATCATAGACAAGCAACAGAGATGAAACATTATGGACTGACCACAGTCTCCATTCCCCATCCCCTACACTGCTCAGAGGAGAAGGCAGAAGAGGGTGGATGAGGGGAAGGTGTATTTAGTTTGCTTTTAGTTCTCACTGTTCTCATCTGTTAGTAGTAAACAGTAAATTATATTAATTTCAATATGCTGAGTCTGCTTTACCCATATTGGTAATTAGTGATTGATCTCCCCATCCCTATCTCAACCTACCAGCATTTTTTCTCTCACTGTTTCTTTGAGAAGGGGGTGTGAAAGAGACGTGGTGGAACCGAACTACCTACTGGTGTGAAAGCACCACAGAAGGTGTGATCCCTAAATTAAGCTCTTACAGGCTGTGTGACAGACTGTGAGCCATCAGTGCTCTCCTGAACTCAGACTCCACAGCGGTCACAGCTCCTCAGAGCTGCCTTCAGAGGGAAAAGAATCTGCTTTCAGACTGAAGTTTCTGAGAAGAGCCTTCACATTATTGTATCTGCTTACTTAATTCTTTTTGTGAACCAGGAGCTGATGCTCTACTGGTATGAATGGGTTCCACTAATGTACTTATAACCCATGGAAGAAAGTCTGAGGTGCCCATAGATGGAAGTTTGCATGAAAATAACCCCCCAAATACTGGAAGAGAGTAGATGAAAAACAGCCCAAACAATCTTTGATTCTTGAAAGAGAAAACAACTTTCAAAAGGAAAAGCTGATGCCTTGGGGACTGCAAATGGCAAGCAGATGTTCTGCTTCACTAATTGTCAACTGTTCAACCTTTTCTGCTAATCTCCTAAGTGCCTGCAAGGTCTTTGTAACCCAAACACTGTAGGAAATACATTGCTGCATAACAAACAACTGGGAAAAATTATCCAAATTTAATTATATGATTCCAGCTGAACGCCTGTTTTTTATCTACTATTTTGTCATGCACAGTAAATAAATAGGCTACATAAATAGGAGGGGGTATATTCATCCTGGGCCTGCACCTTTCAGGTCTAAGTAGCTTTTTCTGTTGACTTGGTTCTGTGCTGAAATCTATGCTTACAAGACTGGTCCAGAAGTATCTGAGTCATAGCACTTTCTGATTACGTCTGATGTTTCATTACATTTCTATAAGAGTCTCTAAAATACAGAAATGAAATGCATGCTCTTATTAACATTGTTAATTGTACATACAAAATTTGGATATACAAATGCACATAAAATACATATAAAAAACAAGGTGAAAAATAATTATAGATAGCGTAAATGCTATTGTGGATTCCCATCTCCTCTGAAACATCTCCACATTACTCTGCTATTTATAGCCATTCCCTTACCTTCTCATTCCATAACCTGTGTCTGCTTTGTAAAAATGAAATGGTACAAATCTCAAAATGAAGAAAAAACACAATGCCACAGTAATCTTGTGACTTCAGTTATTTGAAATATATTACATAAAAAAAATTATGTGTGTTGTAAGACCTATGTTCTGCATGTGACAGTTGCTTCTGTAGTAAATGTTTCATAGAAATGGAAGGAATTTTTCAAGAATTTTGTGAGAAATTTAAAAAAGATATTCCAGTCAAATACTGGAAACCAGTTAGTTCACCCCCTTTCTGCCCATAGAACCCCTGCACTGCTCTGCACCTGACCAGAAGTAGAAAGGGCAGTGGTGTGGTGGTGCCTGCTTGGCCTCCTTACTGCTCTGCCAGCTTTTGGAGCCCTCTCTGGCTGCTGTGCAGATGCAAAGGGCTCAAGCTCTGGGTACCATTAATGGAACCCACTTCAGATCAAACAATTGAAGGCACTTAGGTAGCTGCTTGCTTTGCATCAGAAATGTTTGTTGCATCACTGAACGTGAACCTTACTTATCTTCACCTGATTCCCTACACGTATCAGTTGATACTGGTTGACTATTCATGAAAATGTGTAAATTTACAGCAATAGAGGGTTTTTTTTTTTGTCTCTGTGTGTCTTAGGCAGTATTTGCAAACATGTTCATACTGCCAGGTATAAATAATTATTTCAGGTGCAATTTAAAATAGGAAACATGAAGGAAAAATGAAATTCTAATATAAAAGTGAATGACAGAGAAAGAACTACTGGCATTGAGGAGTATGCAAAATCACATATGTTATCAGATTAGTTGGTCTGGATTAATTTGTACTGCAAATTCATGAAGTGTCTTGATCATAGAAGTTAGCTGATAATTGCCTGCTTGCAGTCTCATAAGAAGAGGAGATAAATGGTAGTTGATGAAAGGCTCCAATTTATGGTCCCTGCAGAAATAAAACAAACTGCTGGTAGATGGAGCAGTCACACAGAGAATTTCTAGTTCCTTACTCTGAAAACAGGACTATTATTAACTGAAAGAGATTTATTTTTTTTTTAAGTGGTAAAATGTTCTTTCGTATTAGGATCAAACTGCTTATTATTGCTTTGATTTACCTTTTTTAATAAAATGCAAAGAACTTGTTCTCCATAGAATGACATTAAAGCAGGCTTTACAGAATAGGTAGAAAGGAAATCTTGACATTTTGATTATTTGTTCTTTTGTTTTGAAGTTGACAGGAAGCCTGCTGTAGTCGATAGGAGCGTTTTATTGACTTCTGTGCAAAGAAACAAAAACTGGAAGGACCCATACTGGAAATGACAGCTTCCTGCTTGACTCAGTTGTCTCTCTATCCCTTTTCTTGTATGTGTTCTTGTGGACTGTAAGTGTGGGGAATAGTGTCTGTTTACATTTATGGTAGTTAATGCAATAGATATTCAACTCAGTTTGTCTGCAGGCATCTCCATATTTCAACTGTTACTCAGTAACATATCTGGCCAATCATGCAGATATAACAATCACTAAAGGCAAAACCCCATTAGGTTTATTTTCTATGCAACTAAGCTTCATTATTTCTGTTAACAACAGAATAAATGTTTTAAAATGACGAATTCCCCTTCCTAATTATCTGTACAGATCAGGGTAAACAAGCCATATCTAGATTTCCAGCTCCTAATTAAGATATGCGTTGAACTGCTTCAATATGTATGATAGATTACACAATTGGTGTGACCCAGTCTGAATTCAAGGAGCAGTTGCTGCTGCTGAAAACTCTGTTTTTTAGTTTCAGCCAAGATTCAGCTGGATTGAAAGCAAACCTAAAGGTCTTGTATTTACACTACATAGGAGAAGACTGTAAGTGTATACTGATAAAGTTACAAGGTGCTCACAGGAATATTGCTTCCTGCTGAAGTCCTTACCTGCAGGAATTCAAGTGTACCTACCTTTACCTTGCTGTTTGCCTGTGCTGCCTTTCTTGTCTGTGCAGAGGCCGTGTCCCCTTGCTTCTCTCCCATCTCTATGGATGGTGGAGGTGCCTGGAGGTGTTTGTTAAGGGCCAGAGAGGGAAGGGAGAGGAATCTGAGCTTTACTGCACGACTCCCAGATGTTTTCTTCTTTCACCACCTGCTGGATGTTGATTGTGAATCTGCAATAAATCATACACTCAGTGCACATTTTGAAAGATGGGAGAAAAATTCTGCACATTTCTTTAAAAAGCTATTTACCATTTGTAGTGCAGAACCCAGGTACTGTGCCGGGCTGTACCCGTTATGCAAGGCATCACACAGATGCACAGTAAGACAAACAAACAAACCTCAAGACTCTTCTTCAAAGAACTGCACTTTGTGTACATTGGCACCAGTGAACAAAACAAGTAAAGTGGGAGGAGAGGGAGGCAGCTCTTTTGGGCATGTTTTCATGGCATGTACTATCTCAATGTAATGAGCAGATTAGAAGTGGTAGCTGCGCTTGTTTCCAGCCTACCCATTAATTTTTTGCTGCGGCCTATTCTTTTATGAGGCAAAAATAATCTTTAAGGCTTGGTCTCAAGCCATTTATGTAGTTGGATTTTCTTTTGTTTTTCTTTCTCATTTGTGCGTTTCTGCTTTTGGACTTTTTGAACGTACAATCATGATGTCTCTTCCCTTATGTTCCAGATAAAAGGGAGAAAAAGTCAATTTTGATATCTTTTTGGTGGCTGAGTTGAGCACAGCATATTTTCAGCATATACTCCTTCCACAGAAATCTCATGATTTAAATTTTCAATCATATATTTCTGCTGTTTGTGTGCAAAGCTTCTAATTACGGTGCCCTAAATAATCGCATCCAAATGGGAAGGGTGACAGAAAGATTGCCATGATGCCAAGGGTTTTGTAGACCTTGAATGCTCCTGGAGGGAGACAGAATATGAAGCCAGAAAAAAAAAGTCTTCAAGGAATATTTAGTAATAGATTTTGTCATTTGCAATTAATTTTTTTAACAATAAGCTTGTGAATATAGTGGAGAAATGAAACATCTTGTTTGTCAATTAATATAAAGTGCTCTACAAAAGATGTTAGGACATTTGTCTCACTTTGTCTATATCAACATGACAGTCTAGATAATAGCTTAAAGTCTTTTTTCCTCTTGTTTTTATCATAAGGACAGGATGGAGTCACATTTTTTTCTCCCTGTGCATCATTCTTGTTACCTCATGTGATTTATTTCAAAAAGTTACTTTAAATTTGTGCTTGCTGCAAAGAGTCATAAATACAGTTTTTGCCACCTAGTGTTTATTTAATTAAGCCAGTACCCATAGCACTGGAAATGAATTGACAACTAGCATGACTGAAACTATTCATAATTAGAGCCCTAGTTAGCATTCAAATCTCTCATTCTTGAGGGAGCTGAGAATAAATTGATAAGAGACAGATACTAGCCAATGTGCTCTTCATGTCATGCAAATGTGTATTGAAACATGAATATTCAATATCACTCTGAATTTTGAGATAACAAGGAGCAGGAACTTGATATGAAATGTTTAGCTGTACTGAGGGACGTGGTTTAGTGGGAAATCTTGATGATAGGTGGATGGTTGGACTGGATGATCTTAGAGGTCTTTTCCAACCTTGGTGATTCTGTGATTCTATGACGTCTATTTTCTTATGTGACAAGTGGAAAAATTAAGAATAAATTCTCCAAAAGAGTGATCGGACACTGGAGTGGGCTGCCCACAGAGGTGATAGAGTCACCGTCCCTGGAGGTGTTCAAGAAATGTTTAGATGTTGTATTTAGGGACATGGTTTGGTGGGGAAATATTGGTGGTAGGAAGACAGCTGGACTGGATAATCCTGGATGTCTTTTCCAACCTTGATGATTCCATGATTCTGAGTGATTGGATGCAAGGAAATGGCCTCAAGTTATGCCAGAGAAGGTTTAGTTGGTCGCTAGGAATAATTTCTTCAGAGAGGTTGGTCAAGCATTTGAATAAGCTGCAATCTCCATCCCTGCAGGTATTTAAGAGATGTGTGGACATGGCACTAAGGGACATAATTTAGTGGTGAGACTCAGAAGGTCAGGTTGATGGTTGGCTTTGATAATCTTGAAGGTCTTTTCCAACCTAATTTTCTATGATTCTATGATATGTCCTTCTGTGCCACAGAGGAAAGTTATCAGAGGATATAAACATAAGGACAGCTGAGATTTCTTTTCCAAAGCAATGCTACATGAGACAAATGCCTTGAGCCACTGTAGGTGCCTGTGTATGCATTGGTCCTCATGGGACACGGAAATGCTGTGTTACAGAATAGACTCTGAGCACTTCACTTACAAAGTTTGAAAGAAAAATTAATGAGGTGATTTGATCAGAGTAACACGTGGTAATTACTACTACACAAAAATTAATAATAACACTGGTACCTTCTATGCATTAGAATGGGAAAAAACTTTCATACTATTAGAGTTAGTCTTGGACAGTATTACTCACATCTCACTGCATGGAATTCAACTCCCTTTTAGTACAATAACACTGGAGCAGTCATGCTGTAAATTAGCTAACTATCTGGGAGAGGTGGATTTAAGTTGATTTTACTGTCGTATAGCAGAGTGGAAAACACTTAACTACTCCAGTAGGAAGAAAAGACATTTATTAGCACAAGAAAAATGTGATCCGAGATAAGCCTAAGGCAAAATGCCAAGTAAACTGCAAACCATACTTCAGTAGTGAAACTACAACACTAGGATCAGCATATACAAAACCTCTTTCACTTATGTCTTCTTCAGCATTTTATTTTATTTTATTTTATTTTATTTTATTTTATTTTATTTTATTTTATTTTATTTTATTTTATTATTTTTGCTGTATTCTGTCTGTCTTTTCATGGAAATTCAGACAGTACAAACTTGGATGAAAAGGGCTCAAATACTGAAAAAGAGAGAAGCAGAAGCTGATCGTCGGCCTTGTGAATGAAGAGGAAAATTTCTGTCGATGTTTACTTGAATTAGCGAGAAATCTCTTGCCAAGAGATTAATGGATGCCTGCAAATAATGTATGAGCAATGCAAATAAGAAAGGTGCACAACTGCAGCCTAGAGGTGGTAGATGGTTAAGAAGAAATCCCACTCACATATGAAATGCTCTGGCATTTCTTAATAGCAGATCTGGGTGTGAACTTTGGATTTGATGCTTCCATCTCCAGTGATGCAGGTTGAACTCTGTCTTCTCTGATCCATACAGGCACTTGCAGATGGCCTAACACAGAATGGAGCCATACAAAAGCCTTGGCATTTACGTAATGAACTGGATGAATTAAGGAAATTCTGGGTACAGAATTCAGTAACGCAGAGCTTGTTAAATGCCAGTAGCCCTAAAGGCAGGCTGGTGATTTCATGCCCTCTTTGGAAGGCAGTAGGTCCCTGTGGGACTGACTCCCTGGTCAGGAGGTCTCCATGGATGGGTCAGTGCCATGTCACTCCCCACGGGGATGTGGCACCCTGCTCTTCCTTGGGAGCGCACCCAGAGCCACCTCTGGCTAGTCACAGCTCCCTACACACTGCAGCAGCCAGCTGCATGGCTCAAAGGCTGGACTGCACCTCGCCTGTTGGTTTATAGTTTGTGTGTGTGGTTTGTTTTTGTCCCAAACTAAAATTGTATCTGAATTAACGTTATTTAGTACACACACTGCCTGAACTCATTCCTCTCAGCTTTCTCTGGGGCCTACCATAGCACTCTGTGCTATCTGCTGTGATGGTCACATCATCAGACTTCTCGGCGGAAAAGCAAGTAATGCCAAAATCTAAGTCACTCTGGTGGAAATAGCAAGTTCCATGAGTCCTCTTCTGCAAGGAGAAGCCAAACTTTTCATGCATTTGTGCATTGTTTTTCTACGTGCAGACTTTAGATTTAAGGATTATAAAGGAGAAACTGATTTGTAACTTCTACAGCATGAAGCTTGAGAGGGATGTGATTATCCAATATTGAAATTACCTCAAAAATATAATTATCACATAAGTCAAAAATAATTAGAATGTAATGATATTTACTATCAGAAGGGACTATTAAGCCTGACTACTCCACATCAGGACTGGTAGAATCGTTTTGAAATTGTTCATATGAAAACTGCTTGAAGTCAGTCCTATCCATCTTATCCTTCTACAAGGGTAACACAGCAACACACCAACACGTAGCAGGTCACCAGGATGACGTATTAAGATTTTGCAGTTTTTGAGGCTTTTTTTTTTTTTTTGAGTTTTTGGTCAATCTTCATCTTGAATGATGTTCTAATTTCTTGATAAGATAGCCTTTTCAGAGGGACAAAACAGTAATATATATCCAACATTATGATGGTAAGTTCACCCCAGAAGTTGGGCACAAATAGAGCTCTGAAATGCATCTCCATATCCCAGTGCAATAACTAGAAGGCAGAAAAGACTTGTGGTGATTTTGTAGATGTTAGAATTGTTATCAGTCTTGTTTATTACTGCATATGAGTAGTATGCTGCCCAGAAGGGTGGTGGAGTCACCATCCCAGGCAGTGTTCAAGAAACATGGAGATATGGCACTGAGGGACATGGTTTGTGGGCATGATGGAGATGGGTCAATGCTTGGACTAGATAATCCTAATGGTCTTCTCCAACCTAAAGGATGCTGTGATTCTATGAGGCTGAATTTGACGGCGTCTCTGCTTTGTGTTTAATCTTTGTCATTCCTCTGAAAGTAGGCAGTTGTAATTAAAACCTCCGTTATACCCATTCCCAGGTGTATGCATTTCTTGTTTGATAGATGTGATAGGAGTCATCTTCTTTAATCCCTATCTGTTGGGAAAACCTGTGAGCATGCTTTGTCATGTATTGTCCCACAGCATTCTTCACTTTACTACATCCTTAGCAGAAAGCTTGGCTTGTTTACAAAAGCTGTTCTTCATGGCAATTAAAAGAAAGAATTTAGAACTCCATATAAAAAAATCAACCATAATGCAGCAGAATTATTTCCGAGCTCTGGTCAGAGCTGAGACTGAAAGTAAATAAATAAAGAGCAAACACTGCTTACTGAGCTTCCTTTGCAGAGAAGAAACTAGAATTGTGCTGGCTCTATTATCATTCTTGCAAGCACAACTCAAAGCATTTCTGATATGGTACAGGCCCATCTGTCAGTTAGGGGAGAAGAAAAAGAAAGGCAATTAAGAACATTGTAAATTAGGTTTGTTGCTCTGGGCTGGAAAGATCCAGTTGAGCATGCTGCAATTCTGAACACAGAAGAATGGGAGATGAGCCAAGAGAGAATTTCTCTTAATGCTGTCACTTGACCTGTTTCCCCTATGTCTCCAGTTCCCTCAGACCAAGATACTGGTCTGAGGTGTAGCCAACCTCCTCTGGCCCTCAAAGTTAGAGTAAAGTACTCTGTGGACGTGTGGGCTGAGCACTAGATTGGGCCATTTAGTCTTCTAGTCTGACCCTGTAACAGAGAGAATGCCTGCTTTACACCTCGTTGAGGACACCCAGCCCTGATTTCCAAAGTGAAGATATTGGTGGCCATCTCCATTTGCCCTCCCCAACCCAGATTTACTTAGTATTTGAAACTGAAGCAGCAGAAGTAATTCTTGTGCTATATTGGCAGTGATAGTCCGTGACATCCTGCAAGAAGGTGGCACAGAATTAACACTCTTGCAAGTGGCCTTGCACATCTTGTACATTTTCTGCACATAATTGTGGACAGAAGATGTGGGAGCCCCATCCCTGGAGGTGTTCAAGGCCAGGTTGAATGGGCCGTGGCAGCCCATGGGTAGGTGTTGGAGTTGGAGATGGGTGAGCTTTGAGCTCCTTTCCAACTCAACCACTCTGTGATTCTGTGGTTCTACGTCTCATAATTTAATCTGCTTTGGCTTGGCATTCAAGGTCAGCATGGGCAAAGAATGACCTTTGATACCTTTGTTGCACTTTTCTTTTTTTTTTTTTTTTGACAGCCTCCATATCCTTTCTTGGTGATGCAGCACAGTGCTCCTCTGGTATGCGTGTGAAGCAGTAATGGGAAAAGAGTATCTGAGAAGTGAACCTAGACCACATTACTTTTAAGTAAACACATCAGGCAGCTGGTACAGGTCCAGCCAGACACAGTTCCCATGAAACTGAGCCTTATCTTTATGTTTCACTGTAATCTGAAGGAAATGAACACAGAGCCCTAATGTTATGTCTGCTTTACAGCATTATGGTTGGAATTGATGATCTCACGGATCTTTTTCAACCTAAATGATTCTATAATTCCATAATTCTGTGATGTACTATAAGCTGTTTCTCCGTGTTTTGTTTTGCTTTTTTTTTACTGGTTCCTTTGTTCACAGAAATGCTGTGACCTATTGCCCAGAGAGTGTCTGTGAAGCACACACTCATAAACTTGCTACCACGACCTTAAAACCATTGCTGCACAATGCGCAGCTCACTCCTGCACTAGACATACTAAAGCTGTGGCTATTTTTGTAGGCAGCATCACTTGTTTTTCCATCCTCTTCACATCATCCACCTGCTTGATGCACTGCCAAGCTGCATTCTGCCAGCAGCTCGCACATGGTCAGCCATCATATGCCAGGGAAGGAGGTGAGATGATTCTGCCACACCATCAGCAGGGTAGTTTTCCAACCGGAGGCTTATCGTTTTGGACAGGAGCAAAGTGACCACTCCCTTGTATTTAAATATCTTTGGTCTCTCAAATAGTGTCAGGGCTCTGTGGACTTGATGGTGGTTTCTCAGGTGGACTCTGGGATCTACTACAGCCTGGTGGCTAAGTCTTTCTTGTTTATGTGCTTATGAGTGTTGCCCAGAGTCTATGTACTCAGTGGCCATACTGCAGTGTGGACGAGCAGCAGCCTGGACACCACCTTCATCACCCAGCAGCCACCCAAAGCACCCTCCATGCCTGGAGGATGTCACAGCTTGGGGACTGCTGATTTGTCTGCCAACACCTATCTGAGTAGCTGCAGGCTGGGCATGGCCAAGGTGTGATTGACAACTGCAGTTGAGATAGATGTTTATAGAATCATAGAATCCTAAAATGGCTTAGGTTGGAGGAGACCTTAGAGATCACCTTGTTCCAACCCCTTGCCGTGCGCAGGTCTGCCACTCCACCAGATCAGGCTGCCCAGGGCTCCATCCAACCTGGCCTTGAATGCCTCCAAGGATGCAGCATCCACAAAGTTGATGCAATTGGATGTGAAAATTGTGCCAGATTATCTCCATTCATCAAATGGAAGAATAGCAAAAAATGGCCATTTTTCTAAGAGCAGAACCAAACCCACATGCAGAAAATAAATGAAACTAGTCTAAACAGAATTAATTTTTAATAACTTTTGCAGTGGTTCATAAATCATCCCCTACTAGCTCATGCATGAATGGAAACTTCTCATGGAAAGCCGATCTTATCTCAGTGGAAGTATTTTGCTTCTGATACATGGAAAAATGTTTGGTTCAGCTTGTAGAAAGTGGTTAGAAACACAGTCTTCCTGAGAAATGGTGAGATCCTTCATACAATCCAGAAATGAAGAAACTACAAGTTTCATAAGGTGCAGAAAGTGTTACTGGCTCTCCAGTAAAGGATGAATTTACTCAATTAAGAAATGGTGCAGGAATTTGTTCTCTTCTCTTGCACTGCACTGGGGAAATCAGAACTGGATTTTTAATATAATGATATAAATTGGAAATAATTTTCAAGGGTAAACTTATAATTTATATTTTTAAAAGTATTGTTCCTTTTTACTACTGAGTTCAATTAAAAGACGGATAGATTCATGAGAGTTTGGAAGTGCAAAGCCTGGGTGAGAACTTGTCATTAATGCTCATGATAATGTCACTGGAATTGGGTAAACCTTTCCCAGAGAAAGTTTGCTCTCACTCTCTACTTTACCAAGCTTCCAGTTTTCTGGAGCTTGGGGAATCACATCTAAACATTATAGAATTAAACATTAAATAATTCAAACAAAATTGGTAGGATTTTATTTCATGATCTTTTTTCATACATTTGCCTATTCATCCAGCTTGGAATTTAAAGCCTATTTAAAGGCATCCTTAAGCATCTCTATTTACTTATGGGATAGATGCCATTGTTTCTATTTTTGCAGATTATAAACTGAGGCATATAGAAATTGAGTGAAATTCAACACTGGCGTGAATTTTCCCTCACGTGCATTAATGCAGATGATGCCGCTAATAAACATGCAGCAATCTGTGGTACCAGCTCCTGTGTGAGAAATGACCCGACCTATGGCTGATACCATCTTCAAGGTCTGAGGATCACGTGAAGAAGAAGCCACCAGAGGAGGCTACAGCCAGCTCAGGAGCTCAGCTGTTGGGTTAAGGGTTTGCACTGAAAGGCAACAGGAAAGAAATATTCCATTGTCTTAGTGGGTCATTGTGGTCCTCACGATTTTAAACATTTCGGCAGTTCAGAATTTAATAGTTCCTGGTAATGTTATTTGAATGGAAATAAAAGGCATCTCCAACAGGACAAAATTCTGAAATAATAAGTTCTACAAATTAATGCCACAGCTGCTACAGCAGTCAGTCTTGAATAATATTCCCTTTTGTTAACAAATGAGATGATATTTTGGAAAGATTATTTGTGCAGAAAATAAATAGACTATTTAGGACAACATGCATATCAGAAAACTGTGCTAGCTGATGCAAAGATAAAATTTTCTCTTGAGATTGTGAATATAATTCTCATTCCATTATATTATTAATTCTCATTAAGTGTAGAGCAAAGTGTTTAAAATGAGAAGATGATTTCTTTCATGGAAATTACCAGAATGGAAAGGCAAAAAAAATCTCTCTCACTTTAACATTTCACTGGTTATTTGAGTTGTATTTTTGAACAAGTTTTTACAGTGCATTATTTCATCTACTTCGATCTTTCTATTTTTCTGTGAATTATATTGCAAAAATGCTTCTATTTTTCCCAAGTCTGATCGTTTTTAGAATGCATAGGTATTCATCAAAATGGTTTCACAGTTGAACGAGAGGTCGCTGATTATACAGCAAATCAAAATCAGTCACTGAACATGTGTGTATTCACTTCCACTTTAAATACTGAACAGTGTATTTATTGTATGTATGTTAAAAAGTCAGTTCTAGAATGGCATAATTTATTCTAATAACTGAATGTTGTGAATAGCTACAGAATTTTGTGTTGTTTCAGTTTGTCCTCCCACATGATTACTTCAAATACTATCTCCTTATCTCCTTAATTCTTTTTCAAAAGCCAGTAACTGAAATTATGCTCTAACATGATAGCAGAAATCAATGGCCAAGGATACTAGTGGATGCCTATTGATATAGAAGATAATCTTTTCATATAGCTGTAATGTTGGGCCAGATGCTCAGCTATTGGTTTTATGCATCGAGAAGGCAGGCTGGGAAGCTCTAGCAGTCCAGAAGCAATTGCTTTTGGCAGGCTCTGGAGAGCCATGTGATTATTTATGACCTGTAACTGCAGCTTTGCTACCTACTGTATATTACAATCGTGCACAACATCCTCTCCCACATGTTATCTGAGCATGATCCTTTGCACAAATAAGTTATAGGAACCTTGTTTGGGACTTCTATGAACTTACGGGAAGCCAAAAGTCCATTGTCCTCTTCCCTAGATATTCAATGCTTCTGAAGGAAAATGCAAAGAGTCATCCATTGAAACTCTGTTATTCTATTCATATATGGACTAATATAATATATTGAATGCATAAAAAACTTTTATTAAGTTCTGACTGGTGCTTTTGCTGCCTGGTAAACTGCTCCTGGTCAGAGCTGGGTGCATTTAAGTGCTTGGTTGATTTAGGATATGGATGTAAATAGCAAAACTCAGTTTATGAGCTTCATTATTTCTGGAGTGAGGCCAACTGTACAGTTCATTAATCTACCTCATTTTTATTATCTCTTTCTGAATAGCAGCCACTCTCTTAGTATGCATTTTGACACTGAGGTTTAAAGTCATTAAAAAAGATGACAGACCCATGCAGAGAAAGTACAAGTTATACGTGTTCAACTGCTCAATCACGGGAAGGTGGTTCATCTCAGAAGTGGAATCTCTACTGTTCTTTTTCCATTTAGGTTTTAGTTTTTGCTCTGTTAGTTTGAACAAAACCATCTGTATAAAAACATTTTATCATGCTCCCAGAAAAGGTTTTTTCTTCTGCTTGCCCAAAACTGGAAGAACAAGAAAGGCAGCTACTACAGGATCACAAGTAAACCATTTATGGTTTCTGAGAACTTCTAAAATATGTATGAATCAATTTGATAAAAACAAATTCATCCAGCAATAATGCAGTTAATCTTACATTACTCTATGCAGGGATGTTCCTTTTTCTGCATAACCCTTCTATCTACAGCAATGCACTGCATCTCCATACTGGGTTGGAAAAAACTGGGGATGTGCCCCTCCAGTTCAGAGGCAAAAGCAGATCAAACTAACTGATTAAGTTCTGCAGGGGTCTGCAGTTCTTTGTGTCAGTAATTTGAGTCAGCAATTCAGATAGGACTTTCTTCTGTGGGTATATAGCAGAATATTTTATCTTCAAATTTCTTTTCAATATACTTTTCACTTGGAAAAGTTCTGTATTTCAAGTATATGCATATATTTGAGCTGACATTAATTTTCAAAACGAACATGAAAATGTAATGTACGCAGTCAGTTCAAGCTCATTACTGAGCTATTTTAATAACATTCATAACCATATTTCTGCTAAAATAAATAAGCATTTTTCTTCACAATCTGAACTGCCTACAGAGAGCAATATGCTCTTGCTGTGAGCAGGGGAAGCACCATTTTTCTGATGGCCTGAAGCTTTTCACCCTGTCTATACAGTTCCAAAAGGATTAGGACTACATGTATTTTCTGCCGCGTATGGAGCAGTTTAACCTTCATGCATGTGTTCTCTGCTTGGAAGTGTCTGTCTGGATTAGCACATGTTTTTTTAGCTCTGAAATGCAGGGCTTCTGCAATATGTTCTCAGCATAATTCTGGACGAGTGCCTGTGCGAATGGAGACGCTCACAGTGAAGGAGTAATGTGATCTTCAGGATAGATGAGTATGAATGGGAGTGCTTTGACAGCAGAGATCAGACAGACATGTGTCAGATTTTCATGCCATTTGCAGGAGTCAGGAATTGTTCATAGTCATTATTCCTCTTCCAGGTTGGTGCACTTCTTCATGTACAAAACTATCCTTACACTAAGGGAAAAGCAGCAATAGGATTTAGTCTTGCACAGTAAGTAACATCTTGCTTTTTTGCCCCGGTGGTTTTATTGTTGCTGTCTCCAGCTTTTTATCATCTGGATATACGAACATGAACTGGAAAGTTTCAGTGTAAAGATAGACATACTTAAAGGGGTGATAATAAAACATCTTTACAAGGGTAATTTCCACTGGAATTCCAGCAAGCTGATATGCAGACAGTGTCAGGATCACAGAATTGGTCACGTTGGGTTGCACCTCCATTACCTCAGGACTAACCTCACGCTCTGAGCTGGCAGGACAGCTGCTCAGGGCTTTGAACCCTCCTAGGATGAAGACTGCACAGTTCTCTGAGCCTGATCCTGTGTCTGACCACCCTCAGTGATACTTCTTTCCTTATGTACAGCTGGAAATTTCTTTAACTTATGGCTCCCGTCTGTTGCTCTCCTGCTGAGCACTGCTGCAGCTCCTCAATGCCCACCTGGCAGGCAGGGGCAGGGTGTTGGTAGATCCCCTGATGTTATCCCTCATCCCAGCTGAATGAGCCCAGCTCCCTCTGCTCCTCACAGGGCAAGTGCTCCAGCCCTGGCCATCCTGGTGGCCTGTGCCCAACTTCCCTGAGTCTGCCAATTGTCTTCATACATCAGGCCAGGCTTCTGAAGAAATAATTGCAGAATTAAGGTCTCAAACTTGAGTTTGTACATATTTTTGTACCATTCCTTGATCTCGCTATTCATTGAGCTAGTTTTTTGGCATTGTTATGAAAGAAAAATCTATTGCCAGTCCCTAAGAATCATTATTCATGTTATCTATCTTCTGGGAATTTCATTAATAATATCATATTTGTTTTTGCTATAACATCTTTTCAGTTCATTTGCTGAACTACATAGATGGTGGATGTTTTCCAGAATTAGTGAATTCTTCAGTGATAACATCATTATTCACTATCTGAAGATCCAATAATCCTTTTCAGAGAGTGACGTGAAAGTCAACACGTGCATGAAAAAAAGGTTTTGGAATTGCTTCCTATTTCTGGCAAGCCAGTAAAGACTTTCAGTGGGAGATCACTGAACATCTTGGCATCTCTGTTTAACAACAGCTCAAGACCTCTCAGGGCAGAATACAAACATGCATGCAAGACAGGAACATTTCAAGCTACTTCCAGGCTCTTCTGCAAAAGAGGTCTCTTTTTAAGGTCATCATGCCCCATCCCTGGATCTGTATACCCTGTCCATGGAGGTGTTCAAGGCCAGGTTGAATGGACCTTGGGCAGCCTGATCTGGTACCTGGCTGGCAGTGCTGCTCACAGCAGGGGGGTTGGAAGTAGATGATCTTTGAGGTCCCTTCATAGAATGATAGAATCATAGAATTATCAAGGTTGGAAAAGACCTCCAAGATCATCCAATCCAACCATCCACATAACACCTATAGTTGCCCACTAAACCATGTCCCTTAAGTACATCATCTAAATCTTTCTTGAATACTTCCAGGGTCGGTGACTCCACCACCTCCCTGGGCAGCCCGTTCCAGTACCTGAACACTATTTTGGAAAGAAATTTTTCCTAACGTCCAACCTGAATCTCCCCTGGTACAACTTGAGGCCATGTCCTCTAGTCCTATCACTAGTTACAAAGTAGAAGAGGCCGACCCTCGCCTTGTCACAACCTCCTTGCAGGCAGTTGTAGAGAGTGATAAGGTCTCCCCTGAGCCTCCTCTTCTCCTGACTGAACAATCCCAGTTCTCTTAGTTGCTCCTCATAAGATTTGTGCTCCAAACTCAAGTCATTCTATGTGATTCTATAATTCTATGATTTTAAATGACATCTGAAGAGTTATATGTGAGCTCTACTTTACTCCCACCATTAAAAGAGGAATTCCAGAAAATACCAAATGGGAGAAGCAGACAATTCACTGAGGACAGGTCAGTGAGAGAGCCCACCAGGCTGGAGAAAGGGGTTGGTAGGAACCCTGTGGAGTCCAACTGAAGCCTTTTGATGACCCACAGTCCCTTGTCCTTTCCTTCAAAAATGAGGTGAATGAGATTCACCACTGTGGGAAGAAGTGTGCAGTGCATGCGTGAACTGGAAATCTGAGATGGTTTTAGACAAAGTGTTTCTCTCTCTTGCTCTAGTAGCATGCATCGCTGCACTTCATTGCAGTAACTTCTCTTTCTAGTAGGACTAAAACATCAGAAAAAAAAGCAATCTATTGTGAAAGCATATGGAAATGTTTGTTCTTGTCTAGCAGTAAGGGAAGTCTCATGTGTGTACCCCCTTCCAGAGCCTTCCATTGGCAGTCTGAAGCACCACAGTGTGGAAGAGCTCAGTTATCCCATGCTGCTGAGAATGGGCCTATACCACACCCATCACTCCCTCCCTCTGCGTCTAAACCAAGGCAAGTTCATTCAGGACAGTCTGTTTGTAACAGATAACTACAAATGTCCCAAACTCTCTGTGCGAGAGCTGAATTATCAGGGCAGCTTGTCAAGACTCTCCCATTTTTCCCCCAAACTTCTTTATTAGGGTTGGTTTTTTGACTCCATTTTTTACTTCTCTGCATTTGTCCTGTAGTAGCCATGCATCAGGAGAGCTGGGACATCCATGAAGTCCAGCTTGAAATGGAGTTTGTGTGGGTACAGGTAGATCAAGAACTAACAGGGCCCTTTCAGAGCAGAGTAATACCAGAGCCATCCAGCAGGCTGAATTTGTCCAGGTTGAGTCTGCCTTGGATTTGGCTAGGGAGAGAAAAGACTTCTACAGTAGCTCATGTAGCCAAAAATCCACCTACCATCACTTTGCTTATGCAGGGTCAGGTGCCAGCGTGGACGCATCCCTGCTGGGGCTTGTGTCCCCTCATCAGTGCCAGGTCAGGCACCAAACACCCACCTGAGGGACTCCGGGTGTGTTGTCTCCTTACAGCAAAGATGGTGAAGCTGCATTTTTCTTCAAGAGAAAGGAAAAAATGCTTGTATCTAGTTCTCAGCATTTTGTCAGTGTATTTCAGTGCAGTCGGTATCAGTAGCTTTTTTTTTTTAATAACTGATTACATAAATGTCATAGAATCACAGAATATCATGAGCTGGCACAGATCCACAAGGATCACTGAGTCCAACCCCTGGTTCCACACAGCACCATCCAAAATCCAAACCCTGTGTCTGAGAGCAGTGTCCAGATGCTCCTTGAACTCCAGCACTCAGGGCTGTGCCCACTGCCCTGGGCAGCCTGTTCCATGCCCACCGCCCTCCGGTGCAGAGTCTTTCCCTGAAATGTTCAGAAGTTCTCTGCATTTATTTCACAGGTCTTTAGTAAACAATTAACTCCTCTTAACTGCACAACTGTAAGATGAGAAGCCAGAGATCAGTTGCTATCTCACAGAGGTGGCAGTTTAAATGTGGAAGTATTTATTGCACTGATTTACAGCGCCATCTCCGACCTTTGATCACTCAGTATAAGTTAAGCCAAGCATATGATTTTTTAAATTATTAGAAAATATTTTAAAATGAAAGAGTATTTTTCACCATTTCCAGCTCAAAAAATGTTCTTGTGATTCATACACCACAATCTTGCTGCTGTTGCCTTAGGATTGCAGCAGATACACACCAGAAACAACCAGAGGAAGAACAGTTCATCAAAGAGAAGAATGCAATGGTTTTATCAAATAAGAAAATATTCATGTATTCATTGAGAATTTTCCCCTAGGACTCACAAGAAAACATTGCCATCTGGAAATAAAGAGGATAAGACATACAGCCATTAATTTTCAGAAACATTCAGTATTCCTTTTTGCTGGATTTTTTCCAATTAGTTGAGTCAGCTCTGTGCTGCTTGTGGAACAAGTAAGGTAATGACAAGTTAATTCTGAGGAAAATGTGTATAGCTCCTTACTGAGCTCAGTTCATAATTTTTCTGTTGCTCTGGTTTGTAAATTGTGGCTGTGTGAAAGGTTATTTTCTGCATCATGCAGAAAATAAATATTAATAGAAATTTTGTTTTATGTATATAAATACAAAGGTGAAACATATAAATACGTGCTAGCTTATACGTATTCACAATAGCAAATTTATTTATTAAAAGATTTTCCAATTATGTGTACAAACTTTTCTGAAAGTACTTAGAAATATTTTTGATACACTATGCAGGACTGATTGAATACATACACATACATGCATGTATACAGACTTACTCACACGTATACATTGTCACTGTTCCAGCTGGATTTGTCTTTAGCAAAGGACTTGCAGTGCTAAAAGTACTGAAAGAACATTCATTGTATCGAGCTAAGTCACCCAAAGGGAATTGGAAAAATGAGCCTTTTAGTATCTAAAGGGGGGCTAATAAGAAAGGAGGGGGCAGACCCTTTAGCAGGTGTGACAGGAAAAGGGGAAATGGTTTCAAACTAAAAAAGAGATTTAGATTGGATACAAGGAAAAAGCTTTTACATTAAGGGTGGTGAGGAACTGACACAGGTTGCCCAAAGACATGGTGAATGTCCTGACCCTGGAGACAGCCAAGGTCAGGCTGGACGGGGTTCTGAGCACCTGATGGAGCTGTGGGTGTCCCTGTTCATTGCAGGAGAGTTGGGCTAGATGACCTTTAAGAGTCCCTTCCAACTCAAATGATTCTATGATGCTATGAATGACGGTATCTTTTCTGCAATATAACACCACACCAGGCAGTCTGGTAGAATGATAAGTTCATGGAATTTTAATACCCAAGTACAACTGACTGTTAGTGCTGTTTTGGCTGTAGTAAAATCCCTGTCTGTCACTCCATCTGTAATAAACGGGAGATGAAGTCACACCATTTCAATGCAGGGGCACAGCAAGGACTAGAGAACGTGATGCTAAGCATATGTACAGCACTAAACATCGTGGAACTGCACCATTACTTGCATTTCATCTAGTTCATCTTATTGTAAAAAATGAGCATGCAGTAATGGAATAAGTGTTTGTAAACGTTTTGCCACTGAATTTAAATCACAGATTTATTTCAGTAACAAACATGGGACAGCATCTTAATGTGTTGTTAGTTGAGTTGCATGAGTGGTTAGTATTTTATCGTTATTCAGATGATTCTGTGAAATCACATTCAGTTATTTTGTCTGTAGTAAGAGTACTGAACTCAGACATGGAATTTATCAAGTGATCTTCACTTTATTGAAATCATAGGGCAATAACACCAGAATTATTACTCAGAGTTTTGTTTGTTAGATTTGAATATGTATGAGAAGCTGTCTGGAGAATGCTAGATATACACCAGAAAGTCAAGACAACACTTGGGTTAGAATGCTAAGGAAAAAAAAAAAGCCCTTGCAAAGTTAGAAGCATTCTGTAAGTACTGTGTCTGTAAAATTTCATGCTGGGTTAGTTTCTGAAAACAGTGTTCATACATTCCTATTCAGGAGTCAATATGTAAACCTGGAAGCATGATGTCCTTGCAGAATGTCAGAAAAAAAAGTAGGATTTCTGAAAGGCTTGATCTAGAGTCATCACCTGGAAGGCATTAACCACACTCTTCGCAATGTTGAATTTCTCTTTGCAAAATAGGAGTTAACAATGCCATTTCTAATTATGTTTTTGTTTTTTTTTTTTTCCACATAAAATACTGAGGATCCGAAGCTGCAGATTCTTCAGGGTGGCAAAAGTAGAAGGGGACCTGCAGAGAGGAGTCTATGGCTTTGTCGGGGCTATGGGCTGCAGGGATGGCTGGCGGAGCTCTGTGAGTGTGTGTCACTTGTATATTGGAGAGCAGTCATCTCTCCACCTCACTAGTTAGAAACTGTAGTATTGCAACAGCCATCACACACTGTGTCATGTGGGAATTCTCCTGCCTCATCTGAACTGTAAATGCCTATCCCGGTCCAATATCTGTCATTCAGTCAGCATAAGCAGCCTGTGTGCAAACCTCAGATTTGAATGCATTTTAATGGATCATAGTCAAATAAGACCAATTTGCCACACATTTGTTATTTGCTCTGCCTTTATCAGTTTTCACCAGAAAATCATTTACTTTGGTTTGTTTTTGCTTTTGTTGCAGTCTCTGCCAACAATGGATTTTCACTTTTTTTTCCAGCTCATTGGTAGACACTGATTCACTAAACAGGACGGTGAAAAGCCCTGAAGTATTTTAGTAGTATTTTGTGCCCAAAAAGAAAAAGAAAAAAAAAAAAAAAAGAGGTTGAGTTGCTTTTCATTCATCTTCATGCTGCATTAAGTGATGCTTCATTAATAAAAATTTGAAAGATCCCTCATGCCAGAGAATGTGGACTACTGGGATGTGCCCACAAGGCACATATGTGGATCAAAACAAGGTGATGAGCTGGTAGTTGAATGCTGGGGATCTTTCACTGTAGTAACTGCTGTTTCCCATTGAATCACAGCAGTTCTGATATCTGAATGGGACAGAGTACAGCAGAATTCTAATTTTAATCTCCATGTAAAAACTAAGCTGCACCCATACACAGTCACTCCAAATATCAGTCACATCCCCTATTCAACTATTAAGTATACAGTGGGAAACAATCTCCTTTTCTCACACATCCATAGTAAAGCATAGGAAAGTCTCTCCTGTATTCCCTGAGCAGGAGAGAAGATGCTGTACCAGGCTACAATCCTTGAGCAAAACCTCCCGTAGCACAAGAAAGTTGTAGAGTTGTTGAATCAGGTCCACAGAAAGGCCACAACGATGCTCAGAGGGCTGCAGCACCCCTCCTACAAAGAAAGGCTGAGGTAGCTGGGGGGTTCAGCCTGCAGAAGAGAAGGCTCCAGGTAGACTTTGTCATAGCCTACCAGTACTTAAAGGGAGCTCATAAGCAGGAGAGAGACAGACTTTTTACCTCATCTGATAGTGATAGAATAAGGTGGAATTGCTTTAAGCTAAAAGAGGGGAGATTTAGGTTAGATGTTAGAAGGAAATTATTTGCTCAGAGCACAGTGAGACCCTGGCACAGCTGCCCAGAGAGCTGTGGGTGCCCCATCCCTGGAGGTACTCAAGGCTGGGTTGGGTGGGCCCTGGGCAGCCTGAGCTGGTGGGGGGCAGCCAACCCACGGCAGGGGTTGGGTGGATGAGCAACCCAACCATTCTGTGATTCTATGATTCCTTGATAAGGTGTGTTCCCAATGCAGCAGCCACGGGGCTGCTGTAGCTGCAAGTATCCTCATCCCACCCCATCACAGGATTGACGTACGCTCAGATTTTTCATGTTTTGTTGCAGGTTGCCATTATCACAGATCATTATATGCCTTGCATTGATACAGTGGTAGAATAGGTTGAATTCTGAGATTTTAGATGAGCGCATTGCACTCCACTCCTAACTACAGATTCCCTTGAGTTGGATTCACCATCATTGGATTGCCCCACAATCTCTTCACCTTGCTGTTCAAAGTTCATTTTTTAAATCTACATTATGTACCAATTTAGATGAGTAAGCTAAGCCAGGAAACAGGAGAAGGGATTGTACCAGCAAATTATCTTCCTTTCCCCCATCTCTTTGTCCTTGCTGTAATGCCATTTAGCCCGAAACAGTAAGAAATGTATAGGAATGGTTCCTTTCTCTTGGTGAATGTGACACTGATTCCTGAGATCTTTTGAGCTGCTCTATCCACCATGGGTATTTCAGCAGCCAGTTTGCTAGTTGCAACATCTTCAGTCATGTAAAATACAGTTCTATTACTTTCCTTATAAAGTCCCTGAAAATTGTGAGCCACAGTATTTTTGGGATGGCACATGTTAATACACAGTCAGCTTAGCCAGAATGGTCAAGTGTTACTGTTGTGTGCAGTGACACCTGCAAGTCTCAGTCACAGATCTGAACATTGTCACACTGGGTCTTATCTACAGCCCTATGATTAACAAAGTAGTCCCTTCAAAATAAAAAATAATATTTTTTTAAAAATAACAAACAGATCTTTGGCATCACTTAGATCTAGCCAAAGAAGGGAAGCTGACTGCTGTGCTGGTTTATTCACCTCTTACAAAGTCTCTTGTACTTGGAGCCTGCTGGCATGTGGGCAGTGGTTCCCCTGTGGCTGAGCCAAGACCATCTCCAGCAGCCCAGCCTCCAAGGCAGGAGGCAGCATGCCTCTTCACTGCTTACTGAGGTCACATCCACTCTCCTGTGTGCTTTTCTTTCCAACTCAGAAACATTTTCAGATGCATTAGCTATGGGAGAAGCTCACCTGAATACCCCTTTGAGTTGCTCAGGTCCCATGTGAGCAGTCCCGGTGGTAAGGATCCCCCCATGGCAGACCGTGACGGCCCCAGTGTGGAAGGCTGAGGTCCAGCTGGCAGCCGGTCCTCCCTCCTCCAGCCAAGGCAGGATAAATGTGCAGCATGTGAGTCACAGCAGGGATGATGTCGTACAGCAGCAATTAATTTGCTCCTAAGGCAAACCAGTTTGAATGGTGAAGGCTTTTGCAAATGGAATTTATTGCTCCAATGCAATAACGAACTGGCAAACAACAACCCCTGAAGTCTGAAAGCCCAGTCGGCAACAGGCTGATATTTGTGCTGCAAAGAGTTTACAGATTCCCGACAAGATGGGTAGGAGCTGTGTTTTGGAGCAACAAGTGATTTATTACTGTGACAACCAGTAGAAATAGAAGAACCTGCTGGCAAGCAAGGGTGTGATTCGTTCCTCTGCAAACAAGCGAGAAGTAGCCAGCTGGCCAGCGGCCATGCCCAGGAGAAAGCCCAGGGGAGGGTACAGGTCTTACGTCTGCTTGAGTCTTGCCTGTTAAATAGCAAAGGAATTTGTTGTTGGCTCTTTTTTTATATTATTGTTATATTGTACAGAATTATTTTTTTTTTTAGCAATGTCTCTACAGAGTAAGATGGAGAGGCAAAGGTCAGGCTGCCTTCTAGATATTTCAGTTCTCAAGCAATAGGGCTACGCTTTCTCTGTTATTCATGAGCAGAAAATCGTTCTCATTTACACTGCAGCTGCCCCTGCAGGGACCAATCAAGGTCCCATTGTGCTGCTGTCTGATTGGTGGCCAGGAGCAGAAAATTGCTGGTGCCTGCTTGGATGTGGTTCAGAAACATCTGTTCTTTGCCATGTAAGGTTTAACATAAGCACATTTGGATAGGCAAAGCACATAAGCCCATGGTTAAAGTGATCTCCATCCAGGAAAATGTATTACAGTGTTTCAGTCCCCTCAAAGAGAGCAGAATTTTAACATGTGAGAAAACACTCAGCTAAATCAGAAGGGGTTTCTGTACCCAGACCTTGTGTCTTTTGAGCGTTACATGTCAGAGAGTTTTCTGTGGATGGTTGGGGGTCTTTTAGCAGGCATGGCAATGATGGGTTGGCGGTTGGACTAGATGATCTTAGTGGCCTTTCCAACCTTAATGATTCTATGATTCTCTGCATAAATAAAAATCCTGAACCAGCGTGGCTTCTCCCACTGGAGCGTTATAAGCCTGCCCCTGTGAATGAGCACAGTGCGGGAGCAGCGCCGGGTGGGAGCGTGCTGCTCATTGGCAGTGGGCTGTGAGCAGCAGAGGGACAGGGCATTCCAGCTTTCTGAAACAAAATAATGGAGTGTGATAGACTGAAATTAGGACAAGAAAAATGAGGTTGAAAGGACAAAAAAAATGTAACAGTGATGAGCTGTCCAATTACAGAGTAATCTTGATGGAGCAGGGGAAGAAACCAAAATGGCATGTAGTGTTTAATGATAATTAGTCCTGTATAGACTGAGAGAGAAGGGTTAATTCTTCACTTGCTGATAATGGACAAGCTCAGACTTCGGGGATATGAAAAGTTAAAAATCGATGTATGGTAATGAATGCATTATTTACGTGACTATGACAATTTGTGGTTTATCATTTTTGTTGCTAAAATAATGCAAAAATAAACATTGACCAACAGCTCCTTCATATTCTGGGTATGAGTAAAAATGCTGTATCTGACACATTACTATGCTGGTAAGCACGCAAAAAGCTGATTTTGTAATGCTGGAAACTGTAATGCAGCAGAAACTTTGGTTGGGATCAGCGGAGTGCATCTGAGTGATAAAGAATTTCCCCATAAAGCTGTTACAGCAATTGGCGCTGCAGTTTGTCTCCTGCATAGCCAAGCAGGTGCCGGCTGCCAGAACACTTTCTGAAACTCCTTGCAGCGCTGCCCGATGTGCTGCCTTCCTCCAGCGGCTATTATCTGACCATCCACCATCCCAGGAGCTCTAACACAGAGTTTTGAGCTCTGGCACAGACTCTGATGAATACAGATTCATTTATTTGCAGTGTTACCTACTAGGGGGTAGAGGTTACAGTATTAAGAATCACAACATTTCATGCTTAAACCATTCTCCATTGAGGTCACGAGAGCGATGCAATGAAAATAACTATTTCTGTAGGCATATACAATGTAGTGTTCAGTCTTCCATTTCATTTTGAGATGTAATGTTTAAAGACAGTCCTCTACTTAGATTCCTTTTAAGACTTTCCTTCCTTTCTGTGCCTATTATACCTCTTTAACTGACCAGGATGATTTAGCAGTACTTGACTTCCAGCACATTAAATAGATTTTCAAGGCTCCCCTTACATGGGAAGAGAAAGGGCAGCTTTAAGGCACTGGCAGCTTTTCATCTACATATGAAAGCAACAGAAAAGAAACAATGAAATGGCACAGCTTCTCCTGGAGCTCTCAGACCTTTCCATCATCTCCATTTTCCCCTTAGCAATTTACGTGAGCGTGCTTGGTGCATTAGCTTGGTTCGCTCCTCTGCCTCACTCCCCCCTCTGACACTCCTAGGGCAGGCAGAGCTCCCACAGAATTCAGGCCTAATCTGGCTAATTGCAGGAAGAGAAAACAATTTCTGTTTTAGTGGGATATCTACAGCCAAAGCAAATGCATTAAATACACATTGCCCTGAGTCTACAAGCATTCTAGGATTACACTGCTGCAACTTCTGATGAAGTTTGATCTGCACCAGTAAGTACAGAGATTATTCCTCACATCACTTTCACTTACCTTTCACTGTCTGAAAGGTAAAATGCCATGTGAAATCTGGTGTGGAAAGAAACGCTATGTGGGAAGAGTATCTAGAATCATAGAATCATTGTGGTTGGAAAAGACCTCTAACATCATCTAGTCCAACCACTAACCCATCCCTACCATGCCCACCAACCGCATCCCTCAGTGCCACATCTCCACAGCTCTTGAGCACCTCCATGGACAGTGACTCCACCACCTCCCTTGGCAGCCCCTCAGTAACTGCACGTAGCATTGTGGGCAGGAAACATTGGGGTTTGTCAGGGGATGCAGCACTGAAGGCCCTGTTGGCAGAGAAAGCACTTCTGCCTGGCATAACTCATAAAGAATTCCGCTCCATTTATTTTAGCACATCTGAGAATGAAAATATCATGGTTTTGTGGTCCTTCCTCTTAGGCTTTTTGGCCAGGGAAATTCAAGGAGCACATGAGGTGTAAAGAAAGCTGCCTAAGGGTTGCTGAGATTGTATCACCTTCACATTCAGCTAAAAGCTGAAAGCCCAGAAACAAAACCCTGCTTGTAGGTGTTTTTTATCTGTGTCCCCAAAGCCACGGTGGCATGTCAGCTGCGATGTGTCCCAGTGCACAGCACGCGTTGGTTGCTGCGTGCCTGTTACCTCCCTGAGATTAATGCCGTGTGTCACCAATCACTGCAGCCATCTCCCACACATCTGAAAGCAATTTCCACTCCATTAAGCTCTATACTGTGTGATGCCCAGAAAGCTAGAAATAGGCTTCATTTTACTTACAGCCTTAGCAATTGCCACCAATCTACCGTAGGGTAGCTCATTAAGTTAAAACTATTGAATCAGATTCTGCTGGCAGCTAATCCCAAATTTACAGCTGAGGTTAGTGTTAGTCAGGAGATAAAAGGAGTCCCTTCAAGGTTTCACTCTGGAGCTTCTGTACAAGAAGGGGACTGATATCAACTAAAATTACAGTAGCTGTGCTTTCTTCCACATTTCTGTTCGCTGTTTTCTTTGGGGAGTTAATGTTTTCTCCTCATACCTCCCAGTTCCTTACAGGAAGAGGAAACTGTTTGCTTTGTCCACCTGGGAGTTCAGAGCCTTTGGATGGCCCTGGGGGCTGCACAGATGTTCCCACCTACTCCACCCCAAGCCCTCATGACTGCTAAGTCCTATTTTTTAGATTAATTTCTAATAGAGGGAAGAGATCCTGCTCACCTGCAAACCCCCTGTGTGCTGCCAGCATGCCGTGTCCCTTGCCAATGCCTGCATTTCCCCAAGGGCTCCTGCAGCACGGGCAAGGCAAACAGGCAGAGATCTGTGCTGCCCATCCACGTGTATGTAAAATATGTATATGTTTTACCAATATGTACCTTACACAAGCAACTCCCACAGATAGAGTGCACGCAGCCTGGCTTGAGAGCTATCTGGGCATGAGAAGCATCAAGGTCACCTCAACGCTCTTCTCAGGCTTAGGCAGACCCTGGTGCTGAAAGGCAAAACTCCATGGGGAAATACAGCAATAAATTTTTTTCTGATAAGAGAGGTTCAATTTTTTTTTTATTTAATGTCACATTAAATAAATGGCAAAGCGCAGCATTGAAGATTTGTTACTTGGAGCGCTAAACATATCACTTAGCATTTACATAGCGCTTTCCTCACTCAGGAATGCACTTCTGCTGACTTAATTCACTCTCAGCGATCCTCTTGTGTCATGAGGGAAGTCAAGAAGATTTTACATCCCCATGATAGATGAGGCGTACCACTAGGGCTGGCACAACTCCCTTACTCTTACTCTTCTCCCACCCTTAGCATCCCAGCCAAGCTGACTTTTGGTGGCTGCAAACCACACCTATGTCCTGGAAGACCCCAGCAGTTGGACTAAATAATCTTAGTGGTCTTCCCAACCTCAATGGTTCTATGAGGAGCAGGAGTGTTCCCCTCCAGTGAGAACCAGGGGGTGAAAAAGACTGGTGGAGGGATTCTGATAGAGAAAGGGTTGCTTTGAATTGTTGAGGTGTTTAAGACAGGACGTGATGAAGGGATGGTTTAAAAGCAAGGTCATGGGAGGGAAAAGGTCTCAGGGCTCTGCCACTGCTCCAGAGGAGTGCTAGAAGTGGGTGGTAAGGACCAGCCAATGTCACCCGGCATGGGCTACCACTCAACTCTTGTGCCCCTGATGCCACTGGAGAAAGCAGCATTTGCCAGCAGACAGGTCCTCCTTCACCAGAGCCCAGGGGTCAATGAGGTGCCAGGAGAGGGTGCAGAGCCCACCCTGCATCTCTGCACCCCTCCTGTTGCCACAGCCCCATCGCGTGCCCATGCACCAGGAGAAATGACCCAAGGGTCTGCATGGGGTCTCAGGCACAAGTCATGGCTCACAATGCTGTTTTCCACCTGAACAAGGGGCTGCTTGACGTAAAGCAGAACAAATAAGGACAGCCACCTTCATCCTTTAATCTGCTGGGATCTTACTTTCAGCGTGGACATAAACACGTCTGTGCCTCCAGCTCTCCCCTCTCCTTTAAGCTAGCACTACCCCAATGGATTGATTTCAGTGGATCTCTCTGATAAAGAGCCATGTATTACACTCTTTAGTCATGCCAAATGAATGCCTACGTAGACAGCACTTGTTTTTGGAAAGGACAGCAGCTACGCAGTGGTGTTGATTAACATGCTCATTAGGGAATAAGACACTGATTAATGCCTACTACCTCTGTAAACTAACATTTACAAAACCATACAGTTATTGTAGGGATGGATGGGCTGAGTTGTTTTTTTTTAATAACCTAGTTATGTGCTCATTCAGATAGATAGTCCTAGCCTAAATCAATTGGAGATGACACTATTTTCCGAAACTTTCCTCACCTTTACCTTCAAAGAGCTAAACTTTCTTATCCAGCCGTTCCTTAACTTCTCTATAAACTTCTCTTGCTTTAATAGTGAAGTAAAAAGTAGTACGAAGTAAGTTACATTTGTAAAACTTACTGCAATATAAAGCCTTCCTGAAAGATACCTGCAACTCTAAATTGTAATTTTGTAATTAAGGTAGAACGGATGTTTATTTCATTTGTTTCTTAAAATGCATTTGATTCTGTTTTGCATCACTGCCCCAAAAATAGCTGCAGGTACTATTTAAAGTAATATTTTTTTTTGTCTTGAAAGAGGAACAGATACTTATCCAGAAAGCTAACCCCAAGGTACTCTTTACAAAAATGGAACCATTCATTGCCTGCATTATTCAGCACAAGGTACATGCTCACGCTTTCAATATCTTTAGGCTGAAAGTGTTTGCAATGTTTTGCTATAAACCCGAATCCACGATGAGTGAAATATTGCTTTAATCTTTAAAATGATTTTCCTAGCTGCAAAGCCACTGATCACAGCCTGGAAGACACACACTCAGTGTGATGTTGCTCTTTATTGTTACAGGTACAGAGCTCTGATTTGGCAATGCTGCACACTCAGATCATCAAACATTTACGGGTCAGGAAGAACAGTCTTTAAAATGGTTACAAATGGTTGTTGTCAGAATGCAATCATTATAAGCAGTCTGATCTCAATGGAGTCCTACAGTTTTACTTTGGATAATAACAGCAAAGTCTTACCAACTGCTGATGGAGGAACCATGGGTTAGTTTATGTTCACGTTGGAAAAGCAAAGCAGTGCTCCCTCCCAACACCGACAGATCCCTCGTGTCCTTTCCAAAGCTGATTGTCAGGTTGTCCCCATCTATAGGCTTAGCGCTGACAACAGCTCACAGTTTATTTGCAGCTTTGAAGCCTGGTCCTATAGTGTTTCTCTTCTGACAGGAGATGAATAAAGGTGTCACTGTGGGAGACTTTTAGCCGGCTGCTATAAAAAGGGCCCTCCTTGCCCTCACTTGCGAGGTCCCCGAGTTCGCTCTTGGAGCTTGCAGCTTTCCCCTCAGCTGAGTTTAGCTCCATCAGCTCCAATTCATGCTTGGCAGCCGTTTCTAAAACCCTCTGTTTGTTATAATACCTGACAAAGTTGTTAATGATAGGGTGGATGGGAAGGGCAATCGCTATCACTCCGCAAAGAAAACTGATGGCAGCATTCAGTTTTCCTAGAGTAGTTTTGGGGTATATGTCTCCATACCCAACCGTGGTCATGGTGATGATTGCCCACCAGAATGACTGAGGGATGCTTTTAAATAAGGTATCGGGGTGACTCTGCTCCATGGTATAACCCAGGGCAGAAAAGACAAAGATCCCAACAGCTAAGTACATGAGGAGCAGCCCCAGCTCCTTAAAGCTGCGTTTCAGAGCGTAGGTCAGGGTCTGGAGCCCCGAGGAGTGCCGTGCAAGCTTGAAAATCCTCGCGATCCTCATGATGCGCAGTGCCTGGACCGCCTGCTGGACATTGCTCAGCTCCATCAGCTTGGCTCCCAGGTGGGTCAAGGTGAGGCTGACATAGAAAGGAAGTATAGCTAGTACATCGACAATGTTCATGAAAGATAGGGCGAAGTGGAGTTTATTTGGAGAGGAGATGAGCCTCAGCACGTACTCCATGGTGAACCAGCCAATGCAGGCTGTCTCGATGCTGTCCAGGGTTGGGTGCTCCACACGGTTCCCCTCCGCATCTAAGACCTGCATGTCTGGGATGGTCCCCACGCACATCACAACCGAGGAGATCAAAATAAACAGGAAAGACAGAACGGCAATCACTCGAGCTGGGTAGGATGATTCTGGCTTCTCCAAGAATTTCCAGATGTACTTTTGACATCTTTTCCAGCGGCTTTCGGAGGCATCCACTCCCAAGTCATCTAGGATCAGCTGCACCCTTCGGGCTATTTCCTCCAGTTCCTCCTTTTTCTCACTCAGATGAGTTTTGCAGCAGTCATCCAAAAATTTAAGATCCACTTTCCAAAATTCCATCTCATTCTTGAAACAGATGGGGCATATTCCCTTCTTCATGTGAATTTCCCCAAAGTAGTACACATCAATAATGCATTTGAAAGCATCAGGATCTCTGTCAAAGTAAAACTCTCTCTTTCCAGGATCATAGTCATCGCAGAGGGAGAATATGCTGTCATATCCCCCCGACAGGCAGCTGAGCAGCTCTGCCAGCCGTGTTTCTGGATACTGGTTCAGGTTATCTCTGCAGAACACCTGCCTCACCCCACCGACATTGACTACAATCTCAGTTGCCTCGTTTTTCTCTGTTACGTCTGTGTCCGCATCTGGAAACCTAAAGTCACCTGCCATCTCAATGATATTGGATTCTAGCTGATTTTTAGGCTGCCGTTCGGTTTCAAAGCTTTGTGGATTTAATTTCTCATGAAAGCAAATTGGCAGCGAGTCAGCTCTGCTGCGAATGCCACCAGAGTGACCTGGAGCGGTGGGGGAAAAGGCTACGGACACAGACCTGCGCTCAGGAAAGCCTGGTGAGGGATGCAACAAGCTGCAGTGAAAAGACAAGTCATTGGGCTGCCGTGCCTGAAAGCAGGAGGTTAGAAAGCTCCAGCGGATCGGAAAGAGAAGAAGCCATTCGGTAAAACTCACCCCTCTGCTCAGTGCTTGAGAGTCTTTTCGGGTCCCATTCTCTCTCTAAAGTGCTATTTATTCACAGGATGGAAGTCACGGCTGAGAAAGAAATCCTGTGCTCTGCTTACTGCAAAGTGACTGACAGTTCTCGGGGAGGGCGAGCCCGCAGAAAACTGTTGCCGTTTCCCTCTTCGATGTTTCCCTAAGAAAGCTGCTTTTTGATTGGGCTTTCTCTTTCCGTTCTCTTTTTACTTTAAGGTCCTCCCGAGTTTCCCTGCTGACTCCCGCACACGGTCGGTGCGAGTGTGCAGAGCAGAAACTTGGGCTTGTTTTCCCCTCGCTGTTTCCCAACGCAATGGGGCTGAGCTCCTTTCCCAACCCTACCCTCTTCCGGCGAAACCCGGCAAAGCACCAGCTGCAGCAGCACCCGGCTATTTATACGCCCGCACGCCTGCGAGAGGAAGGGTTTCCAAGCTGCCGTGCACCTGATTTTTTTTTACGTGTCTTAAATACAATACATGATAATCTGTAAAGGAATTCAGAGCTGCAGTACAATGCTTCTATGGGAAATACAGTCAATTTCTTCTGATGGTAGAAGTCAGAGAAAAAAATGGTGTTTTGGAATAAATACCCAGATAAATCTTGCTCTGGTGCAAGTGTAGAGTAATTCCTTGCCAGGACTCTGAGTTACTGTTGGCTTCATAGAATCATAGAAACACAGAATTGCTTGAGTTGGAAGGGACCCTTAAAGGCCATCTGGCCCAACTCCTCTGCAGTGAACAAGGACACCCACAGCTCCATCAGGTGCTCAGAGCCCCATCCAGCCTCACCTTGAGTGCCTCCAGGGATGGGGCACCCCACACATCTCAGGCAACCTGTGCCAGTGCCTCACCACACTTACTGTAAAAACTTTTTCCTTACATCCAATTTAAACCTCCACTCCTTTAGTTTGAAGCCATTTCCTCTTGTCCTATCGCCACAGACCCTGCTAAAGAGTCTGTCCCTTCTCTCTTACAGCCCCCTTTAGATAGTGAAAGGCCGCTCTCAGGTTTCCCTGGAGCCTTCTCTTCTCCACAGTGAGCAGCCCCAGCTCTCTCTGCCTGTCCTTGATTTGTACCCATGTCATTAAGAACCAAGCAGAGACCACGAACCTTTCACTGCAGCTGCAGAGCCAGACTTTCCCTGCACTCTGCACACGTTTCCCAAGGGTCTGTGCCCTCAGTAAGTTCTGACTTTTTCCCATTCATTGTCTTCTGAAAACTGGTAAGTGGAAGGGAGCAGAGATGGGCAAATCAAGCAACCGCTTACTTCTCCATGCTCATGTTGATCCTGGGAGAAAGAAGAGGGCTTTGATGTGCCCACTGCCATCATGTCACTCAGTGAAGGGGAGTCCAGGACACACCTTGCACCCCATTTCCACTGATGGGGGATGGATGAGAGCTTGTGCACCAGACCTCATCTTGTCGTGAGGCGTGCACATGGCCTCAGTACTTTTATGGTACCTTCAAGATAGGTTGTGATTCCCAGGGAAGCAGAGGCCAGGAGTTACATCGCTGCTCCAGGCCCTTTCAGACCTTGCAGTGACCTTCCTTGTCCCTGAGTTCTCACATGAGGAAGGAGAGTGAAAACTTGCTAAGGAAGAGGTGGATTCAAGAAACGTGTGAAGCAGAGGAACGCAATCCTTTCTCTTTGTCTTTCACACATCCATGCACAAATTTATAGAGCAAAACCTAAAGCCTAGGCAAAGTGCGTTCTTGCTGCTCAGCTCTGGTCACTAAGGAAGTGCAACACCCATTTACCCAGGGAGGAATAGGATGTGCATGAACCACAGCTCCACCGCCTTCTTTGAATGCCTGGGTTGGATCACTCATATCCTTACTGCAGAATAGCACAGAGGGCAAGGAGCAATACTGCAGGGTTTGAATGCCTTATTCAAGTGACAGTCCCAGGAAATTGTAATACCCATCAGCCTGCATCTGAGCCACACCATTAGTCTCTGCAGGTCACTGTCACCTCTCGTGTTCCCAAGGGTATGACATAGGGTAGAAGTAACACGAGATGTAACTTGAAGTTTGTTCCACATGTGTGTTTACTGAGACTTTTTGAGACAAGAGAAATATCTAGTAGATCTGGAAAAAAGATTAGAGGCTCAGCAGTAAATATTTACCCAGCTAACCACACACTGAAATGAGACTTCCGTGCCCACTGCCATGAATGGTTTAGCTAGAATTTACCAAAATAAATTTTAAGATGCCAATAGCACAGATATGCTTGCACAGATGGCAGATGTGGATGAGGTTTCTGACTGCCAATTTCTTCAAAATAAAGCTGGGATCTGGGATAGTTAACATTAAAAAGTTGACAGGCTAAATTAGTGTGAAGAAACAGGTTTCTGGGTTCTCAACCCAGGTCTGACTGCCTCAAGACACCTACTCTCTGTGATCAGTAATTCACTGCAGTGACCTCTTGGTTTTCCTCCATGTAGCAATACCAAATCAAGGTGAGGTCCAGCACGACTGACCCAAAAGCACCACCTTCACTTCCAAAAAGTCTGTTCCCCCTGCCCTGTAACTTTGCAGAACAAAACACTCCTGCAAGATTAGTATGCACATTGTTCACTTTGAAAGGTGAAATCAGCTCATCTCAAATGAGAAATCTCAGCACATTCTCAAAAGGTTGGGAAGAAACTATTTTTGAAATGCCAGATCAGTCCTTATAAAGACTTTACTTATGCAGCTGCTAAAATCCTAGTGCTTTATTCTCCTGTCTTGCACCTTTTCGGAGCTCTTTACACCTTTCAGCCTGACTGTCAAATGTCAGCGATCTGATTGCATTTTAAATCCACTTGGACAAATGAAAATGATCTGGTCAGGGAAAATCGTAACATATTAAAATTTTGTTTTTGTAGTAGTGAGGAGTGAGACAAGCTTACTTGACAATAATTTTTTGTCAGACTTATCACACAGCAGCAAACAACAGCAGAATTAATAACTTGTAACAAATATTTTATTTCACTAATTTAATTCACTTTTCATCCATGAAAAGAGAGCTTCTCTGATCTAATAATTTCAGTAGATAATTGGTGCCCTGCAACTCATTTAGGAGTAGTTTGCTGCAATTATTAAGGATTCAAAATTCAACTTCTGCTGATTTATTGGCACTGGACAAGCAGGTCAGGCTGGAAGCAAGGAGAGCTGGGAACTGAATTCCTACAGATTCAATAAGAAATAGGTGGACGGCTCCTTTCAACCCATACAGATGTGCTAAGTTTCAGCTGTGGTTCTGACTGGTTCCTTCAGGGAGGATTAGGATGCTCAGCTGGGCTCCACAAAGTGCTTAGGGCTGTATTTGCACTTAGGAGTTTAAGGAAGCTTAGGGCCATCACTATGACTGTCCAATAGAGAAAAAATAGAATGTGTATAATGCCATCCAGTTGATGTGGACAATTCCCAACCACTGTGTGGCAATCAGGGACCATTCCCAATAGGCAGGTTGCAGGCAGCCACCTATACTGGAGACTGCAAAGGATGTCCTAGATAGATGGAGACAAGTCACTTGTTGGCCTCGGTGCCCAGAAACGCCCTTGGGCTGGTCTAGACCATACTGAGGTGAGCCGAGTCACGTGCTGCCACTGGGCATCTGCTTTTTAGTCCTTTTTATGATTTCCAAGCTAGGTGCAGTTGTGCAGCCATCAGAGACTGTAGAACTAACAGCAGATTTGGAGTGATAGTGGCTCCTAAACAATATAAACCCCACATATGTACTCAATATAATCCCTTTCTACTCAATATAACCACATATTTCTGCTTCATCACATATGTTCTTTATATGACACCCACAAGACAGGAACTGTGATGGATCCAGCAAGAGATCTCAGCACCTAACATACAACTTATTTCCAGACAGAGTCATAGAAACACAGAATTATTTAGATTGCAAAAGTCCTTCAATATCAAGTCAATCCAGTCACATAACCCTAAAAGTCCACAGCTAAGCTCTGTCCTTAGACTCCAAATCCACGTCTTTTCAATTCCTCCAGGTTTGGCAACTCCATCACCTCCCTGGGCAGCCCATTCCAATGCCTAACTATCATTTCCATGAAGAAATTCTTCCTGATATCCAGTCAAAACCGATAGAGGCAAACTATGGAGAGCTGCTCAAGGCAAACACATCATGAAAAGTCCATCAAGAGAAGGGTGAAAAATGGAAATATCTTAGTTCCTTGGGGTATTCTGGGGATAAATCTTGCAGTTGCACAAGGGCTGCTTTGATAGCAGATAGCACTAAGTTCTGTGTGGAGGAAGTGCCTTACAATTTCTTTCATAGAACAATGCAATTTCATGTAATTGAGAACACTGAGACATTGGAGTGGATCCAGAGCAGGGCCATGAAGATGATCAGAGAGCTGGAGCACCTCCCCTATGAGGTCAGGCTGAGAGAGCTGGGGCTCTTCAGCGTGGAGAAGAGAAGGCTCTGGGAAGACCTTTTAGCGGCCTTCCAGTACATGAAGGGGGCCTACGGGAAAGCTGGAGAGGGACTTTCTACAAGGACATGTAGTGACAGAAAGAGGGGAAATGGCTTTAAGATGGAAGAAGGTAGATTTAGACTAGATATTAGGAAGAAGCTCTTTACTGTGAGGGTGGTGAGACACTGGAAATGAAGCATGCCCACCACCAGCTGATATTTATGGCTATAGGTGAGTCTTTCCAGTCCCTTGATATGGGAAAAGAAGGGCTCCCTCAAAGGCAAATTTTGTGAAACTAAATTTCTACATTTTTTATTACACCTGTCTGTATCTTTAGGATTGATATTTCAGAAGTAATAGGTTATGAAATGTCTGAACTGATATGGGTATCTCAGAATAATTTCATCTTGTGAATCTGGTTCTATGTCTCTGTCTCTGGCATACACACATATTTCCCCATGAATATTATTTCAGAACAAGTCCCTTCCTAGTTTTCTTTCACCTCTCTTAGGTACATTGGTTCTTTATTCAAGTTCAAAATTTATACATACTCGGTCAATTTGTTCTAGCAGATCTCGTAATTAAAGCCTTATTAAAAGACGGGCAATAACTTGTTATACATTTTAATTGGCCGTGCTTTCCATTTGACAATAATGACTCTATTTTCCCATACAATTAAACCTGCTTTAAGTGACCACTCAAGGGACAAGCCACATCTCTGACTTAATGTAAACGACTTTAAGTAAATAAGACGTAGACTTCACTGCAAGAAGCTAACAGCTGGGTTCAAATTAAGCAGATTAGTGAATCATGATTAGGATGTGAGATGCAGATGCTGTAAAACCTTTTAAGACCCTGTCTTGTTTTCAGTCGCTGTTTTGAGGGAGGACTGGAAGTCCACTTCCTAATCCAACAGCACAGTCCTCTACAGTGCTTGGAGTTGGAATGGTGTTTAATTGTATTCTGCCTGAGCTATGGCTCTTAATTATGTACAAGAGCATGAGTAGAAGTTTAATTTGTGCTATTTTACAATAGAAGGGTTTTTTAATACAAATTAGTATTTTTATTGTGGGCAACCAAAATAAGGAATAAGATTAAATCATTTGTATTAAATATAGTCAAAAGCATTCCTGTTTGTGTGTTCTGAGAGCAGGGAAAATAGGAAAGTATTTTCTAGTGTGAAAAGGCTGCAAAGGAAAACAATAATATATACATATATGCCATCAATATGCTGTAATAAAAAAACATAAAATACTTTCGTTTATCCTGGAAAATATTGCAACTGAGGAAAATATAGGCTTCACCAGAGCCTGCAATTCTTGCAGGCTCTTGTAAATACAATTTTCCATCTTTCAATGAGCACAGTGTGTTATGGGACGGAGAAGAGGAAGGCATGTAGGCAGAAGTGGAGTCAGAGTTCATATCCTCACAAATACGGAATTACTCTTACGGCACCCACAGAGGAGTCAATGGACCTTTTGCTTCATTAAATCCCGTAGGACTGAGAGCTACTGCAGGAGGCCCTGAGCACTTTGTTGATGCTTTCCTGCTGCCAATGGGCAAAGAAAAGAGGCAAAGCAAACTTAGTTTCCCATTGTGACTACTGACTACTTTGGTAGCTGTAGGGAAGCATGTGAATGTTCTTGTAGCCTTTTAAAAATAAGTCCAGACATCTGCATGGACTTACTTAAAAAAAAAAGTGATTTTAGCATCTCCATTTTTTCCATGTTGTTTAGCTTCACTTAGCAAAACTCCTTAATTCAGGTGAAATTTTGAAGATGTTTTAAGTCAATCAGAATGACATTTTCTGAATGGTAAGTGATGTATCAGAAATAATTTTCTGGCCTTCCTCTGGACATTGGTGATCAGGCAGGTTGTTTACACATCATATTTCTTCACAGCTTGCAAAAACACTTCTAATTTGGCAAACAGATTGTGAATAAGTTTATACATTATCTGAACGGCTCTAAAGCCAATTCACATGTTCCTGAGTGATTTGTCTAGACGATGGGTGAGTCAAGCCTTTCATCCATTCTGTTTTATACAACCATCAGTTCTGCTCAGTTAAGATTTCATTTTACTTTACTAAAAATGAATGCCTTTCATTACTCTGTGCTGTTTAATTTAACATTTTGCATACTAACTCACTTTGCTCAGGGTAGAGTCACAAGCCTGTTCAAACAATGTGATGCATACAATATGGGTTCATTGTGTGTACTTCCAGCGTCCTCAAAGACAAGATTATAGAATTCCAGATATCCCATTCAGAAAAAAAAAAAAAAAAGAAAAGGCTAAGGAGATGAAAGGAAGTTCAGTGATGAATGGAAACCGCTGCTGCTCAGCCCTTTCTCTATTGTCATTCTGTGACATTTGCAATTGTTCTGTCTGGATGAGTAATGAAGACTTCATTGCTTTTGCTCAGCATCACTGAGAATTGCTGCTGCTGACACCAGTTAATCTCAGGACAGTCAGAGGTTTCTGGTTCTGGGGATGGGTACATTTCAGCTGCTCTCTGTATCTACACTTCTCCTGGGTGACCTTGAGAAAAAAGTCCCTGCCTGGCATCTCCTTCGTGTTCTGGCCTCAATTTTTGCTCCTCTATCCATTTATTTAGGCCTCTGTGCAGTTAGTGAAACTATGTACTACCAGAGTTGAGGAAGAATGACCCACCACATCAGTGTGCCCCCACTACATTTTGCCATAGATCACTGTGACACATCCTATATATGAACATATAAATATTTGTGCTAATGGAAACTCTGTGATTACACTGACTATAGAGCGATAGCATCATCTAGGTTGGAAAAGTCCTTCAAGACTGTCAGGTCCATCTGCCAGCCTGATCTACTATATCTCATCACTAAACTATGTCCATTAGTGCCACACCCACATGGCTTTTCTTCCAGGGATGAGGACTCCAATAATTCCCTGGGCAGCCTGTGTCAGTGCTTGACCACCCTCTCCATGAAGAAATTCTTCCTAAAATTCATCTACCTCAGGTTAGAAACTGCAGTGTAACCTGCTTGCCAAATCTAAAATCTTAGCCTAGTCACGCTAAAAACTCCAGTATTTAGAATCACAGAATCATGGAATTGCTCAGGTTTGAAAAGACCTTCAAGATCATCAAGTCCAACCACAACCTCACCACACGACCCTAACAACCCACTGCTAAACCAGGTCCTTGAGCACCACATCCAAACGGTTTTTAAACACATTCAGGAATGGTGACTCAACCACCTCCCTGGGGAGCCTGTTCCAGTGCTTAACAGCCCTTTCTGTAAAGAAGTTCTTCCTGATATCCAACCTAAACCTCCCCTGGTGCAACTTGAGGCCATCTCCCCTTGTCCTGTCACCTGTCACCAGTGAGAAGAGACCGACTCCGCTCTCACTGCAATCACCTTTCAGGTATTTGAAGAGAGCAATGAGGTCTCCCCTCAGCCTCCTCTTCCCCAGACTAAACAGCCCCAGTTCCTTCAGTCTCTCCTCACAGGGCATTTTCTCCAAGCCCTTCACAAGCCTTGTTGCCTAGTACTTACCTAGTATTACAATAAGTAGCTGAAATCTCTTGATCAGTTTCCCCCGATTCCTTTTAGTTGGCAATAAGCATTGATGTTGCCATCTGAAGTCTGGTGCTAGTAGCAAACAACCGCATGAATGTGACATGCATGCATCATTATCAGTTCTTACACAACCAAATAATATGGAAATTAATTACCTATGCCTAGAAATGGGCTTTACAGATTACAGATGAGATTTTAAGAGCAATTGTCAATGGCTCATCACGGAGGTTTGACCTTAAGTTCATTTGAGAACAGAGCTAGATACAGTTGCACCACTATAAATATTCAAAATACTTTATTATTAATCATTACAGGTCCAGTTTCTTTTCTCATACTGGTTTTACACTGGTGTACTGAAGTCAGAATCAGGTCGTACATGTTTTATACATTTTGCCATGAATTCCTAATGTACACACATGGGGAAATAAATCAGAACTTTACATAGCAATGTCCTGGTTCCTCAGCTTCACATTCTGTTTGAGATTTTCATTTCAGAGCTTGTGACAAACTATTTGCTAATCAACCATTCAGTGTTTCTTCTTTACTCAATTCTTGAAGTACACTTCTTCCTTATCAGGACTGATAAATATTAATTAATTTTAAAGAGAACTGTATAGAAAACTGAATATTTTCTAGGAATTTCTGACATTTCATTGAGGTACATGAGAAAGAAAAAGTAATCTGGATTTTAAATTTTTTGCTTGCAGTGGCACGTCAAAGAAATCTAAATATAGGTCAGTCAGAAATTTCAGTTAGCAACACTGAAATTTTACATTGTAAAAATACTTATATTCCCTATACTAGATATAACATGCTAAACTGTTGTGTTTTAAATACAATGCAATTTGTGCAATACAATTTATGAATAACAAGAATTCAATTGCAAACTGAAATGAAATATTTTATCTCCCATGATAAATATATCGTGGCACTATGAAAACAATTTCTCTCCACATGAGGGTATATCTCAATTAAAAGTGATTTTATTGTAAATTTTGGCAACTTTCAATTTAACTCAGATGTGTTTTCTGACATCTCTTCTGTCAAAATAATTATCAGCTCTATTTCCAGTGTGCGTCACCAGTAATTCTGATGCTGACGACATTCTTCGCTTCTCTTTGCCAGACCCTTTCTCAGAAATTGGAAATGACAGATAGGAGTTGCAAGAGGAAAAGGATATTTTCTGTATGTACAGCCGCAGGGCAAGAGAAAAAGTCAGCATCCTCCACACAGATATTTACTCGCTGTCGCCTTTGTTTTCTCTGTAGCCCCTCTTGTCCTATTAAACTTGAATCCTCTTCAGTTGCTCTCCACGTGTACATTTTTCAAAAGGAAGGAACGTCCTTAACAAAACCTTTGGGAAGCCCAAGGGTGTTAATGAAGTGCTCTCCACATCGATCAAAGTGTAATGAAGCTGATCCGTTCACCACGTGTGGACGCAGACCTCCAAAGCAGCTGAAAGTCTATAAAACACCAGAGAAAATCATTTTTATTGTCTCAGTATATGAATGTAACAAAAATTCAAATGAGGATCTTAGAAAAAAAATATTTTTCTGGTTCTACCACAACCACTTTTCAACTGCAACACTGCAATGTCATTATGTAAAATTTATGGTATGTAACTAATAAAATGGCAAGCCCAGAGACAGAGATACCTCACATGTGCCCTATCTCTGTACTTTAAAAATTCATCTTTGTTTGTCTATTTGTTTGTTTGCTTGATTGCTTTATTTTGCTTTGTTTTTATAGGAGCGCCTTAATTTCATCTACTGGAAACTAATTTCTTCTACAGAACCGTGGTGCACAATGGCCCACCAGCCCTGCATATCAATTTAATAACATGAATCAGATGTGAGGTGTATTATAAGCTCCAGCTGTACTCATTCCTCAGTGTATACTTTGAGTATAAGCAATGGGATATCCAAATCCTGTTGTTAAGACTTCGTGCTTTTTTGGGCAAGCAAAAAGTATGAAATCATTGCACACACATAGTAGAAAAATTGTTCTCTGATTGAGTCATTACTTAAGTTACTAATGACCTTGATGTATTCCCCAGGAATTCTGTATTGGGTTATTCACTGATAACCCTCAGCTGTTTTTCACATCCTGCCAAAGCATCAAAACCAGTGTTTCAAAAACTGAGTGAACATTCTGTAGACAGAAAATACAAACATGATTGGCTGTATCCATCAGACTGGCAGCGATTCACCCAGACTTGCTGCATAGCTCAAATAACCAAGAAAGTGTCATTCTCTACCCCATTTTCCATGAACTCATTAGAAGGACCTCTCAATTTAAACACAGAAAATTATTGCAATCATTTTCTTTTCATCCTGCTCAGAAACTGCTTGCAAGATGATCCCAGTTCCCTTCAAATGTTTTCATTATCCCTGCTTATTATTTATTGGTATTACAAATGTGCAGGCAGGTACCACTGAATCATTTTTTTGGTCACTGAGAAATTATTCCAGAAATGAGCAAGACGCAATAAAAAATGAATAGCAATCAAGAAGAGAGACAGCATGCCCGTATGCTAATACCTTTTATCTACATGGATACCTGTAATATTCTTTATGTGAATAAATACCACTTCTTCCCACAACAAAGCAATGGGGATACCAATGGGTGATCCCAGTGGATCTTTGGAGTCAAGAAAATGTGGACTTTTTTAAAGTGCAAGGATTGATACTTACTGTCAGTTGTGGGATGTTTCAGTTGAACAATATAGGGTTTTTTGTTGGAGAAAAACAGAAAATAAAGTTAGCTAGAATGTAAGAAATTTCTCTTGTTCCAGACTGAGCTTGAAAAGTTTTTCTCCCCTAAGAATATAAATCTATTTATTTGGTAATTGCCTTAGTTATTTTTTTCAGGTTTTATGTTTTGATCTTAGCAGCATTTTGGAAGAAAACCTGATGGTGCACTGACATTCACATAACAGCAAAGCTTTATTTCCTATATCCTCATAGAAAATTCAGGTGCTACGGTCTCAGCATTTCCATAGCACTGCAAATTCCCCAAGAACACCACAGGGTTTCATACGCCCTGTCCTCACCAGGAATAAGGCCTTGAGAGCTCAGTGTTGAGGGCAATCAAAAGGCAATTGGTGAGGCACTGAGTGCTCAACTTCTTCTGAAAAAATATCAGGATGCTTTGAATTTCTTATACAGAGAATTCTTTTTCTACTGACACAGTTGCAGATAGGGAGAAACAGTATTACCTTACTTCTTTTATTAATAGTCAAAGAAGATTAATTTCCTGAATTGTTGATAGTACCAAATCTTAATCCTAGAAAATACTGCTTGATGGCCAGTAATTAAATGTCTGTAATTTAAAAAAAAAGTAATTAAGTAATAATTAAAAAAAATCCTACTGCTGTAAGATGACACTTTATTTTTTTGATGTGATTTGTGGTTTGCTCTCAAGTGCAGCTACTTTGATCTCAAACCAGCACCTATTCAAACCATCTACCTGCTCAAAATCCCTACCATAACATTCAACATGTTAAATACACTGAGATCTTCTGGCTCATTCATGGAAGGTTCTCCTTTTGGTGCTTTCCCATCTCCTGTTTCTGATGAACCACATCATCCCTTTTTCTCTCAGGCTTGCTCTCCCTGCCCTCCTGCATGATACGGCCATGATTTTTCTACAAAGCCTCATCTTTGGCTTCAGTATCTTGTTTCATTTTTCATGAAGTGGCCAAATTTTCATGCACTGGCTTGAGGACTGAGCATAGAAAGTGATGGTGAGGTGCCCAATGGTGCTTGTTCAAACTCATGGTGGAAGGTGGAGGATAGGAGGAGCAAAACAGAGAGGAGCTGACAGCTATCTGCAACTTTGCCACACAATTTCCATGGAAAACAAGCACTCGTTCATCTTATTTTTTCTTCAGAATCAGCTTTATAGTCTCCAGAGGCCAGAGGAAGGGATCTATGGACATTTGCTGACAACTGAGATTCTCTTACTCCACCAACAAATGACTGTGTACTGAGATCACATCTTCATGCCGGTCTGTAGTCATAAAGGAAGAGAAGGTCAGCATTCAGGAATTGCAGCAGAAGGGTGTGATGAACAAAGAGTATCTTCACCATTCAGCTGGAAGGGACCATTCCATACAATAAAAAAGATTCCCTAATTTCTTATCTGCAACAATTATCCACTTGGATAGCATATGTCTTCTTGAATATGTTAGATGCAAATTTCCACCAATCCTACATTAGAAGGAAACTGCTAATAACTAAATGAAAACCTTAGCCCAAGAGAAGTGTTTGTTACTTGTGTCCAAAGCATCTGGCTATGTTCATGATAAACAGAGTAAGTTCCCAGCCAGCACGGGAGGAAATAAAAATAAAAATCATCTCATGTTATTAACCAGTCCCCTGATGAATGTGTCTCATCTCTTCTGTACTCTAAAATCTCTTATTTTAGCCACAATTGCATGAAAACATATAGTCACGTCAGATTCACAGTCAAGATATAAACAATAAAATCTGATGAAAGCTTTTGAGACTCTGACCCAAAACGCCTATTTCACTCAGCCATTCCTTACAGACACGTTTTGTGCCTCCCTGTTTATCGGGCATCAGTCAGTGTGATACGGTGGGCTGGCCAAAAACCAAAGACAAGGAGCATTTGGACTTGTTATTCCCATTAAAATGAAAAGTTCTTTTGTTTGCCCTCCCAGCTGGCTCCTGCAATCTTAGCCAGATGCCTCAGCTGTAATACCTGTGCTTTAACTCCAGGACTTTGGATACATTGAATATTTTTTTTTTCGCTAGACTTTTCAGGTTCTCAGGCATGCTGCCATTTTCTGTTACTTACGCACAAATGCCTCTACAAAAACCTTACTCACCAATCTCAACACTCCTCAGGGGCTGTAAGACAACTTTCATTCCAAATTTATAATTTCAGGTACTACACAAAACTGATGAATTATTCAGAACTATATGTAACCAATATAGATTCTCTAGACTCTATCTAGTTTAATTGAGGGTGAATCCCAACAGATACTGCAATTAAAATAAAAGAGTAAATAGGAAGAGTTAAACAACCTGTAAATTGGAGATAAATTTAAAAATCTTTATCTTGCCCAACATTTATCTCAAAGCATTCACTGCTGGTTATCACTTTATGGCTACCTAAATTCTTGCTATTAATTTAGAACAACCCACGTCACTACGTGAAGAACTGACGCCGGAGTAGAAAAAACAGTGAGCTATTGTTTATTTGATGCCTGTCTCCCCATGGCATACAAAAGCTGGGAGTACCTGTCTTAGGATGTGTTCTCAGTTCATCTGTGTTGTGACTGAGCAAGATAAACCTACCCTAGGAACATGGCAATGAGCCTGCTGTATCCAAGACATGTGTAGGCATCTGGATTTGGGTGACTTGATATCAGAAGGAACCCCACCACCTTTGGCAACATCAGGAAGGAATGCAGGATGTTCCTGTGCAGTTGGTCAGGCCCTGGGTAAATATTTAGCTCCCAAAGCTGAAATCTCAGAGAATACTATGAGGCACAGCTGGCTGCAAGGAACAGTTATGAGGGCAATCATCAGAATATTCCCTGAACAAATAAAACATCTAACAGATGTCGTAAGCAGATGCTAGAAGCAGAATCTCTTGGAAAATGCAAAGCAAATGTTACCTACAGTATACTGACTGAAATGAAATATCCATTCATGAGCAATCTGTGGCTAAGTGCTCCATAAGATAGAGTTGAGCAATCATGGAAAGCAGTTGCACAGGAACATTCCCCTTTTACCCGTAATAAGATCTCTTCTGATTCCATTTCTTGGGTGTTTGCATGTGTGATAGCTTATTTGTTCAATTCCTGTGCAGACTTAAGACAAAAAAACATTTTTTTTTAAACTCCAAGGTTAAATGTGCAGTTTCACATGTTTGGGTATCAAGACTTCGGCTTCTGTGAGTCTGATTCCTTTCCATGTGAGTAAACAGCTTTACCTCAGTGTGTTAATTTATGTAAGTACTAAGAGGTGAAAGAAAAACAAAGGTGCCACGCCCATGATTAAAGAGCTAGTTGACTAGCGTACCTATTCTGATATGCTTTTTAAACCACATATGAACATTTCCCCTTCCAATTTTTCTATTTAAATTAGTATATTTATGTTTAAGAGCAGCTATCTGCATTTGTAAATACACATTCTCTCATCTTGTAGGAAGGCTGGAAATGCTCCCATACATCACAAAGAAATACAGTATGTGGGTGGTAATTTTCTCCAAACATTTTATCAGACAATTCTCAGACAGCTTGGATTACAGATTTTCTTGCCTAGTTAAAGAAGAATAACAATAGTGCTATTAAAGCTATTGAAAGATAATAGCTGATACCCACAGAGCTAGAGAGGGCTGGGAAGGTGGGAGAAAAAATGGTTCTAGTTTAGGCAATGGAACCTAATCCTGTAATGTGCTGAGCTACCTCAGTTCTTCTTTTGGTCAGTGGAAAGAGCTCAGCACTCTGCAGCCTAGGCCACCTGCTGCAGATAAATCTAGGTTTCTTGGTACCTGATCTATCAAACGTGGCTGATTGCAAAAAGCAATGTTAAGGATCTCCAAAATGCCGTCTTTATCTATACAATTAAAGCAAGGGAGGCCTGGTGGGTGCAGACAGGTTGGAGATGGCTGTGCCCACAGATTCACATCTCTGTAAGGCGAAGTATGGAGCAGATCAGCTGCAGAGCCTGAAGCCAGCGCAGCTACGTTACCCCAGTCACCAAGCAGCTCCTACGTGGTACACCTGCTGGGCACAGCACAACATGGTCTTAACCTTTCATTTTATGGCTCCACCTCATTCGCCTCTCACCTTGAAATACCGTCAGCTGTTGAAATACAGATAAAAATGGTTCACCCACTATGATAAAGGAAAGCAGTTGTGATCACCTAAGAAAGTAATGAGATGAACTAGATCACAGTCTCATAGTCCTTTGGCTTATCCAGGTGCTGGCCCTATTTCTAAAATGCTGTTGTTACGAGTCATTAATAAAGATAAAATAAAGATACCTAGTTATCGGACACATTACTTAAGAGTGGAAAAAAATCACAAAATTTTAAGATTTTAAGATCTTACTAGCTGTAAGACTAGTATGAAAGAGAAATACTTTTCTGTCTACTTGTGATAAAGTAATTTTCAAACATGTCACCATAATTTCCTACATTTTATTATTAAAATAATGATCACTACAAATCTAAGGAAGTAGAGGCATGGAGTGAAAAAACTGATTATGAATAGAGCTTGATCAAGAGGGAAAGGAAAAGGTCCAGCCACATTTTGCAGATAATAAAGCCATTATACATTTCAATCTAGAAACAGTTTGCCTGTATGTTCTCAAATTCGGCAGTTAAAACTAGAACCATCATGCAGTTCCTTGTATAAAGGCATCTAAGATTCTTTGAGAAGACCAATGGTCATGCTCTCCTCTTGAACCAGTCCAGAAGACCATGACATAATGTCTTGGTCATGCCTACCAACACTGCATAGGTCCCAGATATCGTTGGGCATCTCTCTGGGCGCAAGATGCCAATGTCTTGCAATTGAGGTAGCCCTAACCATGGGCCTAATGAATTCTAATTCTAGCTCTGGTACCTACTTTCTTTGGGATCTGGGTTTAACTCCTAAACTGATGCCTCTAAAGACAAGCACTTTCCCATAAACTTCCACGGAAACAATGATTTTTGAAGAAGAATAAGTGTGTATGATGGGATTGAGCTATCCTGATTTAGGTACCTTATCTCTGCCTGCATTTTAGATACCTAAATGAGGACTGAATCAGTCCTGCAGAAATCCAGGCAGACAGGATCTTCCTTTGAAGACATCTCACTACCGACTGTATAGGAAATATCAGATCTTTTTTTAGGATGACTGGCTTGCTTTGGTATTTAAGATGTAGCACTTTAGATGTCTGCAGTTAGATAGACCGGATTTCATAGTTTACGTACCTCAGCGAATGCGAATTATATAATTAAGTTCTAGCAAGGCTCACAGATTCTGTGGTTAGCTTGCATATGCATTTCTGGGCAGGCTGTCTGTAACTATGGTAGTTGTATGTCCACATGTCTATCTGAGAAAATTCAGCCATTTGGCCATGCAGAAACCAAGATTACAGTAAAACTGTCAGTGAGTGGAATCTATGGCAGGCCACCGAAGTCATTAGCATTAAACTGCACAATCTGTTTAGCTGATATGATGATATTCAATTGCAAGATAAACAAATGTTTAGGAAATATGCAGATACTAAGATGGAAAGTGAGCTGTTTTCTGTGAACTGTTATTGTAATTTAAAAGCACCATCTGTGTAACATCAAAATAATATTTTTTTTGTTTTATCATCCTAATTCAGAAAAATGCTATTTGCTTCCATGTCTGATGGAAACAATATGAAATTTTCATCTTGCAAAAAGATCTGTTCATGAGCAAAGAGCAGACTGAGGGAATTCAGCTGAAATAATTCAGTAGATTACACCAAGTAATAATGTCCAGTGTGTGCTGGCAGCCTGGAAGGCCAACTATGTTCTGGGCTGCATTAAAAGAGCAGTGGTCAGCAGGAGACGGAGGTGGTGGTCACCCTCTACTCGGCTCTTGTGAGGCCCCATCTGGAGTACTGTGTCCAGGCCTGGGGCCCCCAGCACAAGAAGGACGTGGAGCTCTTGGAAAGAGTTCAGAGGAGGGCGACCAAGATGATCAGAGGGCTGGAGCACCTCTCCTATGATGAAAGGTTGAGGGAACTGGGCTTGTTTAGTTTGGAGAAGAGAAGGCTCCGGGGAGACCTCATTGTGGCCTTCCAGTACTTGAAGGGAGCGTATAAACAGGAGGGGATCGATTGTTTGTGAGGGTAGATAGCGATAGGACAAGGGAGAATGGTTTTAAGTTGAGACAGGGGAGATTTAGGTTAGATATTAGGAGGAAGTTTTTCACACAGAGGGTGGTGACGCACTGGAACAGGTTGCCCAGGGAGGCTGTGGATGCCCCATCCCTGGAGGCGTTCAAGGCCAGACTGGATGTGGCTCTGGGCAGCCTGGTCTAGTGGTTGGTGACCCTGCACTTAGCAGGAGGGTTGAGACTTGATGATCTTTGAGGTCCTTTTCAACCCAGGCCATTCTATGATTCTATGATTCTATGAAATAAATATACCTGAGAGAACCGTGATCTTCTTTCAGGAACATACAAAATCAAGATAGGATTCAACAAATAAATTTCCCAAAGTCAACTGGTCTCCTCACTGAACTTGGAAGTCCAAAAAAGAACAAGGTAGAATCAGTAGTATCTCATGAAAAGGTTCTCTGACATCGCAGTAATCTTATCTGAAAGACACGGGCATTTTATTCTCAATCTCCCACTAAAAGTTGTTGTTCAGCACATGCAAGTACAGTAGTCTTCAAAATTCATGAGTGGGATTAACCTCACCTAACTTTAGATGGTTGCAATGTTGACAGCTACATCTGAGCCCATCGCCTTTGGCTCACTTTGTAGTTAAAGGAGAGCAATAGGCAATCTAGGGTGCAATTGAGCTGTCCTATTTAGGAGGCCTAATTTTAGGTTAAGATGAATCACATTCCAGAAGTGTCTACGTCTCATCATCAACTAGAGAGGGAGCTCAGATGTGAGGTTTCTGCAGCTTATTTTTTCTCAGTGAACACTGCTTTAGAAATCCTGAATCTTAACGCTCACAGATATGGTTTTAAACTGTGTAAACAGAGAAAGAATAAGTTAAATATATATATATATACTCTTGAGGAGGCTGTAACAGCTTCAGAAGACTGAAGGCTACTCTGAAACTGTCTCGATCAAAAGCTAGGCTGGCATTCAGAGTCATAGTGGCAGAAAAGAGAATTCCACCTGAAGTACCTTGGAGGGAATTGGTTTATGCAAAGAATTCTTGCTTGGCAGGGAATCCCTTTCCTTCCCTGCACCCTTGTTCTCTGAGCTCCCAGCACTGCCAGCAGCAATTTCTGCTCCTCTCTGTGTCAGTGACAGGCATTTGGGGTGAGGCATCCACTAAGAGGAGAACAAAGGGCATAAGCAATCAAAGTATTTCAAGAGCTCACCTTGCAAGCTTCATGTAAACCGTTTTCTGATTCTTCAGCCTAATTTTATTGGCCCAATTTTTGTCCCCAAGTTGCTCCTACCTTAAACAAGAGGGAAACATGGCCTATTTTAAAGTGTTTTCATGTATGAATTCTGCTTTATATACTGGAAAAAATCCCAGTATCTTTCCCTACTTTAGGTATACGGTAGAGGGGAAAATTGTGGTCAAACAAAAAGAATCGAGCATGTTCCTATGGCTGCGGCACACTTGTTTCCACCTCTGTGCATGAAAGGTGAGGGTGACAGATGATGCTCTTTATCTGGGACAGATGGAAAGTTAAGAATGGCAGAAATACTGAGCACAGTGTCTTTCGTGGCCAAAAGCTGTGAAAATGAAAATGCAACCAAATTATTTTACAGATGAAAGATGAATGAGGATAAAGCAGCTCTGCAGAAAAGTTCCTAGCAGTCCTGGTGGACTCCAAGTTGAACATAAGACAGTAACATGCCCTTGCTGCTACAAAAGCTAATGGTGTTCTGTGCTGCAGCAGGCCAAGCATTGCCAGCAGCAGATCAAGGCAGGTGATTCTTCCCCTCTACTCAGTACTGGTGAGGCCGCACCTGGAGCTGTGCCCAGTTCTGGGCTCCCCAGTACAAGAGAGACCAGGACATATTGGAGAGAGTCCAGCAAAGAGCCACCAAGATGGTAAAGGGTCTGGAGCACGTCTTCTATGGAGAAAGGCTGAAGGAGCTGGGACTGCTCAGCTGGAGAAGAGGAGGCTCTGGGGGATCTCATCAATGTCCATAAACACCTGAGAGGAGAGCTCAGAGAGAGCAGAGCTGGGCTCTGTTGGTGTTGCCCAGTGCCAGGACAGGAGGCAATGGGCACAAACTGGAGCACAGGAGGTTCCTTCTGAGCACAGGGAGCGCTTCTGTGCAGTGTGGGTGATGGAGCACAGGCTGCCCTGTGGCTTTGGAGATCTCTAAAAGCCCCTGGACATGGTGCTGGGCACTCTGCTCTGGGTGTCCGATGGGCTGGGGCTGGCCCAATGGACACAGAGGGTCCTGTCCACCTCAGCTTGTGTAAAGAACACAAGAGTATTCTTAGGCTGTAAGGAGAACCAGTGTCCTGCTGCTGAGTGATTTGTTTATAAGTGGCACTTCTGCTCCTGTTTTAACTAGGCTATGTACTTTTCATGAGAAATGGGCAAATGCAAATGAGTTTTACAAACCAAGGCATGTGTTTACATTGGCAGTCAGTGACATATATCCAGCTTTTTCTGCCTGTCACTGATGAATGTGAGGCCTGATGTGAAAAATGGATACTGCAACCCCACCAAAGTCAGGAGTACTGAGGCTGATGCAGCAATAAGCCCAGAACTGCAAAGAAACTCTTTACAGTTTCTGAAAGAAAAGAATTTTCATCATGTTTTTATTCTTCTGCAGTCAAACCATACAGAAACTTCATTCATCAGATACAGAAAATACCACTGTCAGTGACAAATGTCACTCCACTTATCTTGTTTTCATCTTATCTTCTAAATAGCCCATTCTATTTTATGACCTTCCAATTACAAGTTCCTGTTATTATTTGAATTGCTGTAAAACTGAACAGCCTCCATATGCTCAGAGCAGCTTGTAATTAGTGTTCCTTGAACTTGGAAGATAAAGTCTATTAAAAATATGGAAATATTAAAGCATAGCATCTGGGAACTCACATATGTTCGTCTCACACAGTGGCCTTCAGATGCCAGGGTCAAAGAGAGACTCTCAGCTATCACATAAAAGAGCTTCTGTGGTCACAACGCAGAGGCGGGATTTCAGAGAACTTTTATACTTTCTTGGGAACTGCTTCACACTTACCTTTTATTCTGTTTTTAGAATAATAATAAAAAAAAAGCTAAAGAAAAGATAAAGAGAGAAAAAAAATCCCTACGGTTTTCTGAGTTATAGCCACTCACTTCGAGTTTTCAATTAGGTTTATAGCCACTGCATCAATAAAACTATGAAGATATGAACATGAAAGGTTTAATCTGAACTCAGATGTTTTTTACTATGCCAACTGTCTCATTTTCTGAAGATTCCATCAAACTAAGGACCTGCTGGAGAGCCATTTCTGCTTAAATATGGTTTTGTTCCTACTCATAAAAAGTATAAAGAGTAGTGTTCTTGCAGGAAGAGCAGTAGAATACAAAGCTGGGGCTTATCTCTCTTCCAGAATTGAAGAGTCCTGAAGTGGACTACATCATTTTCCTCTCCATATAGCTTTCAAGACAAACACAGGTCTCTATTCTATCCAGATTCCCATTTGAACAAATATACTACACTAGTTGAGGGCTGTTTTCCACTTTAATAACAAATACTCTGTCTGTAACAACTCCGTATATGAAACAGGAGCTTTTGAGTATATGTTATACAAATAAGAGTACTTGGAGCATAACAATTACTGTTAACAAGTAGACAGAGGGCAACGGATTCCAGCAGATCTGAAGTGCTTTTTCGAGTTGGCACTGTTGAAGAAAAAAAAATCTAAATGATACGTATTGCTGCGTACAGTGCTTAAATGCAGCATTGGGTAAGGCAACGAGTTGAGCTCAGTGCCTTCCTTGGCTACCTGAGGGGTGAGCCTGGCACAAAGCCTGGGATTCAGCTCCACGTGCAGAGCTCCACTTCAAGTAGAGCTACACTACTTCAAGTGCAGGTGTTCATAGGAAGGGCAGGAGATTAAATACTGGAGTCAGGTGGAATTTAGGATAGCTGCATCATGCCCATGGGCCTGGCAGACAAGGAAAATGAGCTCAGAGAGATCTGCTCCCTTCTGCAACAGCTGCCCGGGCCAGAAGGATATACCAGGCATCTCAAGCAGCACTCACAACCTATGTTTAAGCAAACAAATGTAGTTTCTTTGTCAAAATAGTCAGCAATCATTCCATAATAATCATGGTTCCATTGTGCTAGGCAAAACATAGATCCATACTCCATTTTTCTTCTGATCATAAACACTGTTATAACAAGACCATTTGCTATGATGAAATATCTCCAAAAGAGTGCTTTGTTTAACATGATTTTCAACACTGGAGAGGATCAGCAAAGCTTGCAAGATTTGTTACCTGCCATCCTTATTTGAATTATTCCCCCCGCACTGCATTCACTCTCTCATGGAGCTGACCCGCTAAGAATGTATCTGGATGTTAAAAACTTGATGGACTGCTGAAGAAGGTCTGTTTTCTCAGGGGGTGGCAGCGAAATTGGTTGGACCTCAGTGACTCTGCTGCTTACAAGCAAGCAGCCTGAGCAGCAATATGCCCTCTCCATACCCCATGTATCTTTGTAAAATCATTTCAGTCTTTGCAATCTTCAGCAATAATTCTGATACTTTAGCTGAGCTCTTTCCATGCCATAAACATATTCCCAATATCCTTGAGTATCTCGGTCTCAGATCTTAGCTAGATTCATCCGTCTTTTCCAGGGGTGTGTGGCTCATTTGCTTATCACAAATAGATTGCATCTTTTCAATAACAGGAGTAATTAGAAAACACTGATATGATTAGAAAGCAGAGAGAAGATAGAGAAGGAACATGAAAGACAGGAACAAAGTGAGTAATGTAAAGACAGCAATGGATATGCCCTCACCCTTTCTCAGTAAAATAAAGTCAGGAGATGTGATGAAGTTGAGAGCCAGAAACTTTAAAGCTGCTTTCTTTTCCTACAGTATGCAGTTGCCAAAAGCTCTTTGAATGCTTTGTTGTCTGTTATGTGTCTGCTCCTCAAGACAGAGTTTGATTTCTCTCCTTTCGGAAAACAGAGCACATTCTGTATATGCCCTTTGCAAAACACAATGGAAAAAAGGAGGATTGGTTTGGTTTAGATATCATCGAATCATAGAACGGCTTGGGTTGGAAGGGACCCCGAGGACCATTAGTTCCAACCCAGCTGCCACAAGGAGGGCCACCAACATCCATATCTAATACTAGACCAGGCTGCCCAGGGCCCCATCCAACCTGGTCTTGAACACCTCCAGGGACGGGGCATCCACAGCCTCTCTGGGCAGCCGGTTCCAGCATCTCACCACTCTCTCTGTAAAGAACTTCCATATGTTTAGCAAAGTATTACATGTGGCTCAGGAAAAGAATGAGCATAATAACTGTTTCAGCAGCAAACAGAAGAGAAAATAGTAATGACACCTTCACAGGTGTGCAGTACTGGCTGATGTGGGATGGTGTACTGCCTAAAGGAGAAGAATGTTTTTTTCTTCTCAGCCCTGTTCACTGGTAGAACAGCCAGGGGCATGCCAAAGAACTATGAAAGAAAAGCCCATTTGGAAATGATCCTCTGGAGCCTGCAACTATCCACTTTGTTGTTGAACAACTCATCTGGGAGCACAAGACATACTTGCTCCTTGCGGCATTGCTACAGATATGGATGGAGCCTTTGCAACCTATTTGTTTTCCAGCATGAGGCTGTTGCTTTTTATCTGCCCAATGGAATTGCATATGAAAAAAAAAAAAAATGAATCTCCTTCTTGACTGACTGCTGAAAATGCTACAAAGGACTAAGTTTTGTGCTCACTTCTGTAGGGAACTCTGTGAAAGCAAAGTTTTCTTCCTCTGTATTTTCTGCACTAGCTATTGAGTGCCTGAGCAGAGTAATGCAAAAATGTGCAAAGCTGATCCATTCCCAGAATAGGAAAGAGGGCACGATGCAGAACAGAGTGCTGTATCCATGCTTTGACTCCTAGCCTTAAGACATGCACCAGCAGAAGTCATATTTATTTACTGCACTCTCTATTTATTCCCTCTGCCTCGTGTAACAAGGAGGGATTAGGGTGTCATGCATCAAAGGGAATGAGAATATCTCTGGGGCCAGAGAACAGATAGTTTGTGCTCCTGCTCCATGCTATGACTGAAGCCTGAATGCAGCTTACTGCGAGCGGTTTGCCATTGCCAGATATGGTGAACATGCAGTGTCTGAGTCCCATGCCTGCTTTTAGCAGCCATGTTTAAGCAGTGATAATATTAAGAGGAACTATTTAATCCAATTAATTAAAGGCTAAATATATATGCATGTATGAATCCGTGACACCAGGTGTCATGTGCTGTTAGTAACTGTTTCCTTCAACTGGAAAATGGTTGGTTGGAATAATCACTGACTGCAGTCGGGGGATTGCATTAATATCCCCAAGGAAAGAAAAAAAATGGATACATTCAGGAAATTGCAACTGTGAGACTTTTGAATCTGGACTAAATGAAACTAAAGGAATTTACAAAATTTTGGAGACAGAGACAAGCCTATGAGTTGATCTGAGCTATCAGAATTAAAGATATATATTTATGTTTTCATACTGATGAGGGTGGGAAGAAATCTACTTTGACTATAAAATCCTATCCTGTCCATCTCTGGTACTATGAGGGGATGGATAACAATAGTTTCATACTCATGAGGTGGGAAGACAAAAGAGGATGATGAAACTCGATGCACAAATTAAATATACATGTAATTACAAAGCAGTGCTCTTGTGGATTCATATTTTATATTGCATTCTGAATGAAAAGAATGTTATAGCAACCACAGTTTATTTTTTAAATGTATTAAAATATAATTAAAAATTACTATTAAAAATATGAACACTGTGTCTTAAGAAATTAAGGAACAAAGAAAAAGTTTAGAAGAGTGTCTTGAGTTGTTTTCATTTCATTACTGAGTGATTAAATAAGTCATAAATAAACATTACCTCAGTGCTAATATAGATCAGAGACAATAACTGTCAAGCATTAGATGTACCATAAATACACGGTTGCACAGACTGTGACAAATGAGAGCACTCTGTGATACAGCCTAGAGAAAAACATCGGCCTTGGGCAGAATGCTAGGGAAGGCTTCTGCAGGCAAACTATCAAAATTATCTACCTCCCAGCAATCAATATTTCTGTTTTTAGATCCCTGAATCAATTTAATTTGTGCACTTGTTCAGCAAATCAATGCAATACAATACAAATTCAATATATCTTGAATCATAAACAAAGGTCCAGCACTAGAGATAGTAGCTCATTCTTTAGGATACATATGGAAGAATATCTTCGTTCATCTGAAAATCTGAATGGCATATATGGAACTGGTGTTCTTCTATTTTTAAACACGTCAAACAGCAACAGTGCAACTTCTCAGAGTTACCGCATTATTATAATTTATATTGCTATTATTAAGGATGTGTTTTGGCTGCACAAGGTACAACAAAGACACGATGCACTGGAAAGGAGAAAGACATTGAACTCAGAACTCTGCTGTTCTTAGGGATGGTTGTGATCCAGCGCTGGACTGAGCAGTTCTCCTGGGGCAAGGGGTTGGATGCTGACCTGTTTCATGCTTCCAGAACACAACAGTGGGGAGATCTACCCAGCAGCAAGTTTGTGCGGCTGGTCCTAGGAACACCAGATCAAAGCCATCTCCCAGAGGTACTTCCACATATTCCACAGAGAGCCCTGTGGCTGCCTGGCCCAGGCCCTTGCATGTTCCAGCCCAGGTTGGATGGGGCCCTGGCCTGGTCTAGTACCAGATCTGGAGGTTGGTGGCCCTGTCTGTGGCACGGGTGTTGGAACTTGATGATCCTTGGAGTCCCTTCCAACCTAAGCTGTTGTGTGGTATCTATGATTTCAGAAGCACAAAGCTGGGTTGAAGAAATCCCATCTCCACCTTCACCAGCAAGTCTTAATATTTTCAGACTTCACACAAATGGTGAGACCATGTTAATTGCTATTCCTTGGTGCAACATGAGTGAAAGGCTTTAGCTTTCCCTTACAAACAAAACCATTCCTAAAATCTCTGCACCTGCAGAGAAGCGAGATTCATTCATGTCATTACCACCATGACTGTTTTTAGTGGGAATGTGTACTGGGCTGAGACAACAGTGGTTATTCAGCTTTTTCTTTTTCAAAACATGCAAAACATGACATTCATTTCGCAAGCCTATGCACAATAAATACTGTATTATTTGAAATTTTAACATTTACAAAAGCAAAAGTTGGTTGAAGGAGCTTGTCACATATGGGGCCTTGATTATAGTGTTTCATCGCTTAGCTGAACACCTAATGCTTAGCACAGTCATTGGAGTGCTTCTTTTTATGTCATAACAAAGGTTGCCCTCTGAAAGTAATTACAGCCTTCATAATAAAAGGAAAAGCAGTTTGAAACTGCCTAGAAGTTGGGAAGCTAGCAACAAAGTTTGGAAAAGCAGTTTGCCGTCATCTTGCATGTGGCAGGCAGCCCACAGTCTGAGCTGCTGTGCAGCAGAGTGGCACATTTGCCTTGAAAACATTTCCCCCAAATGGGAGATTTAAAAAAAAAAGACTGACGGGGAAAAAGCAAGTCTCCAGGATTACAAAAATCACAATAAAGTTAATGTCTCTGAAAAAGGAAGCAAAACCAATTTGAAGATGCAGCACAAAAGAGATGTAGTGAAATTCCGATACACAGGCAAAAATACAATAGGAGCCAAGCTGCCATCTTTTTTTTGGGCTGTAGCTGTGTCTTTAAATGAGGTTTCAGATTTTGACCCATTCCTACAAGAATAAACAGGACTTCTCTTTTCTGTGATGTCCCAGTGTGATAATCTGAACATTCCCACAGTAGTGAGGAATCTTGCTAATCTCTAAGCATTTGCCTGATGACCTGGGGATTCCTCTCCCACCACCAAATGAAGGACCAGACATCAGAAAGCTGGATAGCTTAGAGGATTCCTCATAGCAATTAAATCAATCACTATTGACACCATTTCTGATCAAGATATTGTGAGTTTGGACAGAATACAAAGATCTGAGAAGAGAGAAGAGAACCCAATTTTTTTACAGCAGTCCTAGTGCATGCTGAAATATCACATGCAAAAGAAGTAATTTACCAGCACCGTTTATCTAATCCTACCTGGAATGGCAATCATCCAAACAGGGTGATAAATAAGTTTTAATATCGGGGTCACATTGATGGGGCTTTGCCAACAAGCTCAGTAGTCATTGCAAGGGCTGTGCTGAAAAGCCCCAAGTACTTGCCCCCAGGAAACTATTATTAATATTCCCAAACACCTATGGGGTCTATTTCATGTCTGCAAGCCCCACCAGTGTTTTAAGGTCTCTCAAGTCTAAAGAACATTGAGAGAAATTATTGCAAGTTTGTTTTCCTTCCCATCAGAGGCATAATTTTCAAAGCAGCAGGAGGGATTCAGGATTTGCTGTACTTCTGTCCCTCGAGTTTCACTCAGTCTCACAAAGAGCTTTACAGATGTTATAGCTGAGGTACATCCCCCCCTGGCTGTAGGTGTTCAGCACAGATACTTCAGTGAGGAGCATAACTGCCCCTGGCTACCTCCGTACCCATAGGAAGGAGGTGGGAAAGCTGAAGACAGTACATGTCACAGGGACTTGAGTCACCTCTGGTGCTGCTAGTCCCACCCTGCCCTCACAAGGAAAGATGGCAGGGAGAGGTGGAAGAACAAGGAGCACACAGTGTGGAAAATGTTATTGCCTATCCAAGACAGAGACCACCTTACTGCCAGGATGACATGGCTTGTGGAATAAGAATTCATCATGGGTAAGTGTGTTATAACAAGGAGCCAATTTCTAGAAGTCCAAATACTTGGTTTTCACACACTGTAGGCATAGAATCATAGAATCATCAATGTTGGAAAAGACCCCCAGGATCATCGAGACCAACCATCAACTCATCACCGCCATGCCCTCTAAACAACGCCCCTCTGTTGTGGTTTAAGCTATTAGACTATAAGCTACACTAGACTTAAGCTGTATTATTCCTGTATACTGTATATAGCTTCTATATTATAAGCTATATTCTTATAGTCTATATATATAGGCTATACATATATAGACTAGATATAGTCTAGCTAACAAAGCATATAAAACCATAGTAATTATGACATTCAATATTATGTAGAAATTGACATTGTACAATTTGACTTACTAGCTGTTCTCACCTAGCATCAAATCACCTTGAGGTACACAACGGATGTCCCCATCCTTCCGCATTACCCATCACTTGCACCCCAGTCCTTGAGGAAAAGCAATCCCACAAGGAGGCTTGCCTTTACCTGAGGCAGGATTAACCCAGACTGTCTTGCCCAGCATGTTCTTTATGTGCACCACTGAGACTTTATTTCCTTCTACAGTACGCAGGAGGTTTGGTTGGGCAGGACCAGCTCGATTGGCAGATCCCTGAGTGCTGACTTACCAGGCGGCTTTTGCTAAATGTGTGTCCCAATGTCTGAATGTCCCAGCACCCACTGCTCTCAACGTAGTCTTTAACAGTCCATTGTATTTTCAATTCTCCTGGAGGCAGATGCACAATAGGGGATGTCATACACCCACTCAGTGTCATGTTCCTTGGCCCAGGTGTTTATAAGATTGTTTCAGAAATGAGTCTCATTGTCTGATTCAGTCGTTTCTGGGGTGCCATGTCTCCACAAGACTTGCTTTTCAAGACCCAGGTTAGTATTCTGGGAGGTGGCATGGGGCATGGGATATGTTTCCAGCCATCCTGCAGTTGCTTCCACCACTGTAAGCATGTGCCATTTGCGATGGCAAGTTTGTGGGAGTGTGATATAATCTACCCATCAGACCAGGAGAAGAGGCCAGTTACACAGTTCAAGTTCAGAGAGGCATTCATGTTCATGGCAGCGGGTTATTAACACAAATCCTAATTGGTTCATGTGTGGGCTGTGCCAGGCCACTCGGCAGGCTGAGAACATGATGTTGGTGCCCCCAGTAACTGAGACAATCCAAGAAATGTTGGGAGCATCTTCACCTTGCACATCTGCACAGATCCAATTTGTCTGTGCCTGTTTCCTTGCCATTTCTAATTTTATGATAGCACATAAGACCTCTCTTCTACAGCTCAAAAAAACATATGGATATGTTTCTTTTAAAGCTTACAGGCTGCGTGTGACTCTGCTCAATCTTCTTTGCAGTACCACTGCTCGCCAGGGCAGCTTCCCAGCCCCAGCAGGTGCAGGCTGTGCAGCCACCTTACAATTAAAATAATGGCTCCAGACCAAAAGTGTGATTCGTGATAAGACAGAGGACAGGTTAAACAAATCTAGGTTTGTTCTGACAATAGAGTCTGTGTTCCTACCAACTTATCTTATCTTAATTTACTCTCATGTTCCTGTGGAACTGCTATTGATATGCACACAAGCCATAATGTCAGCCTATGCATCCAATTTATTGCGTAGGTGCCCTTTTGGATATCTGAGCCAGTGATTTCAGAAAATTTCAGACTGTTCTTTGAAGAACATGAGATCTACAGATAAGAAAAGACTTTTCTCAGAGATCAGACAAGTATATACAGTCTGCTGCTAGTATACCTGATTTCTTTTAAAAAATAGATTGGAAAAGTTTTTTCAGTGCGTGGGAGGACCACCTATGTTCATTAATCCAACATTTCTGCATGATGGAGAGCTGGGAAACCTGTCTCATTTAGGCACCACAAACCATCAATTTTTGGCAACAGCTCCTCTCCGGGCTGAGAAGCTGCCCCAGAATGGAGCTTCCCCAGTTCCAGGGACATTTCCCAACCTTATTTTTTGTGTTCCTTCTTTGAGAACTGAAAATACATGGGTATAATTTCCTATTCAAAGCACATCTTTCAGAAGGTGAATTAAAATCTTGTGTTTAAAGACTTTTAAAACGTCATTGTCTCTTTGGTTTGTTCTAAATTCCAGCATACTTGCCAGTTTCCAAAATCATCTTGTCCACTTGTCAATAACTGTCACTGTTTATAGCATCTGTAAGGCTGGCATTATTGATCTGAAAGACCCATTAAAAGTCACATAGCCATTTGGTTTTCTTTATTCATTACAATGCTTGTTGACAATATAAATCTGGGGGATATTGCATTAAATTCTAAATATTTTCCACTACATTTATGGGGATGCTATAAGACCTTGGAAACATTTAAGTGCGAATTTATTGGAACAGAAAATCAGCAGTGGTTTGGAAAGTGCGCCTTGCACTCCTTGGGAGAGTTTCAAATAATACTGTTTTCACTTATTTTCATCTTTGCATAGGTTCTCTTCAGCCCTCCTGTCATCGTGGCTCTCATCATTGGGACCTTCCATTTGTCCCTAGCGTTTCCGTTCCCAAGAGGCCACCTGCTGAGGACAGAGGATCTTGGGGTAACTCATGCACCTGGTAACTACACCAGCTGCACCATCTTAGCACATTCCTATCAAACAGAGCTGGAAGAGCTGTTGGGAGCATCAGATCTGTAGGAACACCAGCTCACCCTAAACCCCTTGAACATGAAAGCCCAACATGTTCCTTAATCATTTTAAGCCTGTTAAGAAGAGTTTATTAGCAAATGGAAAGCATCTCACAGTTTATCCTCTAAAGCAGATAGGAATAAATTCCTGGGCTTATCAGTCACATATCTCTGATCCCAAGCTCAGCGTAATACTTAGGAATCACTCCCATTTCCTACAGCCGGCCCTGCTGGCTCTTGAAATGCTGCAGGGCTGCTGCATGCCATGCTCTGGAGCACAGAGCTGCTGGAGCTGTGGTGGTGCACAGGGCCCTGGCCAGCCCACCGTTCTCTCGGCATGGCCTCCAGGCACACATGGAGTGGGATTTATGGCCACAGTGCCTGGCACACACTGAGGTCATTTAAAAAAAGAAGGAAAAAAGTCAGAGCATAACTGACAGCTGCACCTGCTCTCCCTGCAGCTTCTCTGTGCTGTGACTTTAGCCAGGTGGTGGAAAAGCTGAAAAGACAGAAAACTCGTCCCCTGAGCAAAGCGGTGCAGGCAAAGCAAGCTCCCCCAGGACCATGCATCACCCCTCAGAGGGCAGGCAGTCCCTGCAATGCCTGTAGTGCCATGGCTCAGAGACTCCCCCACACCGTCCCCATGACACATGCTGTCTGTAGTCCATCCATCATGCCACGCAGAGATTTGATCTCCCTTCCCTCACACTGCCCTTTCCAGTGCCTTCTCTGGCCTCTGTCTCTCCCTCAAAGCACAGGAGAGGTCACAACGTCTCAGCAGAGCATTGCTGCTGATCCCATCAGTACCACCTTCCTCTGCTCCTCCTGAGGCAGTGATGACCTCACCACTCTGGAATCCTATAAGCACCCCTTCATGCCCCAAATCCATCACCCCAAACTGTCAGCACTGCTATTTTTCAGTGGGATCAACTTGTGGCTTTCACTTCTAAAGGTATCACAGTGAGGGACCAGGCAGACGCTTAACCTGATTTTAAAAGATCTCCAGAGAACCGAGGGAATTTCACTTCCAGAAGCAATCCATCAAAGATATAAAAGAACAACACACAGGCAATACTTTGCAGAGAGCTTTGCTGCTGTGAATTATGCTGTAAGTGCCAGACCTTTAATATGTTCCCTTTTCACTTCTGCGCGCAAAACTTGTCTCTGGGTGTTCCCAGGCCATGGGCAGCCCTCACATGACTTAGAATCAGAGAATCAGAGAATCATTACAGTTGGAAAAGGCTACTACAATCATCTAGTCAAACTGTTGATCCATCATCCAACCATCAACACATCCCATTTTGTGGGGGCAATCCTATAGGATATAGGAAACATCTCCACTTTCCAGCAGAAGCAGAAGCCAAGCCTGCACCATAAGGAGTGGAAAAATGAACATAACTTTTTGGTGAAGTAATACAGCTTAAATTCTTCAGAAAGCCTCCTCAACACGGCAATTGAGAGGCCAAGCGGTAAGGCTGCTGCTGAGCAGGAACAAGTTCTGACTGTGACATTTAGGAGGCCCAGAGCAGACCAGGTCAATACTTTTTTGCAGGTAACCTAACCCAGTATTCAACTATGTTGGTCAAGTTCTGAGTATTTTCTCAGATATGATGCACTGGTGTTCAGACACCTTGCCCCCATTTTCATGTGGTCCCATCTGCAGTTCAGCATTCAGCGCTGGGGTCCTCAGCACAGCACAAGGAGGACATGGGCCTGTTGAAGAGGATCAGGGGCTGGAGCACCTCTCCTATGAAGAACAGCTGAGGGAGCTGGGCTTGTTCAGCCTGGACAAGGCTCTGGGGAGACTTTATAGTGGCATTCAAGGAGTAATGGTTTTAAACTAAAAAGGACAGATACAGATTAAATATTAGGAAGAAATTCTTCTCCATGAGAGTGGTGAGGCACTGGCACAGGCTGTCCAGAGAAGCTGTAGATGACAGTTCCTGGAGGTGCTGGATGAGCACTGGACAGCCTGACGTGATGAGTAGCAGCCCTGCTCCTGGCAAGGGTGGAAACCAGTTGATCTTTAAGGTCTCTTCCAACCCAAACCATTCTATCACTCTTTGAAAGGGACTACATTTGAAACAGTTCTAAAAAGAACAGTGGGATGTTTTTGTTTCCCTGTGCAGTGATGGCTGAACAACAGTTACTGGGTGATCCAGTACTTTTTCTTGAGGCAGTTTAGCATAATATTTTCTATTTTGGAAAATAAGAAAAACTCAGAGGTTCTTTGTCAATTTGCTGGCCGAAGGTGGTTCCTACAGACTTGTATTTCTGCAGTGTTTGCCTGCGCTGGCAATAACGTTATAGTTCACAGCTCTAGCAAATCCAGATGTGATGTCCTTCTAGGTGCAGTTATGGGGGCACAGCTCATCCTCTTGTAAAGAGCTATCCCCTGGAAACTCATCACATTTACAAGTCCATCATTCTCAGAGATCGTGGTGCATCTTCTCTGCCAGGCAGAAGTGGTGAGTGAGGGCTCAGGGTTAACAAGGCATCACTGAAATTGCACTGAACCAGACATGCAGGTCACTCTGTTTGTAGCAGTCCGACATCAGCCCAGCATAGCTGTCCAACATCTGTCAGTCCTGGCCTTGAAATAACAGTGCTTCACTGGGTGAAAACTCAGACACCCAGCAAGTCCAGACCAATGGGAAGAAGCAAGGAGTTCTGCTGCATTGTGTGACACAGCAAACGCTCCTCCGACTGTCTCACCCTCTCATCCAGTTTGTAAAAAATAGCATTAATTTTGGCTCTACCATTATGTTGCATTTATTGAGGATCTGGGACTTGTGGAACACTTTTTGTTCTGTTTATTCCCATTTTCTCATTAAAAATTGAAGCCAGGATGCACACAAGAATTAAGCGCGTTGCTCTGAAAGGCCACATCCTGCTCTGTTTTCTGGCAAGGACAAAATTCCCATTAGTTTTATTAGCACAGTACTAAGCCCTAAAACTAAAAGTATCTCCATGAGTGACAGAACCATTGCACTGAAGATTAAATACTATTCCTGATGCAGAGCTGGGCTTCTTTCTGTGCTGTCATTTGTGAAAAATAATGATCATCTCGGCAGACGTCATCCCTGGAGGTCTGTGCTGCCTCAAAAAAACCTGTTGTGATTTTGATTGCTTGGCCACCACCACAGACATGCTGATAAGCTGACAGTGGCACATCCAAGCCACAGGCAGTCAGAGTTAGATGGGGAAGGAGTTGCTCAAGGTCAGCTGAAATTCTGGGTGTGCAGGGAGAAGATACATGATGGGCTCCTCCTGTCAGGAGTCCTGGAACATGGAAGATTTTCCCTTCGAATTTCAAGACAGGAAGGTTTACAGTGCATTTTCTGGCTATTTCATGCATCTTTTCTTGCAAAAACAACTTCATATACACAGTTAAATCTTGAGGAAAGTAACCTTATTTTTTTTCCAGCTGGACCATTTGATTGGTATAAAAAGAAAAAATCATAACTCCATGACAACTCTTATGAGTCTGCCATGCACCTTGTAATTTAGCGTCTCTTAAAAGGACCCAGCTGATGAAACACAGACACTGCTCTGTGCAGTCAGCCTGCACTTTTAAAGGAACATTTGGAGCTTCATTTTTCAAATAAAATCTCTTGATTTGGGAGCTGCACATGCACTTTTTGGTGCTTGTAAATCGTCAGCATGCAAATACAGTATTCACAGCATCTGTTTTTCAGTTGCATCAGCTCTCCATTATTTTGTAAAACCCTCTCCACTAATTAACACTCATATATCCATGTACTTTCTCCCTAGCAAATATGCAGACAGGATAACATGTACTAAAGTAGTAATCCAAAGGTTTGTGTTATGTACTGCATTTAGCTCCAGCAGAGCAGCTGGCTGGACAGCAAGTCCTGGGCAGGACAGCCTGCTCCCCACAGATGCAGCTAATGTCTGCGAAGCTATTTTGATCCATTTCATGCTAAGTTTTTGGTGGCCTTATCTCTTGGACCACATGAGAGAAAGAGCAGTCAGAGCCTGTCCACCATACCACAGCACTGTGTGTCCATACCATGTCTCCTTGTTTTATAGGTTGTATCTCTGTGTTTTATGCTCATTGTTTTATCCCAGAGTTAGGACTGCACAGCAAATAGATCTGTGGCCAAAAAGGAGTGGCTTTAGCTTGTGCTTTGTGGCACCTCCAGATATGAAGGTGCCACAGCAGAGCTCAGCCCTTTCTCATAATCATCCCATCTGCCAGTGCTGCCTCCTCCAGAGAAAGTCCCCACAGAACAGTGCTCCAAGAGAAGACCACTCTTTCCCTCTACTTTCTCCCCTTCCAAAAGGGAATCACCTTTGTCCTTGCTTTTGTCAGCTTCAGTGGAAGTTGATGAAAGTTGGCAAACCTCTCTGCTGGCTAAAATATCCCTCTCTTCCCTTGCCCAGGGCATTGGTTGGGCTGCAAACTAACCAGCCAAGACTGAGCAATGAAAGCCTACAGCCAACACCTCTCCCGTGACTGAAGGTTTGTTTACACCACACTGCTCTGTGCAGAGAACTGCTTGAATCCTACAGGTAAGCTCTAGCCCTGGAGTGGGCTTTCCAATATCTAATTATCTCTTTTCAACCTCCTTCTAAAATGCTTTATTTCTAAATTATAAACAGGTTTAATAACAGCTTTCAGCTTCATTAACTGTTTTATATACCTGAAATTAGAAAAGGAAGCAAAAAATCTTGATTAATTTCCCAGCAACCCTTTCTAACACTGTATAAGGTTTACGTGTGTTAAAGGATTTCTAAGAAATCAAATTTTTGCAGTGCAGTGAAAGGCCTATATCAAGTCAGCATCTAGTTTGTGAAGATAGAGAATAAAAATCCCTTGTTGTGTTCCTCGTGTTACTCATTTTTTAAAAGCTTTAGAGTAGCAATTTGGTTCAATGGTGCAATGGTGATTTCAGTTAAAGGAGAAACTTTTAAAACTGTATGAAAACTGTGACTTCGAAGTAGTGTATTTCAAACATATCTATCCACAGTCAGAATTTATCCTAACAGCCATTTAGTGTGTCTTAGTTTCAACTGGGAAGGAATTGTTTTCTTCAGAATGTCTGGTATGATGCTACATTTTGATTCGAGGAGATAACACAACAACATTTATAGTTGCTGATAAGCAGTGTTGGACAGAGCCAATGTCATTCTCAGCAAAGGACCCAAGGAGCTGGGAGGGAGTAGAATTAGGACAACTGGCTTAAATCGGCCAAAGGGGTATTCCATGCCATGTGACATCATGCTGAAGGAGTTTTGAAGGAGATGGGAGTTCATCTCAGTCTTCTGCTGCTCAAGGGCCTAGCTGGGCTTTGGATGGGGGGTGGTGAGCAGTTGCTTGTGCATCACTTGTTATATACATTCAAATACATATATAGCTATAACTACTACCCTTTTCCTTTACTCTTATTAAATAGTTTTATCTCAACCCACAAATTCTACTTTTATTTTTCGATGCTCTCCCCCATCCCACTGGGAAGGGGAGAAGTGTGCAAACAACTGTGTGGTGCTGAGCCACTTGCTGGGGTAAACCAACAACATAGCGTTAGCAAACAACTCTTCTTCCAGTGTGGAAAGAGCATTAGTTGAGTTGGCACAGTGGTCACATAAGTGACTCCTACAGATTCTTGTTTCCACACATCACCCCTCTATTTTCAAGTGTTCAGTACAGTCTGGATTCCTTCTCAAATAGTCTACATTACATGAATAAATCTGAACTTTTCATATTCAAAAGCCTCCTGCAACTCAGCATGCATTTTGGTGCTTGAGGAATGAAAAATGAGCGAATTTTGCACTGCCATTTACTATTTAGTCAAAACGACTGATCCCTTTTGGAGTAGGGTTGGCTTTTAAGGACACTCAGCACAGTATTAATGTTGTCTGTGAACCAGATCAGATTTTAAGTCATTTTCTTTGACAAGAAAATGAAGAGAAGAGTAGCAAGACGTCAAAATTCATGAACTGTGCATTACCGTTTAATATTCCAGTGTAGCAAAGTGAATAAAGATGAGGGCGCCTGGTAGCTAAAAATAACCCCTTGTTTTTAATGTTGATCTGCGGCTGTAATTAGTGTGTTCAGCAGTTCTCTAGTCTACCAGTTTTTAAATCTAGTAAGTTATGTCAACCTCAGATGAGAAAGATTCACTCTGACTTTTAAACAGAATGTACTTTTTTTCCCAACATAACTCTGTTTGATTTTGGAACCAAGTATATTCCCCAAACCAAAGGCAGACCAAAGGCACGTTGTCACCTTGGCATTATGCAAAGTGTGAAATCACATTGCAGTAAGGAGAGCCCCAGGGAGATAAAGCTGTGCTTAGTGTCAGGACCACTTTACACACTTTGGGATCATCATCTTGCTGTATTATACAAGTGGGCTTTCACAAGTAAAACCTCACTATGATTTAATTAATATTCTCGAGCTTAATTCTGATCCATTCTCCCTGGCTTAATGAAGGATTAATTACACTGAAGCCAAAGGAATTACACTTATGTGGCTAAACCCAAAATCAGGATCTGTGCATGGCTTGGGGTGATTTTTAGGTTTTTCTTCAGAGCCTAACCTCCAAATTCCTCTATTCATCCTCAGAAGTCCTGGCAACGTCCAAAGGGGGCTTAAAGTGAATCTACCCATGGGCAAGCAAGCACTTATACTCCATAGGTGAGAGAGGGAGCCAGTTGACTCAAGAGCTACAAACATACTGAACTCGCATTTCTAAGATGACATGGCCATTTCCTGAGTTATCAGCACAAGTTGGTTTAGTATTCAAAAACATTTGTCACTGATATGTAACCTGTTTCAGAAGAAGTTCTAAAAATGAGAAAAATGATAGGCAATGAAAAGAGGAAGAAGAATACCACTCAGAATGAAGGACAAGTGAAAGGAAGGGAATTGTGCTAGGGATATTTTGTTAGACTGACAACTAAACTTCACCACACTCCGGAAGGATGTAAGGAATTCACTCTTGGCCATCTCATTTATTCTTTCTGCTTGTTTGGTTGTTGTTTTTTTTTTATACCTCACCATTTTTCCAGCACCCATGCTGTAAATAAACAAGACAAAATGGCTTTAGAGTAATTAAATTGATAGATGTAATTATATGTAATTATACATAATATTGACTAGATTTAATTTCAAAGCATAACAGTCTCAGGAAAAGAAATACTCTTGTTGTCCACTAGTTCAAGATGAGTACAATGTGGAGACAGACCAGCTCATACTGGAGAAGTATATGTTGGCTTGTGGTCAAAGGACAACTTCAGCATCCAAAAAGCTGTTCAGACCCACCAGCACCACAATGACAGCCCTGATGGAGATTTTTATGACCAAGGGGAAATATTTCCAGGGTTTATTGGGAATTTAAGGCTCTTTAAGGGTCAAAGTGATCAACACCTATAACAAAGCAAATGATGGAAGACTTTATCCTATATTGCATATCTATAGCTATACTTGTGCAAGAGTTTTGGCTATCCTAGGGTGTCTCAAATCACACTAGACCCATAATTTTGGACAACTGAACCCACTCTAGATCTTCCTTGACTGTAAGGGTTGTTTATGCACTTCAAACTCCTGTAAATATCTGTATGCAAACATGTAAAGATTGTTTTCTCAGTCTTGAACTGAATCCTATCCCATCCCTGTTAACTCTGAACCTGAGCAACTTATATTTCTAGCACATAAAACTGAAAACATACAGGTGAGAATTAAAAAAAATTAACTTAGTTACAACTTACTTTAACTTAGTTTCAGCCTATTTACCCTCAATTTAAGATGAAACAAGGACATTCAAATAACTAAATTGTGGTAATTTTTCTAGACACAAGTATTGAGTAGACAGCTGAAGCTTAGGCAGTTGTTAGTTCAGGTCACCCTCTGACAGATGTTACTAATTGCTCAATTTGAAACTGGATGAACCCTCCCTATATGTTGTGCAGACCTCCCATGAATCCCATTCTAGACCCTGTTGAATTCCCTGGGCCAGGCAGTTCCATGTTGAATGCTCCTGAACCTAATTTGCGGGTATCTAGCTCTACCCCTCTCAAAATAGTGTCTACCTTGGCAAAACTTTTTTTGGGCAGCTGTATTATACCCCATTATGTCACATCATGCATTATTGACCCTATTGACTGCTAGAATGCAGCCACAGCTTAATGAAGTGCTACATCGTGGATTTCTTGACATGTCTTGAAGGTTGTGAGACCTTTATGTGAGGTACTCTTTAGTCACCGAAATGGTAGTAGTTGTTGAGTTGAAATGGAGGTACAATTCGTGTGTATCTCCAGAGGAAAAGGCATATAGAGCTCTCAGCTTTCATTACAGAGGGCTAGAAAGGAGAGCCTGGCAATAACGCTTGATAGGTGGCTTTGGGAAACCTAGGCTTTGATTCCCTCAAAACTTCTGCTGCTGCCACTCAGCACATGGTGCTGGGGTCCTTGGGGGGAGGCTCAGAGGCCAGCTCAGCCATCCATAACACAACACTGGCACATAAAAGGTGTTGGGTAAGGTCTGGCCTGTCCCACATACTCATACCACAAACTATCTCTTGCCTGGACGTAGATTACCTGGACCACATGTATAAGCAGTTGTCTTTAGTGTTTACTTCTTGATACTGCCTCATTTTTATAATACTACGTTGCTGTTCTAAGTGAGCTAAGGAGCCTGCTTAGCCCTAAGCAAACAACTATATATTTCCCAGATGCAGAAAAGTTAAAAGTGAGTGATTTCAGATCATCTACAGAAGCATCAACAAAATATGAATTTCTTGTTATTGAAATGATTGATTTTAGCTGAATGTCACTTCTCTGTATGTTAATGTTAATCCAGCTGGGAAAGTGAGTGGTTATTGAGGCTGTTAAGCAAACATTCCCCAAAACAAAATAGTAGGCTAATTACTTCTGGAAGCATATGGCTTTTATTGTAAACAAATTAGTTACTAATTCACCCATTCTACGTTTTAATATTTGGCTAGGAAGTGCAGCTTGGTTTTACAGGAATTTTATGTTCTCCAAATGTGAGAACTTTGCTACTTACTGAAGAGTTCTAAACAGTAAATAAATGTTTCATGAGTCTGTGTAAAAACCATCTCTTTTCAGACTTTTTTTAAGAAAACAGTTTATTGAGCAGTGGAATAAAACTGAGAAATGAACCATGTTATCCTCAAACCCAAACTGGAGCCTAGGGGTAAAACGAAAAAAGAGATCTAGCTTTACTACATAGCGTAATTTGTTGGTGTCAGAAGTTGAAGAGCTGCAGAGCCTCAAGGCAGCTAACTCTGATTGCTTTCCCCTGCAGAGAAGGGCACGCAGTCAGCAGTGACTCAGAGGGTACATGCCAAGGAAATGAGCCGTGGCTGTAGCCAGGAGGAAGAGGAGGAGGAAGAAGGGGCAGGAGGTTAAGGGGAATCCAGTCTCCTTACATCTAGGGAGAAGAAACCAAAGCTATGGGGCTGTGAAATTCCAAGAGAGAAGCTGGATCTGGTGAAGCAGGAGAGGGAATGACTTGGAATGATAATCACCATTTGCTTTCACACTAAATATTGTGTTCAGTGCTAGAGATAAGCAGCTGTAAATCTTCTTATCCTTGTCACATAAAGGCATGACAATAATAGTAAGGGGCAGGAGATTAGTAAGCCCTGACTTTTTGTAGGGGGAAAAGCTTCCCAAAATTCCTGCTGCAATCCTTCACTGGAGGACAGGTAATTCCAGAAACAGTTCAGCTACCACAGAAAAAAATGCAGCTGATTTTTCCAGGTCTGATTTCTGCAGATCCATTGTCCCTCCAAAGCTGCTGTCATGGAGTGCTGGGGGAGCTGTCCTGGACTTTTATTGCAAGGGAAGAAGAATGAGATTTAATGAACCAAAACACAGAATTTAGGCTATAACCTGCTAACTTGAGAAACCTGGCAATAGTATTTTGTCCTTGTGATGAGGCCTAGAAAATCATTAATAAAATTTCATTATTTTTAATGTCTGTTCTTTGTACCTTGTGTTCCTTGCAGAGGTGACTTAAATCTCAGCAGGTATATCCCTTCATTAAAGCAGCGTTGAGATCTCCTCAGGTCACTTTGCAGAGGATACATACTGCCAACAGACTTGAGCTCCCCATCTTGGGTCACATAGATGTGCTTTCAGGTCAATAGGTAAAGCATCCAGGTGCGCTGGAAGGCACACAGCCCTGTGTCTTGCTCCAATTTACAGGAGGGAGAAGGGGTTCTTTTAATATATGTATACCCGATGGCAAGATTAAGACAAAATGGGTCAAATGTTAGCCCTACCAGTTTATTACAAATCCTAGTAGCTTAGGGAGATGGGGAAGGGAAGGTGGGCGATAGAAAAGAGATTTAAAAAAAGCAAGGAGTCTTTGTAGAAAGCAAGAGAGATAGTCACCACCAGGGGTCCAGCATTGTTTGTAGTGTAGATGTTGATCTTCTTGGGTGATGGGTCATCAGGGCTTGTTGTTCAGTTGCCAGCCACTTCGGCTGACGACTCCTTTGGTTGACGATGACCTCCAACAGCAGTACGAACTTATTTATAAGTCCAAATTGGTCGAGTCAGCTCTCTTTCGAGTGACAGTTCAAATCCAAAGTGGTTGAGTCAGCTCTCTCTGGAGTGGCAGCTTCTGGCTTTGGGATCTCAGCAGAAAACTCCTTTGTTCCCATCTTCCGGGCCTTACCAGCAGATAAGAGGGAGCAGGGAGGTGCCCACCTGCATCCTATTTTTCACAGGATACGATGGTAGCATTCCCCAGTCTCCCATACCAAGCTGGCACTACTTGGTCACAGGCCAGATCTTCCGCCAGTAAACACTTCTGAGCACTCTCTTCCTGGGGCAAACAGCTCTGAAGGAAATGCTTTCGAATGTTCACACGGTGATGTTGATTGTCACACGGCGACAGCCACCATTTGCCTCCTTGGTAAGTCAATTAGAGTCTTATCACAAAACATACCTCAGAAAGCAAGCTTTGAGCCAAAAGAAAAGAAGGGTTCAGACACGTTACCCTGGTGTGGAGCGTTCAAGGACATGCATCACTTTGCATACCTGTATTGTATGCTTAGAGCTGTACAGTCAGTAAAGAATTTGCTCTATCAGGACCACCCCCACCAACTGTATGAGAAAAGTCCTTCTGTGAAAGTGCCAGTTTAGGAAAGTCCTGCCCAAACTCTAAACGTGCTGTCTTGTCTGCCCCTCCGTCAGCACTTGCGCTAATCCAACACTGTGTGACCATCTTGAGACTCAAATCTATAGAACTGCCTGGTCCTTTAGGATTATTTCTGGGTGACATCACCTCACAGGTGTGGGCTGTGCAAAAGATGGATATCCCTAAATACATCTGCCCAAAAGCCAGAGATTTTCTGATTGCTAAAGATCCTCTCTAGTCAACGGAGAGAAATGGCACCTCTGAAAGATTCATCCCCGTGCCTTGGGGTGAGTCAACCTCTAGAAGAGCCTGTATCTCTCCAAAGATATACCCAGCATGACTGGCACACCATGATACCTGACCAAGGCTGAGTGGGATAACATCCACCCAGAGGGTTTTGGAGGGGGAACAGAGGGTGGAGCTGCCCCTAGTGACAGACTTTGTGCCATTCAGTCTCATGTCGTTGTAATTTCTCCTTCAGGTTTGCCATGGGGACAAACTTGGCTGGCTTTACGTGCACAAATGAATCTATGATTCTACTGGCCTTGAACTGCACGAGAAAATTGTGTTTTACAGTGCAGGAGGGCCTGCTGTGCTCTGCAGATCATGTCACCTCTGATCCTTCTCTTTCAGATGAGGGTACCCCAGAACCACAGTGCTCTTCCAGCAGGGGTGACACCCACCTAGACTTCACAAATTGTTCCAGATCAAGATGAGGGACAACATTTTTAAATTTCCCAATAAATAAATTGTAAAACACTGTACTTGGGATCACTGGAAAAAATACTCTAAATATATCTCTTCCAGTTCTATATCATGGATAAAATGCTACGTAATAGGAAATATATGTATGCTATTAAAATGAATATTTTAATCTAATAGTCTGGATTGCAGCCTGGTAGCTGAGTGCATTGGTAAAGCTAGAATGAAGTGCTTTGGCTTCTCACTGGAAATGCTAGAGAAATGAGTTGGTTCCCATAGTCAACTTTTTGCAATTAAGCTGCATTTTTCATTGTGAGCCAGTTTTTCAAGAATCTCAGGCACTTTATGTCAAAAAGTATATATGGATCAGAGTTGCTGCTGATGGTCTGAATTTCTGTCCTACATAAACACATTCCCTGTACCAGATTGCATTTGAAGAGAAACCTTTATTTCACAATATAAAACAGTGGAGAAAAACTTCAGATTAAGAGAGATTATTTTAATGCAAGAACTGTTAGAAGATAGATTGACGTGTTGTCAGAGTGAAAAAGAGACCCAGAGAGTGAAAGCTAGGGCTGAAAATGTCAGGCTTAAAATAAATCTAGCCAGGCAAGTTGAATTTCAAATTGTTCCATAATGCTACAATGACATTCTGAGCAATAATTAAGTTCTCTATTGTTTGCACTGAGAGAAGAATCTTTTAATATCCTGCAATTTATCATTCCAAAACTGAATTGCAATATAATTCTCTCCATTTTAAATAGAGCTGTAATTGCTAAAGAAATGATAAAATGCATTAGTAATTCACTCCGAACTGCCAGCATCATTATTCTTGGGACAGGGTTTGGTGATTTGTTGATGGGATTATGAGTTTACTGCATTAGGAGGCAAAAACTGAAGGATCGTAAAACAAACTCTTCCTCATGAGCAGAGCAGAGACTTTCAGGCCTCTCGATGAGGAGGTTTGGGACACAGGAATGGAACCGAGCCTGCAGATCTTTAAGGACACCTTTCTGAGATCACAAGATCTTTCCATGGTGCAGGAAACCAGCATGGCTGAGCAAGGGCCTGTGCAAGTCCTTTGACACTGTGCCACACCACATCTTTGTCTCTAGATGGGAGAAATATGGATTTGAAGGCTGGACTACTCGGTGCATAAGGAATTGGTTGGACATTTGCATCCTGAGCAATGTTGTCAACGGCTCTATGTCTAGGTGGAGGCCAGTCACAAGTGGTGTCCCCCAGGGGACAGCCTTGGGAGCAGTGCTCTTTAACATCTTTATCAATGACATAGACAGAGGAATCGAGTGCAACCTCATCAAGTTTGCTGATGACACCAAGTTGAGTGGTGCAGTTGATATGACAGAAGGAAGGGATGCAATCCAGAGGGACCCAAACAGGCCTGAAAAGTGATCCACCTGAACTGAATGAGGTTCAACAAGGCCAAGTGCAAGGTGCTGCACTTGGATCAGGGCAATCCCAGATATGCGTACAGGCTAGGAGAAGAACTCCTTGAGAGCAGCCCTGTCAAGAAGGGTCAAGCTGGTGGGGGCAGACTCTTCTTCATGGCATGCAGCAATAGAACAAGGGGCAACAGGCAGAAACTGGAACACAGAAAGTTTCACACTAGCACAAGTCAGAACTTCTTCACTGTGAGGATGATAGAGCACTGGAACAGGCTGCCCAGGGAGGTGGTGGAGTCTCCTTCTCTGGAGATATTTGAAAACCACCAGGACACATACCTGTGCAACCTGCTGCAGGGAAACCACTTAAGTGGGGTGTTGGACTTGATGATCTCCAGAGGTCCTCTCCAACCCCTATGATTCTGTGATTCTGTGCCTTGGGGGTCCTGGTGGATGAGAAGCTGGACATGAGCCAGCAGTGTGCGCTTGCAGCCCCGAAGGCCAACAGTACCCTGGGCTGCATCAAAAGACGGGTAGCCAGCAAGGAGAGGGAGGTGACTGTCCCCCTCTACTCGGCTCTTGTGAGGCCCCATCTGGAGTACTGCTTCCAGGTCTGGGGCCCCCAGTATGGGAAAGATGTAGAGCTCTTGGAGCGGGTCCAGAGGAGGGCCGTGAGGATGCTCAGAGTGCTGCAGCACCTCTCTTATGAAGACAGGCTGAGGTAGTTGGGCTTCTTCAGCTTGGAGAATAGAAAGCTCTGGGGAGACCTCATTGCTGCCTTCCAGTACTTGAAGGGAGCTTATAAATAGGAGGGAAAAAAATGTGAGAATGTCAAAATCTGCCTCGCAGAAGTACAAGATGCAAGGCAATCCACTGATGAATGAGGAATGGGCTCCTCCAATGTCCCAAGGTGTTATTTGCTCCTCAGAAAGTGGCTGCATGCAGGCAGCTGCCTACACCCTGTTTCACACCACGGGGAGATGAACCTGAGGCTTTTCAGATGGTTAGAAGCTTGCAGGATCCCTCTCCTAAGCAGGGCACCTGGCGTGAAGGCTGCTGTCTGACCAGGTAGTGTAAGAAGAAAGTGTGGCCATCACACAGCATGTATGCACCAGTGCTCCCCTGAGCATAAATGCACTGTGAGAAAACTTCTAATGTGTGTCTTAAAAGACACAGCCTCCAGAAAGCTCCTGAGTGTGGGGAGGTGGTGGAAGGGAGAAACCATGCAGCAGTGCACGGTAAGAAGCCAAATCAGGCTGCTGTCTACTGAGATACACAAACCTGTGTACAATTAAGACATGGTTAAGACCAACCATAATCTTCAGCACAGGGCTCAGTGAGCTGGAGAAAAGAACCTCTGCTTTCCTCAAGGGGGAAGAGGAGATTAAAGGAACTGAACTTCTCACAATAAAGCAACAAGGAATTGTTTTCCCTTACTGCTCTGTTACCCTCCTCTTTCCTTCCCAGTGCCAGTGTCACAGATCTGCTATGGAAATCACATTCTGCTGTTGGGACAAGTCCAGGGTGGTGGTCCTCAATGGGCTTACCAGAAATTCTAATTAATGATACCAGAGACTGATCATTATTGCTATTCTTTCTCGTTATTGTATCTTGAAATATGAAATGCATCCCTATTTGTTATAAATCTTCAGCTGCTCCTAGTTAACCACACAGTTTAAGGATGCAAGTAGTATAGGTGAATGAGGAAGCACTTCCCGTTGTACAGGTTTCTGCATCCCACATCCCAGTGCTATCAGAAACATGGCTTCAAAAGCTGATTTACAGCTTGCTGAGAAGGAAATCAGCCTAGTTAAAAGTGTGCAGTAATTTGCTGCTCTTACAGTCCATCAACCACAGAAATACTGACTGTTATATTGACAGGGCAGAAACATGAGCCTGCCACCCTTCCAGCCCCAGGACTGCTCACTGTGATCCCATCAGCCTGGAGACAAGCAGGATTGTTGCCAGCTGACATCTCCATGGAGCTTCCAAGGATCCAGCAAAAAGTATCTTTAACTGAAGAGGCAAGCAAAGAAGTGTTTAAAGTTACCTTAGTAGCCTTCAGAGATGCTTTGGTGGGAGTTGGCCTCTTTTCCCAGGTAACAGCGATAGGATGAGAGTTAATGGCCTCAAGTTGCACCAGGGAAGGTTCAGGTTGGATATTAGGAAAAAATTATTCTCAAAAAGAGTGGTGAGGCATTGGCACAGGCTGCCCAGGGAGGTGGTGGGGTCACCAGCCCTGGAAGCATTCAAGAAAAATGGAGGTGGTTAGTGGGCATGGAGGGGATGGGTTGTGGTTGGACTGGATGATCTTTCCAACCTTAAGGATTCTATGATCCTGTAATTCCTTGCTCAGATGAGCTGAATGTTGAAGTCCTGTACAAAAAAGAATGGCTAGGAGGTTATGGTGAGAAGGGAATTTCCTTTAGAGGGACTAAAGGAAGGGAATTTTTTGTTACAAGTGACTTACAGAAACACCCAGGGACACTGTCTTTCCTAATGTTCCACCAGTCCAAGGGGACATTTGAAACAGATGCCATCATCACCTTCATCATGATTTCTGCACCCTAAGAAACTGAGTTGTGACAGTATGGACTGTCACTTGGTATATAACATAGAACACAAGTGTGGTTAACTCCCTGGCAAACCATAGATTCAGATCACCTAAGTGAGATGCCCTTGGATGATTGGCTCAAACCACAAAGATATTTTTAACCAGGACACTTTCTGCCAGCTGCCATATAGTGTTCATCACTTTTCTATGGCTCTTTTTTCTTAACTGTCATTCCCAAGAAAAGTCTTGTAAAGTTTCTTGCAAAATGAGGTCTGATTTCGTAGAGTTCATCTATATTCTTCATATATATGTGATGAACTAAACAGTTCTAGAGCCATTAACTACCCCTAGGATCAACAGACACAGCTGTTCGGCATCCATACTGTTTAAAAAATATACTGCAACAACATCCCAATTGCCAAATGGGTGAAGTCCCTGGTTCACGATAATTTTCAGACCATGCTCAGAAATCCTCTAGGAGAATTCTAGCTGGCTTGGAATTAATCAAGCCACTGTTTTATTATCTTCTAATTTATTTAACTGTCTGGAAGTAGACTTCTGCAGTTGAGATAGACCATACTTAGTGTGAACCTCCCAGCTCATACTCAGTGTGAGTTTTGGGGCAATAGTACTAAGAACCACCCCAGTAAGGGATTATTTAATATTTCAGAATGTTTCAAATGATTCAAAATATGTATTATGAAACCCTTTGCACTTCATGTTTTCAACATGAGTCTCATCAAATCTGTAGCAGTTCTCCTGTTGCTCATTCTTAAATGAACGTCGTGTGAAATAATGGTACTGCAGTCATCCTTCTGTGTGATGAGAAGCAGCTGAATCACTTCTTTTCACAAAACCAGGTAATCAGGTGTCTGTGCAGAATGGGGACAATAGTCTCAGATGGCTTCTCTTTCTCTCACCTTTGGATTTTACTTTTAAATATTATCATGTATTCTCAAGGTTGTTTTCTGTAGTTGTTTTCAATGGAAAATTCAAGGGAGATATTCTGTAGATTTTTCTTGTCTTAGTTTCTTACTGGATTTATGATATCTGTTGATTAATGCATAATATTCTCCGAATAGGTATAAAGGCACTATGGTGATTGCTGTGACATGGGACCCTAGATAAGGAAAATGAATTTGAGTCTATGACAGATTGAAATCTCTGTTCATCTGCAGGAAAATGATATCCTTGCAAAGTATTCTAAGTACAACATCCTTGCTGCAAGGATAACATCGTCCATAACATGATCCTGTTGGACAGATAAAAACCTCCAGGGCAGATATCCTTCTCTGTTCATCTTTTAGATTATTTGCATATAATAATGCAATAGTTACAAGTGAATTCTTAACAAAAGTCCCAATCAGTACCACAAGTACCTTTGTATTATCTCAGAACAATCTCCCCAGAAGCAGACATCCTCATTTACACATACAGAAGACCCTTCTCTGAGCTGCAGAAAATCAGCTGGGCGGCCTGGTCTAGTATTAGATATGGAGGTTGGAGGCCCTGCCTACGGCGGGGGGTTGGAGCTTGATGACCCTTGAAGTCCCTTCCAACCCAAGCCATTCTATGATTCTATGATTCTATGATTCTATGATTCTATGATTCTATGATTCTATGGTTCTATGGTTCTATGGTTCTATGGTTCTATGAATGCATCATCTCATTCATACCCGTATTTCTGATGAATTAAGTCCAAACTGTCAGTCAGGGGGTGAGGAGGATCTTCCTCATGCAATTAACTGCATTTAAAATGTGATCGTAGACATTGGGACTAAACAGCAGGAAAAGACTCTTACTCAGACTATGCAATAAAAAGCAATCACATTTCTGGAACATTTAAGTTTCTTGTTTCTAACTTCACAAATCAGCTTTTCATTGCTATTACCAAGCATGCCAATGGAAAGTTGCTCTTTTGAGTACCTCATTTCTACACTTGGTACTAAATTGGACCCCCACAAACAATGTTTGTGATTTGATTAGATGCTAGATGAAGTTCCAGGTTTTGCCTGCATGAGCGGCATGAGAACTAGCTGATTTTAACCACAGTTTAAAAGGAGCTCATCTTTTAGCTCTGCTGCATCAGTACCAGCTAGCAGTGAATGTGGTTTTACTTGGAGCATCATTTCCACATGATCTTTGTTTCAGATACAGATGGGCTCATTTTACAGATTCTATTTGTCCATATGAGGCCACTGAAGTGTTATGCTGCAAAGGTTGGATGCTGCTCTCAGCCTTACTTCAGAGCATGAAGTGCTATGACTTCCATGGTGCACATCTTGATTTCTCTGGTGATCTTCTCAACTTTACACAGCAGCCTCAGTCCCTTAATAGACTTAATAGGAATGTTTCCACTAACGTTAATGGAGCCATTGTAGAGAGCAATGGAATAAGTAAAAGTGAGGTTTCAAAGTCCGTATTTAATTTAGAGACTTAATAACTTTGCTTTGCCGTGGAAACCAAAGACAAAGATTCCAATCTATTACATGAAATCCTTCCTTAGCACTTCTATGCTAAATCAAAATTAATCAGGCCTATACCTTAGTGCTAGAAGTTTTCTACTGCAAAAACACAATCTAACTTTCACATAATCAATCAATAAGCTCCCAGAATCAGTGTTAACTCCTGGAGCAGTACAAGAGCTCACTGCACATTGCCTTACATAAGCGTGCTAAAACCTCCTGGGATCTGAAACAAAACACTAGTGGACTGGTCCCCGGTGTCACCAGAATCAGAACGTATAGTCTTACATGATGGGAAAGTCAATTTTTGTCTTCCTTGGGACAGAGACATTTGATTCAAGTGACCAGAGGGATGTGTTCTAAATCACATGGGATACAGCTCACATTCTGATATGCATTTTGGAAACACTCCATTCATGAAACAATGAGACAAAACTCAGCAATATGCTGTAAAACCTTTTGCAGAAATCTTCACTCAAGCTCCCAGGTCTCAAAGGAGCATTTTTCTTCAGCCCTGCCTTGCCCATCTTGCTCCAGTAGAGTACCAGGTGTGACTGAAAGAGCAGTCAGGAGGAGACATTGCAGCCTTGGGTACTGCCATAGGGATTACACCCAGCTCTCACACAAGGATGGAGGAGAAGCTTTTCCACTTCTCTGCTTGCACAGCTGTTCAGGGATTAGCACATTTGTCCTCATGTCTCGGAGCAAACTTCCCGCCCTTGTATCTGTGTGGAAACCTTTTGCTCATACAGTCACAGGATGGTTGGGTTGGAAGGGACCTCACAGCCTGCCCAGCCAACCCCTGCCGTGGGCTGGCTGCCCCCCACTAGCTCAGGCTGCCCAGGGCCCACCCAACCCGGCCTTGAGCACCTGCAGGGATGGGGCACCCACGGCTCTCTGGGCAGCTGTGCCAGGGCCTCACCACCATCTATGAGATATGACAAAACACATACCATACAGTTTACCCATTTCATATATTGTTCTACCATATGATTGGCTCAAAGACTTGATAGGAAATAGAAGCAGAAAAAACACAGGTACAAGACACATCTAAATAAGTTGCTCTGAGGCAGAGAACAGCAACTAGATCATTGGTTAGAGAGAGACTATTTTCAGCTGCCAGCTATAATTAAACAACTCACTTTCCTAAGGCAGAACATCCTCTACAGTGAAAGGTTTTTGTTTTTAATTAAGTTGCCAAGGAACTGCTCTCACAGAAGAGTCTGAGAGATCTTCAGCTTGTGGGATTGGTGTGAGGCAGTTAGATACATCCATGTTTTGTGAGAAAAGCTATGAACTATAACAAAGACTTTAATGGGAAGCCTTTCAGACATTTCACAGGGTCTCAGCATCGCTGAGGTGGGCAGGTACATCTGGATCCATCCGGCTCAAACCCTGCTCCAGCAGGGATGCCCAGAGCAAGGTGTTAGAGTGCTGTCATACCTCACACAATGAACAGGGCCAATCGTGGTCTCCGTTAGTGATAGGACAAGGGGGAATAGCTTTAAACCAAAAGAGGAGATTTAGGTTAGACATTAGGAGGAAGTTCTTTGCTCAGAGGGTGGTGAGGCCCTGGCACAGCTGCCCAGAGAGCTGCGGGTGCCCCATCTCTGCAGGTGCTCGGGGCCGGGTCGGGCAGCCTGAGCTGGTGGGGGGCAGCCAGGCCACAGCAGGGGTTGGGGTGGGTGTGCTGTGAGGTCCCTTCCAATCTATCCATTCTGTGATTCTGTTCTTTCATTCTGTTTCCCACAGTACTGCATTTCAACAGGGTGTCAGATGTAAACAGGGAGCAAGAAGGGAGATGCAGAGACAAATATGACTGCATAAATCCATTGTCACGGGTGGCTGCCAATGTATTGTTATTTTTGCTCCCTCCCCCCACTCCCACCCTTCATTATTTACTCTGATTATATTGTTTATATCTCTAATTGCACTGTTCTCCAAAGTATTTGTCTAACAGTCATTAAGCCAAACAAAACTGCATTATCGCGTTGTAGCACTGTTGCCTTGAGCAGAGCTCTGCAGCAACTTTGGAGAAGATGGGTTCTTGTATGCCCCAGCAATTCTTCCTTTTCCAGTAATGTTTAAAATATATAATTATGTGCCAGATAACAAGTTACCTCAGCTGACATTTGAGAAATGCCAGTGTTGTGCTCCTTTGCACACTACAAGGCAGGCAATGTTTCTGGAACAGAAATAGGCTGAGGAGAGCTCAGTGCTGGGTGCTGAAGGTGCCTCTGGGGGCTGCTCTGGGCCCTCCCACATTGTGAGCATGGGGGGAGCTGGAAACGTGATGTAGAGATGTGTGTGGGCTTCAGCAGGGGGGGGGACAGATGGAGGGACTCACCTGCCAAGAGGAGAGGTCAGCACAAGGTGTAGGGCACACACCTCAATGAAACCAGGGCATTCCTGTAGGGAATTATCAACATTTCTTCTTTCTTTTTTTTATTTTCCCCTAAGAACAGACAACAGAGTGCAGTTGCAGCAAGGACAGAAACACTTCACCTAAGTACTTCTAAGAACTCCCTTGTTTTTCCAAGGAAGCATACAATGTTCCCTAAAAAATACGCTGTCCTGCAAATCCCAAACAAACCATTACCTTTCACCATAATTCCATAGGTCCTTCTGCTTCACTTTTCCCTCTGAACTCTTTCTGTATCTCTTCCATTCCCCATCATTTTATAACTTTTTTTTCCAATAGCAATGGCAATTGAAGTTGCGTAAGTGATGGCAGCAATCGGTGCATCCTATAATCACAGAATCATAGAATCACAGAATTGTAGGTGTTGGAAGGGACCTCTAGAGATCACTGAACCCCCTGCTAAATCAGGTTCCCTACAATTGGTGGCAGAGGTGGCACAGGTCCAAATAGGTCTTGAATACCCCCGGAGAAGGAGTCTCCACAACGTCTCCGGGCAGCCTGTTTCAGTGCTCTGTCACCCTTACTGTAAAGAAGTTCTTCCACATATTTGTATGGAACTTCCTGTGTTCCAGTTTGTGTCACTGCACCTTCTTCTGTTGCTGCACACCACTGAAAAAAGCCCAGCCCCATCCACTTTGTTCCCCTTAGATATTTATAAACATTTACAAGATCTCCCCTCAGCCTTCTCTTCCCCAGGCTGAACAGCCCCATTTCTCTCAGCCTTTCCTCATTCAGGAGATGCCCCAGGCCCTCATCATCTTTGTGTCCCTCTGCTGGGCTCTCTTTAGAAGTTCCCTGTCTGCCCAGAACTGGGCACAACATTCCAGATGTGGCCTCATCAGGGCAGAGGACAAGAGGAGGGTCACCTCCCTTGACCTGCCGGCCGCGCTCTTTTTAAGGTGCCCCAGGATACCATTGGAAAGGGGAAAGAGGTGGGGCAGTTGGAGTTATCTCACTGCCCATGTGTTCCTTTCTGCTTGTGCATTTTTAATACTTTCTGTCTCCAAATAAAACTCCAAAGAAGCAAAGTGTGTAGAGTGCATCCTGTCACCACCTGATTTTTAGTGCTTTATTTCTGCAGACTCTTCTCTGATTTTTAAACGCACATTGCTATTGAGTGTCTGAAAAAACAGCTACAGACCTACTGACTGTAAAACGTCAGAGAATTCAGAGACATTCCCTGGCCTAGAGCTCATTTACTGAGAGGGAAAACCAACCACAATTAAATTTTGAAAATTAGAAGTGGAGCTCTCCTTCATGAACCTGAGTCCCCTCCTGGAGCCCTCCTCTTGCTGCTGCCACAACATCCCACAGCAAGGAGTTCCACAGCTATGTTGCAGCGAGGGATCTCTGTGTATGCTGCCTGAAGAAGTCGGGGACGTCCTGCCAAGGGATCTGAGAGCTGAGCGCAGCCCTCTGCCTTCCAGGGAGAGAAAGACACACAGAGGCAGCCACACTGCTGTGCCACAGGAGAATGAATAACAGCCAGGTGAATTCTGGTCTGCGTGTATGTTAAATTACTTTAAAAAGAAAATGGCACTGGGAGATCTAATGCTATGTGTAGCAGAACAAGCAGGAAGAAAGAAAAACATTCCTGTGAGTGGTATAAATCCTCAGAACTGCGGCGCTGGCAGCTGTAATGGCGCTAAATTTTTAAGATGGCTTCAGGAGGTCGATTCTCTACATGTTAAAGAAGGATTCTATTTAATTATTAAGTTCTCTGTGGAGTAATGAGAAAACAGAGAGATCAACAAGATATTAAACTGTGCATAGGCCCTGGGATATAAAATACTTTCAGTAAAGTAAATGTAACTCTCTGTGTGTGCATATACACTTACATGCCTGCTCACATGCATTAGGCGAGCCTACAAGCAGTGTGCACTCATATCATATAAACAAAGCATTTCACTTGCAGATTACACTGGCAATGTACTTCCCTCTTGTTATTGCTCAGTACCGGGACCCTCCTGGTCAAGGAATTAATGGCGGAGCAGGCAGCAGACCATGCGCAGACACATGCCTGAGTAAGCTTCACATCTTTCATATGTAAGGAAATACATTACAGCAAAAGGTACTCAGTATGAGACTCCAGAATTGACACTGATGACCACAAGTAAGTACTTTTTATATGTGCATTACATAAAAATATGAGGAATATTAATTCAGAATAATGTTTGGTAATTGATCATAGAATCATAGAACTATAGAATCATTAAGACCAATTAGATCATCTAACCCAACCATCAACCCATGCCTGTGGCCACTTGAGGCCATGTCACTCAATACCACACCTACCCTTCTCTTGAACACCTCCAGGGACGGTAACTCCACCACTCTGATCTATGTTAGAGCTTCAGAAGGCAGTTACGTGCATGTAGGTGAATATAAAAAGATTAGTGCCATAATTTACTTAATATATAGGGCTCCATTTACAAAAACATTTGTCTGTACTGTATGAGTTTGTGTTTTACTTCTGAGGTTGACACTGAAGGAGTAGGTTTTGTTTTGGTTGGAAGTAAAATGCTGTAGTGCACTTCTTTATCTTTTTCACAGCACTGCTCTATGTGAAGGTAAATACTCTAACAATTTTAATCTCATTATAACTGATCGTATTATTGTAATTTTCCACTAAGTGCTTCACTGGACTTCTATGCTTTAGGTGCAATTTGAATGTCCAAATTACACAGAGCACTCAAAGCCCACATTAACCAATAGTTCCAGTCTTAATGACTGGAAATTAATTGGGCAGAAGTCATTCCAGATGCCTGTGCAGAAATGCCTCAGAACATTCTGATAAATAATATTCACCAGTATTTCCTCACATTCAGATCCAAAACTTGTTGCAAAAGCTCAATAGCAGCAAGCTGTTGCTAATTACTTTTGTGTTCTCTTTGTTGTTATGAGAAAAGTGTCACCATGGTCTCTGAATTAATGGGTTTCAGCCATACCTTAGTCCCTAGGATATGCACCCAGAATATGGCTTAATTTTCCTGCAGTATGAGTCAGTTTTCATATTTTAAGAGTATGAGCTGTGTACATCCAAAGGTATTTAGATGCTAATGGAGATTTTCAAAAGCATTTCAGTGCTTGAAATTGTCAGGAGTTCACTCTTAGAACACAATGTCTCCTACACAACCTTCAGAGCATCCATCTGCTTTGTTAGGCACTTACATACCTGCTAAAATCTGGCCGTAGAATTTTACTAAGGACAAATTTGGCAAAGAATTTTTTCAGTCATTCAGTTACACATGAATTGTGTTGAGCTGACCATAAAACTTCTAACTACTACTGAAACAGACTCTTTCCCTTAGAGTGCACTGTGATGGTTTGGGTCAGCAGTCAGGATGGGCAAACCAGGAGGCTGTGACTGATACCTGCAGGCGGATGTAGCAGTATAGCTGAAAAGTCACTGTTCTGATGGTGATGGGCATCGTGGTGATGGGTTGGTGGCTGGATTAGATGATCTTAATGGTCTTTTCCAACCTTAATGATTCTGTGATTATGTGATAGATGACTGTGTTGCAGCACTTGGACCAGTGCCATGGCTCTTTTTATTTACCTTTGATCTAATCCTACGCTGTTATTCCTGAAGGGGCACTTGTTCACAGGACAACCGAGCTTCAGAATCAATTTTGCTCTTGGTATGGAAACAGCCTCCACCGTTTTCAATGGCCACGCCTCCCTGGATTTCCATGAAGTCATGCATAAATTTAAACATTACATGCTTAGTTGGCACCCTGAGCTTGTCCTCTGGGGAAAAAATAAATAAATAAAGAAAGAATAAATAAAAATAAAAATAATAAAATAGAAATAAAAATAAAAACAAAAAAATAAAAATAAAAATAAAAATAATAAAAACTCCTCCACGCGTCAGATCCTGTCGTTAGCATGTTAATCAAAGCCAGCACTGTCACAGGATCTGCTGAAAGGAGACCTACGCATACATCAGGCTTGAGCCAATTAAAAAATTTCTCATTGCCTAATTCATCAAACAGTGGGAAGTAGAAATGAAGCTTTAAATTTAGCAGAGATATTATTACTAATTATTAACCACAGTCTCTCATTAAGCAGTTGTCTGTCATTCTGATGAACAGTATGAACAAAGAGGATGAAACATAATCTACTAATCAAACTGTAATGTAATCATATCCAATCAAACAAGCATGTGGTCATTTTCTCAGAAGATCAACTGGTGGCTTTATCTCACAATTGCTAATTAAGTGGGGCTTTATTGCTCAAAAATAACACAAATTATTTCCGTATCACATTCCTTACTGACACAAATAAGGAAGGAAGAGTGCACAGCACATGAACAAAAAGCACAGCAGCGGGATGTAGCTCAGTGTCCTACCTTTGTGCTCCCCTCTGTGATAATGCACCATTATCTTCACCAAAGCAAATCTTACCACTTGGCCCTGGTTGGCCCTGGAGTGATTTTGTGTAGATTTTAGGTGATCCACAGCTCCATGTGCTGGCTTCAAGAGCAAATTGGAACCACTTTATCTGCCATACTCACCAAATACAAGAACAGATCAATACCCAACTGCCTCCAGGCAGCTAGCGAGTTGTTTCAAATCACCTATCATGGTTATACTGAGATCTGTGGTCTCTCTCTATGACTGATGAAATTGTAGAGGCAAGTGCTGCCCTTGTGAATCTTGGGATAGTAACTGAAAGGAAATGCTGCAGCTGTCACCAAAATGAACTCCTGTCCAAGAAACTCTATATTATAATGACTTTTTCTCTGTAGGACTTGATTCGAACTGGATGCAATGGATCAGTCCTCTCTGTGGCCATTTCAGTTTTTCTACTTGACTTTGAAAATCCTGAGTGGGTACTGGGGAAAAGTTGCAATTTTGAATTCTGAAATCCTGCCTTGGCTCAGCTAAGCTCAAAGGATTCCTAACAAAGGGTATTTAAGTTTTGGCTTCCATCTAAAAATCTGTTGATGAGTGATACCTTCCTCTCAAATCCATTACCATTTTGGAAATGGAATACAGAGAGTCCCAGTGTGACAAAGCATGCAAGAGTGAAAATTGTAGGATTTACAAGAAGGCGTCTGAGCAAAAGGTGCCTATGTGTGAACTGCTCAGCCACACTCACATCACAGTCAATAGGCAACTGCAGAGAGCAATTCATGGGACTCATGTATGCAGATATCTTTAACTGAGAGAACTTGCCTTCTGGAAGAGCCTGTTTGTGTCCACTGACTGTAAACAGAGTCCCAGTTAACTAGTTTTCACTTGGATACCCATCCTTCAGACAGTTAAGTAAGCAGAGATTAATGCTGACTTGCTTCTATCATTCATGGCAGAAAGAAGTTATCATTTATTTGTATAATCTACAAAGCATAAGAAATCACAGGTCTGGGTTTCAAGTCTGCATGATTATTTTCCAGGCTTTCTCTGATCAGGTGCTCAGCACTCGACAGGAATGAGCTGCACTCAATTCTTTGTTGCACTGCAGCACCAGAGGGATGCAGCAACATTGGAATCTGGGTTTCACAATATTATGGGATTGTAGCAGACTGTTTTAAAAGAAGAAAAAGGAGGAAAAAAACACAAAACCTATCATGTGCTGGTTTGCTTTGCGGTTCTGAGCAGGTTACAGCCCAACATTTCCTGAAATTAATTAGAGGTTATCTTTTTTCTTTGCTCCAGAGGTTCATTATAAGACAGATTTGAAAAAAAAAAAAAAAAAAAACAGCCCAACATTTCCTGAAATTAATTAGAGGTTATCTTTTTTCTTTGCTCCAGAGGTTCATTATAAGACAGATTTGAAAAAAAAAAAAAAAAAAGGTGCTTTTTTTCCAAAGCTGAATGTTAATTAATCTTCCCTTTTTCTATACTGGTTAAAAATTGCACTGTTCTTTATGCTAATTATACATTTCTTAACCTGACATTCAGGTCTGTGCCCTCAGCTAAACCTTCATCTTCCCTTGGCCTCCAGATCAGTCAAAGTCCTGCAGCCCTTCATCCCCCTCCTAGACCTGGCCACAAGGAGGATTCTGAAAGTTTCCAGGAACAGTCAGCATTTTCCCTTGTTACTGCCCTTCTCCTTTATTATCAGTGAACCTCAAAGGTTTGTTATTAGTGCATCACCTTCATTTGTATTAGATTTTGTGACTGTCTAATTGCCATAATGACTTAGTACAAAGTTACCCAAAAGGTATTCACCTTGTCAGGAAAGTTCCATTCAGCTAAAGGACTTAAAATGAATGAATTTTTCTTCAATGACCTGTTACAGAAAGATTAATCATGGCTGTTGAATTCCCAAATTAAGATATTCCTGCTCTAAGCAGCTAGGAATATGAAAGGCCTTCCAGTCTGTTTCAATAAAAAGGAAAAATCAATTGTAGGAAACAAATAAACATGATTCTGATAAATCACAAAGGGTGCACAAAGTCCAGTTTCCTGGAGCACATTCCAAACAACACAACACAGCACCCAGCACCCACCAGATCCTTTCCTGTGAAGGTATTCCTCCACGTCCCTCTGTCAAGCACTCATAGCTGATCCCTTTGCTGCATGCTGTCTCCATCTGACACGGCAGAGTCACTTCTTCAAACCATCTGTTTCTCACCACAGAGCTGAGAGTGACAATGATTTAAATGTATATTGTAGGCATCTACGCTCGGCCAAATGAACGCCTTGTAGAGTAACATCTACACTAATGATATAAGAAGTGGCAGGGCCCCTTTACTGGGCCTGCAGCCAACTGGACAAAATAAATGCTCTCATAGCCTCCAGGAAGAGCAGGCAATATGCAAACTGCTTATTGGAAAAAGCCCCCAGCTTGGGATTGCTCCTCAGCTGTTCTTATGAGTGGTTTCAGGGATTGCCAGCTTGATGTGACCAAAACCATGTTAGGGATATCCATGATGGTTGCATTTCGCTTACATGAGATGTAGGTTTGAAGTCCATCAGGCAAAAAAGATCACAGAATCATAGACTCATAGAATTGTTTGAGTTGGGAGGAACCCTTACAGACAATCTAGTCCAGCTCCCCTGCAATGAACAGGGACACCCACAGCTCCATCAGGTGCTCAGAGCCCCATCCAGCCTGACCTTGAGTGTCTCCAGGGATGGGGCATCCACCACCTCTCTGGGCAACCTGTGCTAGTGCATCACTACCCTTGTTGTAAAAAATTTTATCCTTATATCTAAGATAATGGTATAAGTAAGTTTCCTGTATCCTATTTTGTTGCAGCTTCCAACCTACCCAGCTGGTTGGACTGGACTCTGTAAGGCATCTGTTAAATCTGCTGAACTACTGGATCTAGACAGGCCATGGGTGTGAGATAAACACTGCACTGCTCCATAAAACCAAAGTTATTCCAGAGGGCACAAAAGGAGGAGAACTCCAGGCAGTTGGTTGCACCACTTAGACAGCTGAGCTACCCTTAGAGCTCAAGCATCAGCATCTCTGGTAGCAACTGCATGGGATTTTGGAAGACTTAGATTGTTGATTCTGATCCACTATTTTTATACAGAAAGGTCTGAGTCATTTGCCCACTACAGAAAGTTTGATGTAGCTATGAATTGAACATTTTTCACGTAATCTTTTGAAGGAGACTGAGGTAGCCCAGAAGCATGAAGAAGAAATGGAAGAACAACACAGCCCACTGGATATGCTGAATATGATTTTTTTTAATGTGTGCCTTTTACTTTGATTGTTAATAACTGCAAGTAGCATGCTATCTGCTTATTTATTAGACAAAAAGGCTTTTTTTAAACAAAGAAATTTCTGCTTATCATATATGTGTGCCTTGTGCAAACTTATCATCCCCTTACACGACGCCAAGTGCTGAGCTCAGAAATAGGCAGTCATGTTCACTTCGCATCTACATCCTGAGCTCCACTGTCACCAAGAAAATTCATTGTAACACATGTGCTCTAGAGTGACACTGATGCAACCAAAACATTCATTACAACCAATGATGTAACCATGCACTAATCGGTGTTGCAGTTGAAAAAATTAAGAGCTATCTCCCATGCTTTTTTTAAAAAATAGGCTGTTTTGACATGAATCCAGCTGTACTCTTATCTTAATGGGGATGCTCAGTCCATGCAGTGAAATGTGGGAATGAAGCCAGGGACACGACTCTGCATCCAATCCATTGCTGTCTTTGCACACAGTTTTTACAGCTTTGCTCTGAGTTTAAGAGCAGAACCAACTGACCCAAAAGGCTTACCCTCCTGAGTAGTCAGGATGTGAAGTAGGGATGGAAGAAACTGTACTTCTGTTTGGCTTTACTGTCTTTCTTTGTCTGCAAATGAAGAACTTGCATTAAATATTTTAAAAGATGTCTGTTTCCTACCTGGAGTAGGTAAACCCTACCTTTGTTAAAGAGTTGAGTTACTCAGCGTTTGCTCCAGTATAGCTGAGCTGTATCACATCTGTTCCATCTTCCAGATAAAGTAGATACGGTGTTATGAAGCTGTGGCTTCAAAATAGTGAGTGCCAAAGCCATCAGCCCTGCAACAGGCACTGACACTGATACCAGGATGCTCGATCCATCCATCCGCACATCTGGTCACTGGCCAGGAGAGCATCTCTTCCCTCTTCCACCCCAGTTGCCCTGCTCACAGAGGTGGGACATGGCCAGAATGGTGTATGATCCCGCGCCTGCAGCACTGGTCAAGCACTGGGCTGCCCAAAAAGCACCACCAGACAGCTCCACTTACAAGATCTGTGTACCTTGTCATTCCTTTTCCTATATGTTAACACTCCTTTTCACCATCTTTGTACCTCCCTTTCTCTACCCCAGTTTTCTCCCAATAAACCCATCCCTAAATGCTTTTTTTTCTCATTGTCTCAGTCTCGCTGTACCTAAATTTGATATTTTGATTCTGTTATCTAGGTCACCTTGGACTTCCATAGTGCTACTGATGTGCTTCCCTAGGCACTGCTGATTTGTTCTCCAAAGGGTCCCCAGTCAGTACTCCCCAGTAAATCCCTCTAACCATCTGTGAAGTTTGGCTATTTCTTGCCCAACCACCTGTGAAATCCAGCTCTCCTCACAGTGCAATCTGTAACTGCTGGCAGCTCTCACATTGCTGCCTGTGTCATGCAGCATTTATCACATCATGGCTCAAGGAGCCACAGCTCTGGCCACGTCTGGACCTAGCAGAGCACATTGCTCACAGAAAGGTGAGTTCCTCTTGGGCCAGTAGCAACCAATAGTTATGCCTTGCATGATTTGTTATTTATTGATGCTACTGTGAAATCTCAAGGCTATGTATTCTAGGAAATAGTAATAGACAACTTCAAATTATGTGAAGGCCTTTGCTAATTCATAGGTGTCCTTCATCCCTGGAAGGTCAACCAGTGTAATTGCCAAGGATGAAGGAGCTGGTAGCAATGTTATAAAAGGTGCTTCACTGAAATCTGTACTTAGAGCAGAGTTAAAATCCCTTTAGTTCAGACTTCTATGATTACATTTTCTCTCCATATCTCTGGGAGTAACTCTTCAGGGGACTACTACATTGTCTGTATCATATTTTTAGAAAAATATTCCCCTGTTTATTGCTAGGTAATAATTTCTCCAGCCTGGATTTTAGTTCCAGCTTTATGAATTCCATCTAATCACCTGCAGCCCAGCCTCCGTGTGTCCTTAGGCCTCTTCTTCAGACCAAGATCAGCTTAAAACTCGCACACAAGAATGGGGCTTCCTTATGTCTACCTGATATGAATCCTAAACAATTTTTTCTCCAACAGGAAAAGTTCAGATTTGGGAATCATCTCATTCTGATAGAGCAGAGCAGCAGGTTCACAGCCTCTCTTTGAAACCTCTCTTTTTGCAGCAAGTTCTCCTGTGCTGCCTCCTGCTTGGCATCAGGGATGTAAGGAGGAGATAGATGGGATTCAACCCCTGCCTCACTAGACACAACTCATTTGCCCAGTTCTGTGGGTTACTGCAGGTGCAGCCCAACACTTGCATTTAGCAAGCATGAATAAGGAAAGGAAAATAGGGCTGAGGAAGGGGGATGGAGGCAGTGGCTGCAGCCGTGCTGCTGCTCTCAGGACTACCTGTCCCCCTGCATAGCTCTTCCCATCTCCTCACAGCACAAACAGGATGAAGTGGGACTGAGTGATGGCTCTTTATTTTCCCATATTTAGAGTATGCATTAACGAGATATGCAGAGTAAAGTGAATTATTACTTGACGCAAACCATGGGAGATGAATCACTGATTATTAAAGAAATTTTAAAGTCTCTCTTTGCACGGCTCATGTAAACCAAAGGGGAAAGCAGCAGTCCCACAGCTCTGGTGGTGCCTGTGACATTTCTGGGGAAGCAGAGGGAGATATTTTCATCAACACTTCCACAGTCACCAACATCACTGCAGTTATCTGCAACAGAATATTTCCAAAACAATCGAGTTTGCCAGGGTAAAGTGTCTGGAGCACACATTATTAGAGTGGGTGGGAACCCACTTACTCAAGCTTCATCTATAGGAAGGCTAGGTATTGCATTCATCCAGGTTTTGATGTTGTCAGTGGCAGAAATATGCACCTCATCTGACATGTCTAGATACTGTCTTGATATGAAAGCAGTCATTTTCTCTCTTTCTTAGCGTCTTACTGGGACCAGCAGCCCGGACTTAACAGGCAGTGAAGCCAAGGAGCTGGGCTCTCTTTCTAGGGAAAGTGGCATTGACAAGAAATTGTAAAAGGGACATAGTCTTTCACCCTAAGGCGACGAGTCTTGTCAGCTGTGAGGGAAAGATATCCCTTCAAGGAAGATCCGATATGTTACCCAGGCAAATGGACCACCATGGAGAAAAGAATCCACTAGCTGAGGGATCTGGCTGTGGTAGAGATGACGTATTGTATTAACTTGGATGATGATACCAACTCCTAAGATCCAGATGACATGGTAAGTATGCAACCAATGTGGCAGAGAGTCATACAGAATGCACCACCATCATATGCCAGCACTCTGGCAGGAATGAACTGGAAAGATAACCAAAGACCAGCGGCAGATGAAGTGGCTAGCCTCCTTCGACAGTATGAAGAAAGTCTCTCTTCCTTCCTACAGGCCTGTGTCTCAGCTGTGGAGAAACTGTCCAGGGAGTTCCAGCAATTCAAAGATGATATATCTTGTTTCCCACCTCTACAAAACAATACCTCAGCTATTAGAAATAAGAATTACTCTGCTCAGAGAGGATACAGTGGGTACACACCATGTAACATCCAGTGGTTTAATCTGCATGGACAAGATATGAGGAAGAGGGATGGAAAACCCACTTCTTCCCTACAGGCACAGGTATGTGAGTTGCAAGGGAAAACAACCACAAGAGAGGGTCCTCCCAGGAATATGGCAGCTCCAGTTTCCAGCAAGCAGCTCCCCAGAGAGAGAAAATGATCTGATCTTATCTGTGAGGTTGACAATGAGCTTTCTGGTTCTCATACACAAGAGATGAGTAATGATATGAGTAATGATAATGAGTAACAACCAGAACTAGATGGGCCCTGCCTCCAGCCAGGTGGAGGAAAGAGACAATCAGGTTTACTGAACTATGTGGATTTGATGGGCTGGCACATCATAACCACAGAAATATGAGGCTCTTATGGACACCAGTGCACAGTGTACTCTAATGCCATCAAGTTATAGAGGGGCAAAACCCATACGTATTTCTAGAGTGACAGAGAGATCCCAAGAGTTAACTGCATTGGAGGCTGAAGTAAACCTAACTGGAAAAGAGTGGCAATAGCACTTCATTGAGCCTGACTCAGAGGCTCCATGCACCCTTGGTATAGATATCTCAGGAGAGTGTACTTCAAGGACCCAAAAGGGTACTGATGGGCTTTTGGAATAGCTCCCTTAGAGGTGGAGGACGTGAAGCAGCCTGGTCTCTCAGAGGACCCTTCTGTTGTGGGGTCGCAAAGAGTAGAAGAACAGCAGGTACCAATCGCTACTACAACAGTGCACCAGCGACAATATCGCACCAACTGGGATGCCCTAATTCCCATTCATCAGTTGATTTGTCAGCTGGAGAAACAAGGAGTAATCAGCAAGACTTCAATAGTCCCATATGGCCACTGAAAAAGTCCAATGGAGAGTGGAGGATGACAGTGGACTATCATGGCTTGAATGAAGTCACAACACTGCTAAGCACTGCTGTGCCAGAGATGCTAGAAATCCAACATGAACTGGAGTCAAAGGCAGCCAAGTCATATGCCACAACTGACATCACCAATGCATTTTTCTCAATCCCTCTGGAGGTAGAGTGCAGGCCACAGTTTGCTTTTACTTGGAGGGGGTGTCCAATGCACCTGGAATCAACTGTCCCAAGGGTAGATTGTCATGGGCTGATCCAGACTCTACTGCAACAGGGGGAAGCTCCTGAACACCTCCAATACATTGATGACATTACTGCATGGGGCAACACAGTAGAAGAAGTTTTTGAGAAAATGGAGAAAATAAATCCTTCTAAAAGCTGGTTTTACCATAAAGTTAAGTATGGTCAAAGTGAGAGAATGACTGGGTGGTGCTAAGCCACCTTCTGGGTTAAACCACTGCAATCATTTTGGCAACCAACGTGGGACTCAAAGGGTTGAGATAAGAGCAGATCTAACCACAGCATGTCAACACAGGGTGTTGTGGTAGTTTGATAACTGCTGGCCACAGTTCTAATTTTTTTGCTACATATGGAGCTTTTTGAGAGACTTCTCATGGAACTATATTGTGTAGCACCTTGCTTGCTGCTTATTTTCCCTGCTGTGTTGTTTGTTGTCTCTGGGGGTTGGATTAAGGTTTTTATTTTGCTATACTCTGTGGCCTTGGCTTATATTATGATAAAATTGGCAGTGGAGAAAAAAATGTGATATGTGAATTTGGCACTGCAATCATCTCTGGGTTTTGGGAACCATATTGTTGATGCTATTAGTAATTACACTCATTGCTTTGTCTCCTTGGGGAACCAGGCTATGGAGGAGACAGGGAAGGACATTTTCCAGCAGTCCCTCAGCCTTCCTTTCTCTTTCACATTTACACCTTTCCCTAGACTAGTTACAATAGCTTTTGAGATTTTCAAAATCCTTGTGATGTTCAAACCAGTGTGCTCCTATTGCTATGTGTCATGTTCCAGGCTATGTTTAAGATTAAACAATTATTTAAGAAAAGCGCCCAGAGATCTTCCCCGAGGTGGGATAGTTCTGAGTGGCAGGGAGTGTGGGATGGTACGGGCAGGTACCTAGAGTGGTGGGCACCCCCAGTGGTTTGGAATTTCACCTCTGAACAACTGCAGAATCCTGAAAAACTAGTAGAATATTTGGAAAAGGTCTGCTGTTGCCCTAGCAGTCCTAAAGAGTCACAAACCACTGCAGCATACTGGGGCTTGGCCTATGCCTATCGAGCTCTGTTCAACACTATTCAGCATCCTCAAGGGGAAGAGAATACCTCTGGATCTGATGACAATGCAATAGACCCTCCAACTCCTGGGATAGACCCTGCGGCAGATCCAATTTCTGCAACAAGTCCTGCAGTTGCTCCAGCCCCTGCTACAGGTCCTGTGGCTGCTCCAAGTGTTGCAACAAGAAAAAGAAAAATATTCCTCCCAGGGCAGGTGCACTTTGCCCAGAGGTGCAGCCCTGTAATTGCTCCAGCTCCTGCAATGAGCCCTGTAGCTGCTCCAACTCCTGCGACAGGTCCTGTGGTTACTCCAACTTCTGCGATGAGCTCTGAGGTTGCTCCAGCTCCTGAGACCAAAGCTTAGCTGGCAGTCCCCATCACGTATATAACTTGGATGTGGAAGTCAGGCAGATGACTCCCATACTAGATGTTTACTTTTCTGCATTTGTCCCATGAGCTTTTCTAATCAGAATGAAACACAAATAAATGGCTTAAAAAAACAAACAAACAAAACAAAACAAAATAAAACCGGATTTGGATGGCTTCTGGTAAATAAAGTTACTGGGTTTTCTGGAAGAGAAAGTGTAACGTGGAAATCTTGCTTTGCATCTCATCTTCTGACTCTCAAAGTCATGTAAGAACTGCACTACAGGGAGAACACAAGCTATGCAATGCTGTAAGATTATGTTTATTTTAACAAGTTAGGCTAGGGGAACTGATATTCTACATTATTAGAAGAATCCATGATACAATTTTCTCTCAGGTCAAGAAGCAATTTCCTAAACAATCCCTGGGTATTCTTTTGGAGTAAATGTGAGCCAGGCTTCAATCCACATGCAAACAACATTTTTTTTCAGAAGCTAAAGGGGTCCATAGAGTGGTAATGGCCAGAGCAGGCCATCTGGCCTGAAGGCCAAAAGTAGATCCAGATTCTGCTCAATCACTGGAAGCGTAACAGCAGCACATCAGCAACCCAAAGCCAAGAGTTTTGTTCTTCCCTCAGCAGTTCTGTCATAGTTGGATTTGATCCGTTTGGTGGTGAAAAGGGGAAACATTGCCTTATATGTTTAAGAATAAAAATACAATATGAAATGGACTGTAAATTATTCCCCTCTTTTTCTGCCTTGTGAAATCCAATTTTCACATGCAGCAGTGTTAGGAAAACAACCTGATTTCCTTCTGAGAGATTTAACTGTGGTACTTCAGTTAGTTTACTGTGAAAGCAGAGAGCCAGATGGTAACCCCAGAGCTGCCCAGAATCAAGGGTTCATGTATCGGCTCTAGCAATAGTGATACTTGTACAAGTTATACATTGCCTCCTAATCACGCAAACTTGTATGTAGAACTTTCATCACTCTCACTGACAGTGAGTTCACGCAGCTCTTTAAACCAAGGGGCTGTTCAGCTGTAATTAGTCAGGTTTTCTTCTCTGCCCTATTGAAGGGCAGTGTGTTGGTGGCTACTGACCTGAGAACTAGCCGTGAAGCTCTGTCAACTCAAAGGTAAACACAGGACAATAAATACTTGTTTTAAAAAAAATCAGTTGTGGCACTCAGGTCCCAAGCAGTGAGATGTTCTGAAAGTTTCCTTCAAGACTGTGCTCCCATCAGAATCAGGAATTGTCAAGTACATAAATATTCTCTCTACCTCTCACTCAAGCAGCTGACATATGCAATGAAGAGTACTGTGTTCCTAAAACTTCACATTTCACAATAGGAATACATTTCAGTTCTAGTAATTACATGTCCACGAGCCTTCCTACATGGGTAGTATTTCCTCTGAATAATGCAGAGATGTTCTGAAGCAGTCGCTGACAATTACACCCAATTTCACGAGTCTTCTTTCCAAATCTCTCAGCATATATACAGGGCCCTGCTCATAAAAAAAAAATGTTCTTCCATATTCAAGAAACCACTTGTTACCAGTTTTAGCAGTGTTGCAAGGACGTGTTCTAACATTCATTTTCATTACCACATTGTCAACCTCTTAAATTAACACTCAAGATTTTATTTCTTTTTCCTAAGACTGAGCTGAGAGAACTCGTGGCTTTTAACTTGAAGTATTACCCTGTTCTCTGCAATTAAGTTAATGTCTCTAAGTTAGACGAAAAGGAATATGTCACTATTCACTCTTACTCTGCTACCTCCATTTCCCTTATACCTGCTTTTACAACACCAACATTCACCTGTTAGTCAAGAGTCTCTGTGTAGTGCTGACTGTATGTGACACTGATGATGTTAAGACTTGTAACAGAAATGTTTGGATGGGTCCCAGTGGACAAAAAAGATGGAAATGTCTGGGTACGGATGCACCAGAACCCATGGAAGAAGTGGAAGTGTGAGAGTGGCATATGTTGATGTCACCTCAATTAGAACATCATCACGATCATAGCATGTCTACCAACCAACACCTTCCGCATGCTTCACAGCCAGGCTGAGGAAGGGAAAAAGGAGATTCTAAAACAAATTACAGCCTTCTGCAAGACTAAAACACAGACTCAAGCCATTAAAAGACAATAGTGAAGAGCTGAGGAACAGGAAATTTCATTTAAACACAAGAAAAAAGTTTTTCACTGAAAGGCTGGTCAAACACAGTGGTTGCGGTGTCTCCACTCAAAACCCAACTAGATAAGGTTTTAAGCAATAAGTTTTGACTAACTCTGCTTTGGGCAGGGGTATGGGACTGGACTGACTCCAGAGTTCCCTTCCAACCCCAAGCATGCTGCGATTCTAATGGGGCTGGATCCTTAACATCTTCCCACAGGAAGACAAAGGGTCACAAGTAAATTCTAATGACTGAAATGCAGCACAGTGGTGTGGCAAAAATCAAAATCACTGTCAGCTCCTCTGTGTGCAGAAAAAACTTATCCAAAATCATCAAATGTTTATCAACCTAAGGAGAGCACTGAACATTTTTTCACGACTAAGTATCTTGTCTCCTGACCCATGAGCTCTCCTTCCAGACACATGAATACTGGACAGGTTGCTTGGACACCTGTGCCCTGATGCTTCAGACCATGCAGGTATAATGATGGGAGACACCGTTTTATTTTGTAAATGAATCCATATAGCATCTGGCCTTGAGCTTTACCATAGCTTTTCTACAATGCTGCAGCATTATTTCTTATGTGATGCAGTATGAGGCAATGTGATCTCTTTGTTCTACCAGAGCAATGCAAAATTCAGTGCACAAAACACAAGGTGCCACTTGCTTAGCTAGTAAAAATTAAAGCTATTTTAACATTTGGCCTTTATTCATTTTTAAATGGTGATTGTCTGCTGGTCTAGAAGAGATAGTCTAGTTCTGAAAGGAATTAATAAGAATCCCTTGGTTTTAACCTAAGTCAGTCTGGACTAACAGAACGAGCCCTTCTTGCCCTAAAGTTGGTATCTACATCTACTTATGACTACTCAGTGAAAGCAGAGATTACAAGGTTTTATCTTGCAGAATATGGCTTTCCAATTGAACACTAGCAAACACCATGCATCTTGTCACATTAGCACAGTAGTTCAACTATTCTTACTTTTGTTTTCTGTAATCAAGATGTTAAGGACTGTGAGGTTCATTCCTTCCTATTCTTCCCCATATCGTTCCCCAGCATTACCTTCCCTGAATAAACAAATGAGACCAGCTTGGCAGACCCCGCTGTCCCATGACAAGGTGCGCTGCGCTGCAAAGGCAGCCAGTACCATTGCAAAGGCAGCCAGCACCACCTCATGCTGCTCTGAGGCACTGCAAGGAGCTGCGATCCTGCAGCAGCAGCGGGTGAGAAATGGTCATTCCCCCCAACACTCCTCACTTCCCTATAATGTCCTGTACTATATATACCTGCTTCTGTACCATTTAATCATTTTGTGATTCAAAGTAATCAAGAAGTTTGGGGTGAAATGCACCAAATTACAATATATTTTTCAGAATGTTTTCATTTGTTGCAACAAACAAGCATCCTAAATTACATGCTTGTTTAATGTAAAGACTTCTGGGGAAGTTTTCAGAGGTCCGAGACAGATTTCTGGTAAGAGACTAAACACCCACTTGATCTCACTCATTCATAGATAATTCATATTCTGCTCTCCCAAATGATCAATGCATCTTCTAGGAGGTCAGCTAGGAGAACAGACACCCCAGGACTCCTCAGGACTCTGGGGTTTTGTTTCTAAAGGAGAAAAACGGATAGTTCTCCAGACCTTTGCCAAAGAATATACACATGCCACTGCTCTGATATGCCAGCAGTACCCTTTCATCAGCCTGCTCCCCTGTACAGTCAGGATAATTAGATTTCGCATGGATGACAAGTTTTAATTAGTGACAGGGGCTGGACAAACCAGAGGAAATGATCAGTTAGTTTGCAGTCTTGTAAACTCAGGCACAGAAAACATGTGGTGGAGCAAGAGCCAGAATCCAGCAGGACCCAAACTCCAGCACAAAGAAAGCACATTCCTTATAAAATTACTTAATACAGATTTCACATACTTCTCCATACCCCTTAGTGCAATCAGTTTAGTCCAGACAGAACAGCAGCTGGTGCCAGGAGATAAGGCTTTTTAGTTTCTTACATGTCACTTGTTTGTCACCCAGATGAGAAACTGCAGAAACTAAAAGACAACTGAATAAGCAGCTGAAAAATAAAGGGCATGACTCCAGTGAAAGCATGGATGCCACCTGTTAAACCAGCCGGCTGAGGCAGAGGAGCAAGGACCCTCGGGCTCTTTGTCATATAGGATACATTAATGAATTTGGAATAAAAGAGTAGCAAAAGATGCCCACAGACATTAGGGATGGCTGGCTGCTGGCTCATCAGACCCACAGCCTGGCCAGCTGCAAGGCCAAAGGAACTGTTGCATTTAGGAGGGCTCTGCATTCTCTGCTCCTGCTCAGCCTCCCCCCACATAGGTCTTTTTGTACTGTATGAGTTCAAGTGAAACTGGTTGCCCTTTCATTTTAGCATTTTTCCTGCAAAATTCTGTATCTGTATGTCTTTTCTTTGCTGCAGTGTCAAACACACAGTTGTTTTACACCTTGTTTCACTGATTTACTACATTCACTTAATCAAGGATCTGCATTTATGTCTCCTTATATTGTCATGACTGGTGTAATACAGACAGATTGCAGAATGTGACCTATTCATCAAGTAAAATAGAGCCCCTGTGCTTGAAATGCTATTGCTTTATCTATTTTGAGGCCCAAGGAAATTGCCATTGCTTCAACGCTCATCAGCATAGTTATTTATTGCCAGATTCTTGAACAGATTTGTGAATCTATTTCATATGCAGACTGGCTGCTGGTGAGATACTGAAAAGATGTTTGATAGCACACAACCATCCGATGCAGTGGAAGCTAAATGCAACTTGCCTTTAAAAGCCTCCTGCTTAGTAAGGGCCCAAGCAGCCTGTTATTGTCAGTGCAGATCACTGCCACTGGATTGTTATTCAGAGCAGCTGAATATGGAACAAAGATATCTGACTTGCAATAATTACAGCAAATTGACACTGGCAGAGAAGTACAAACAAAGCCAGCCTTAGAGTGACCATATCATGCCAACCTGAGAGGTGGACATTGTTCCAAAAGAGCAGCTGGGAAAAAATGGTCTTTTCAGAGTATCCTGCTGCTGTCCTGACCTGTACAGGTAAGGACTGGAGGGGTCCTGGCCCGTTCTGAGAGGAGGAAGAGATCCACCTTTTGGTGTCTCCTGAGACAGAAGGAACATTTCCTACTCTGCCCTGGTCAGGCCTCACCTGGAGTACTGTGTCCAGTTCCTGGGAGCCCAGAACAAAAAAGACAGGGATTTCCTGGAAAGAGACCACCAGAGGGCCACAAAGATGATAAGGGGCCTGGAGCACCTCTCTTATGAGGAAAGGCTGAGCAACCTGGGTCTGTTCAGCCTTGAGAATAGAAGACTCAGAGGGGATCTGATTAATGTTTATAAATATTTAACGTGTGGGAGGCAAAGGGAAAAGGCCAGACTCTTTTCAGCAGTGCGTGGTGATACAACAAGGGGAAACAGCCACAAACTGAAGCATAGGAAGTTCTGCACAAATGTGAGTAAGAACTTCTTCACAGTGAGGGTGACAGAGCACTGGAACAGGCTGCCCAGGGAGGCTGTGGAGTCTCCTTCTCTGGAGACGTTCAAGACCCACCTGGACGCCTACATGTGCAACCTGGTCTAGGGAGCCTGCTTTGCAGGGGGGTTGGACTCGATTTCTAGAGGTCCCTTATGGCCCCTGCAGTTCTGTGATTCTCTGTTTTTTTGTGTGTCACTGGGTGCACTAAACTTCACTAATTTTTTTTATCATTCTGACTAAATAATAACTAAAGATGTTTGCATGCAGCAGAACAGGTAATGTCACAAGGTGGTAATGTCACAAGACAGCCAATGTCAAGATGAAATGTATTGGCATTTTTTTAGCAGAGTAATTTCAACTTTTTTGTCATAATGCAAATAAATGCAGGCTTTTACATTGTTCAGCAAGCAAAGTAGAAGGTTTTCCCAATATCATCTCAAGCCAAGACATTCCAAAAACATGGTGTTAAATGCCATACACATTTTGCCACCTCCTTCCTAAAATAAAGTTCTTCGTGAAAGATAGATAAGCATTTGAGAACACAAAGACAGCAATAAGCAAACAGACCAAAAAGCCATCAAAGCATCAAGACACAGATACAGAAACAGATACAGAAAGATACAGAACCAAAAAATAGAGAGATTTTTCCAGTGTAGTCTCATCCCCCTCATGGTGGGCTTAAGGAACGTTCCCAGACAGCATCCATAGCTAACTACGCAAGAGGGAATTTTGTTTCCATCACTTCATCCAGTCACTTTTTTAATGCACTAAGACTTTTACCATTTAATATTTTCCCAACCTCGAATCAGAACTGTGCTTACAGCAAGTCACAGTCTGCTCCAAGGCCCTTCAGTACAACAGGTCAGTCTACATGGGATGTGCTCAAATCAAACTTTTTTTCTTAAAGAAAGGCAGCTATGCTTGGCTTATTAAAACAGATTTTTCTCCATGCCATAATGGTCAGATAAAACAACCCATCCATTAAACTGAAAATGACAAGAAACATAGTGAGCTTTTATAACATTGGATCCCTATTACACTTGTGTTTCTTGACACCCCCAAGGTGGCTTACAAAGCCACCCAGTCCCACTTCCTACACAACCACACATGTTTTAGCCAGCCTCGAACTTCATGAAGAGATTAAAACTGCCTGCTTGGATCTACAACAAGGACCATCTGCAGCAATGCCAGTCACCTGGAAGTACTCCTAAAGGATCCTGTGGCCTGGGACATGGTCCTCTCCCCGGCATGTTACTTTCTGAAAAACATACTGGTCTACTTGAATTGTTTCTCTGTGACTTTTCTTTTTTTAAATCCTTAATGTTCTGGTACATCTGACAGGAGGATACTAAGTATCTTTCCATGGTTGCTGAAAAGTGCTACCTCTAGCTTCCAGCTAGAAAGTTTGAGACTTTCTATTAAGCCTTGTTTTCATGAACCCTTCCAGACAAATTCTGGAAAGTCTCTTATGTATTAGCTAACTGGATTTGAAAAGCTTTCATGCTTCTAATCCAAACTGGATGCTCATCTTCTGTGGTCCTCTGGTCTGAGAGGTCTCCTCCTGCATCATCTGCTTCCTTACTTCTCTCAAGCTTCCAGTCAGCACAAAAGCATCCTCAAGGATCTGAACCTTTATTACCATTTCACTTTTCCTTTTGCTTCTGAAACCTGGAAGTTCAATCTATGGCAGTTAGTAAAAGGTATTGAATGTATCATTATTGCCCAATGGCACCTCTGAACAGTAGGTACTGGAGCCTGCAAGACTTGTAGGACTACACTTGCCAGGTAGTGAAGGCCTCTAAGCATATTTGTTGCTCCCATGCCTTCCTCTCCTTCAAGTATGGTTCTAGTCATGTATATCAAATTAGACAGCAAAAGGCTTTCTTTAAGCTTCCAAACATTCATCTCAGATCCATCCTAAACAGAAAATGAGCCTCATTAAGTAGACAGCAGCTTATCTCAATCTCCATCTGCTGTTCCTGCTGTGGCCAAGTGGCACCTGTCCGACATCTGCTGGAAGCAAAGCCAGTTGTTCCAGGGAGCAGTCCTTACCCTTACCTCTTTTTTTTTTTTTTTCTTGTTTTACAGTTTCCTTTAGATTAGAAGTTCTTAGATTTGAAGTTAGGAGGCAATCAACATTTGTAAAGCCCCTCTGTACACTATGCTCCTCCTGTGTATTTGCTCCAGGCCGTCATCATCTTTGTGTCCCTCCACTGGGATCTCACTAGCAGTTCTCTGTCTGCCCAGAACTGTACTCAGTATTCCAGATGTAGCTTCATCATGGCAGAGGACAGGAGGAGGATAACTTCCCTTGGCCTTCATGTATTTTTAAATATAGGCCCAATAGCTTGTCTCACGAACTTCTGCAGACAAAGCATTTTTCCATTATTCCCCTTTTCATGTACCCACAAATCACAAGAGCACTCTTGCCAGTGGTATCACAGCACTTTCAGAGGCTTCATTCAAGGGCTGGAGAGTGTTTTGTCTTCACAGAGGTAGCAGATCCTCATGCAAACTCATCAAAATCCTTAATGTACTGTGTCTGAATGCAGCTCATTCACCAAATAGCCTGCATCCTTGTCGTGTTTCATCGTTATTTATCACTCTACTAATATTTGTGTTAGTGCTGGCCTTCTCAGTGCTATCTTATGCGCAATTCCAGATAAAAATGTTTAATCACTGGGTGTAGAAATGTTTCCCATATTAAATCACCAGGAATTTACTGAATTCAAAAACGCGTTAAAAGTTTCTTATTTTGCAATGAGTACTTCAAGATATGCTCCTTAGTGCTTCGGAAATGTTCATCATTCAACAGACTGCTGTGTGCACCAGGCAACACCATCGAAATTACTGCTGCATAACACAGGTGGAAAATAAAGTGCGCTATCTCCATGCAGTTCCTTTCACAAGCCTGACCAAAAAGAGTTATCAATTTTCTCTGGCAATACCTACGTGCTGTAAAACCTATCATTGAATAATTTCTTGTTTTGAGGATTTTGCCCAATGGCTCAATAGGGCTCCACAGTGACATACACAGCGACAAGGTTACTGGTTGTGATAGTGATGGGTTGACGGCTGGACTAGTTGACCTCGGTGGTCTTTTTCAATCTTAATGATTCTGCGAGTCCATGATTTCAGAACGACTTTTCCAAACCGTACGGGTGGAATGCAACGGACTGCACACAACACCCCCAATCCTCCCCTTCCCGCCCACCGCACTCCTCCCCCCAGCGCCTCTCCCCTCCGCCCAGCGACCCTCACGCGGCCGCTCCCCATTGGTCATCCCAGTGCGCCTGCGTCGTATCCACCAATGGGCGGTGGCCACGGCGGGGATCGCGGGGGCGGGGCCGAGCGGGCTGTGAGGAGCGGCGGCGGCGAAGGGCGGCAGGAGCGATGGGGGTGCGCGGCGCGGGCGGCGTCTGGTGGGGTAAGGGCCGTGCTGAGGGGATCTGAGGGGGGTAGTGGGGCCGTGGTGCGGTGACCAGGAAGGCGGGGGCTCCGTGGGGGGCTCAGTGTGGGGCTCAGTGTGTGGCTCAGTGTGTGAGGGGGGCGGCAGGCCGCGCCTGGAGCCGAGCCGTGGCCACTGTGCCGGTGGAGGAAGCGCGAAGGGCCCGGTCCGCCCGTAGGGCCCGGTGGGGAGGAGGAGGCGGCGGTCCTTGCAAGCGGGAGCAGCGGAGCAGTCGCTGGCCCTTACTCCGATTAAAAAAGCCGCTCTCGTTTCCAGTGATTAGTTTTTTGGTTTTTTTTTCACGTACCTGATTGCCCCAAGCTGGGGCGCGGTGCCGTGAGGGCGACGAGGGGTGAGTTAACGGCAGATAAAGGGCCGCGGGGTGAGGTGGGGCCGCGCGGCGTGCGGGGGGGTGGGCCAAGGAGGAGGGTCACGAAGTCTTCGTCCCACGGCAGAAGCTTTCCTTCCTGGCCCTTCGGGTGTAACGCGGCTCTTTGGTGGGAGCTGGTGGTAGTGCGGAGCCGTGAAGCTGGGCTGAGGGCACTGCTGACTGGCTGGTTTGGTTACGTGAGGAAACTGCTTTGGATATCCGGTGATGTGACTGATTGACCTGCTTAGTGGATGAAGGTAAGGCTGTCGATGTGGTCTGCCAGACTTCTGTAGAGCCGTGGACACTGTCCCCCACAGCATCCTTCTGGAGAAGCTGGCTGCCCATGGTTTGGATGGGCATGCGGTCTGCCTGGTGAAACACTGGGTGGATGGCTGGGCCCAAAGAGTTGTGATCAATGGAGTTAAATCCAGTTGGCGGCCAGTCACAAGCAGTGCCCCCCAGGGCTCAGTACTGGGGCTGCTTCTATTCAGTGTCTTTATTAATGTTCTTGATGAGGGGATTGAGTGCACCTTCAGTAAGTTTGCAGACGGCACCCAGTTGGGAGGGCGTGTTGATCTGCTGGAGGGTAGAAAGGCTCTACAGAGGGACCTGGATAGGCTAGATTGATGGGCCAAGGTAAACCATATGAGTCTCAATAGGGCCAAGTGTCGGGTCCTGCACTTTGGTCACAGCAACCCCAGCCAACCCTATAGACTTAGGGAGGAGTGGCTGGAAAGCAGCTTGATGGAAAGGGACCTTGGTGTGCTGATGGACCGTCAGCTGAATATGAGCCAGCAGTGTGCCCAGGTGACCAAGAAGGACAATGGCATCCTGGCTTGTATCAGGAATGGTGTGGTGAGCAGGGCTAGGGAAGTCATCCTGCCCCTGTACTTGGCATTGGTGAGGCCCCACCTTGAGTACTGTGTTCAGTTTTGGGCACCTCAGTACAGAAAGGACATTGAGGTGCTGGAATGGGTCCAAAGAAGGGCAACAAGGCTTGAGAAGGGCTTGGAGAAAATGCCCTACGAAGAGAGACTGAAGGAACTGGGGCTGTTTAGTCTGGGGAAGAGGAGGCTGAGGGGAGACCTCATTGCTCTCTTCAAATACGTGAAAGGTGATTGCAGTGAGAGCGGGGCTGGTCTCTTCTCACTGGTGACAGGTGACAGGACAAGGGGAAATGGCCTCAAGTTGCGCCGGGGGAGGTTTAGGTTGGATATCAGGAAGAACTTTTTTCCAGAAAGGGTTGTTAAGCACTGGAACAGGCTCCCCAGGGAGGTGGTTGAGTCACCATCCCTGAATGTGTTTAAAAATCGTTTGGATGTGGTGCTCGGGGAATTGATTTAGCAGTGGGTTGTTAGAGTAGTATGGTTAGGATGTGGTTGGACTTGATGATCTTGAAGGTCTTTTCCAACCTGAGCAATTCTGTGATTCTATGATTGCACCCGCTGTGGATTTCAAGCAGTCACAGATGTGTATTTTCCTGACTTAAATGCTTGTAGGAAAAGGATCTTATTATTTGCTGTGGATGAATTGAGCCTTGTATGTTTCATGAGTCAGAGTTACAATAAAACCCAAAATGTGCCAGTACGTGCATAGGTAAATTTCACCATATGCTTTCTTCCCTTAAGTTCTTCTTCATGAGCTGGAACTTCTGTGTTTGAAGTGACTGAAATGGCTGAGTGAGCTCTGTTCAGTTGCTGAATGTGTTTGACACAGGTCTCTTGGGTGATGACAAAACATGCTGGTTTCAATTCAGTCATCTCGTTCCATCTTGGGAAGGGTTTCTCAGTTGAGATTGCTTGTAACATGCCAGTAGGATTTTACATCCTTGTTACCTTGCTCCACCCCAGTGGCAACTGCTGCTGGCAGTCACAGTAACATGGGGAGACAGCTCTGAAAGTGGGTTGGTCTGCACTGAGGAGATACTGAAGGGACAGACTCAACCTAACGTGCAACTCTGGTGGAAACCAGTGAGGGTCACCCTAAGAGAAAGGGTTGGGAGATGCTGGTAAGAGGGTGTTATGCAGTGGATAAGGTACTGGTTTGCAGTGTGGTAGTTCAGCCCTGACCTCTGTCTGAGCACCCAAAATAGGTTACTTCTTTCCGCTTCCCTCATCTGCAGAATATGTATAATGAAACTTGACTTCTTGAGCACGACTGCTAATGCGTAGGTGATGCTGCACAGTCTGTGTACCATGTGCTGTAGAATTTTTGCATCATTGAACTATATCTTTCATATTCAGTCTTGAAGGAAGTGAATGTGCAGCTTCACAGAATCACAGAATTGCAGGGGCCGTAAGGGACCTCTAGAGATCATCAAGTCCAACCCCCCTGCAAAGCAGGCTCCCTAGACCAGGTTGCACAGGTTGGCGTCCAGGTGGGTCGTGAACGTCTCCAGAGAAGGAGACTCCACAGCCTCCCTGGGCAGCCTGTTCCAGTGCTCCGTCACCCTCACTGTGAAGAAGTTCTTACTCACATTTGTGCAGAACTTCCTATGCTTCAGTTTGTGGCTGTTTCCCCTTGTTGTATCACCACGCACTGCTGAAAAGAGTCTGGCCTCTTCCCTTTGCCTCCCACACATTAAATATTTATAAACATTAATCAGATCCCCTCTGAGTCTTCTATTCTCAAGGCTGAACAGACCCAGGTTGCTCAGCCTTTCCTCATAAGAGAGGTGCTCCAGGCCCCTTATCATCTTTGTGGCCCTCTGGTGGCCTCTTTCCAGGAAATCCCTGTCTTTTTTGTTCTGGGCTCCCAGGAACTGGACACAGTACTCCAGGTGAGGCCTGACCAGGGCAGAGTAGAGGGGGAGGATCACCTTCTGTGACCAGCTGGCCATGCTCTTCTTAATGCACCCCGGCTTGCTGTGCAAATTATAGCCACTTGCAGAAAAGCCAACTATTTTTGCCTAGTTCCAACTTCACTGTCTGAGCCTTTACTTCCCTGAGCCTTTGGTGATTTAGAAAGTCTTCTGTTGTATGAATTTTATTACGAAGATGCTTGTTGTTGTCTTTCATCAAGTCATCTCTTAATTCTGACAAGGCAGAAGAAAGGACTGTGAGATTGTACATGGAAAGTCTCAAATAGTAATAAGATCCAGAAGTGACCAGAAATATGAAATCCATTTTAACTGATAGCTACGTCCTTGTGCCTTTTCAGTGGGGAGTTTTGTTGTTAGAGCTCTAAGGGTGTTTGAGTTGTTAACTAGAGATATTTAGCAGCTGCTTTCCAGTCTGTTGCTAGATGGGCAAATCAGTGCTGGATTAGCATCCTCAGAAAGAATGAAGCTGGATGCATTCTGGTGCTGGTCCTAAAATTAGGATAGCTGTGCTAACACTAGCTGGGATGGTTCTGTGTTACATGATGCTATGAAAGGTGTGCGTGGTAGTGCAGTCAGCTGAGAGGTTGTTGTGCAGGAGAGGTGTGTGGATGGTTTTAAAGGTTCTGTGAGAGCAAACTGGGGGAAAAATTGTAGCTTATCTTGGGGATTCACGTGGAAGTCCTGCCTGTATGGTGCCAGTAGTGGTTAGGGTTGCAGCTTAGCATAGGTCCAGCTAGGTGTAGGCACTGAGAATATATTATATGATCCAATGGAATCATGATATAAGTGGTGAGTGAGTAACATATACTTTGTCCTCTGTTTTAGCTGGTCAAGCTGGAATCCTTTTCCCTTTTTTTTTTTTTGCTCATGTAATGACTTGCTAGAGGAGGGGAGATGATTTAGCCACATGAACAGGGGAGCTGTAAATGGCTCCAGGAATGCTGATTGTTTTGATTTTTTTTTCTTTCTTCTAGGCACAGTGAGCTGCACCTTATTCCTGGCAGTTAACGGTTTATATTCAGCCAGCGACGATGTGATAGAGCTAACACCAACCAACTTCAACAAGGAGGTCATTCAGAGCGAGAGCCTGTGGCTCGTGGAGTTCTATGCCCCATGGTGAGCATTACAGTTGCGTACTTGGTGCTTCTGCAAGATAAGAGCAAACATAGGAATCCTGTTGCTGATCAGTCCAGGGTTTGATTCAGTCATTGACAGTACACGTGTCAGCTTGGTAGCCTCATGACTAGAAAATCGTTGTAGTTGAGATTCCTTTTTCAGATGTCCTCACTGAGAGTAAAAGGGAAAAAGTAGCAAACACTGTAACAGCAAACCTTATATACCATTTTACTACTTAAACTTTTTCAGCTGAAATGAAAATTAGAAACTATATAAGTGCAATAGGTAAGTTAGATTGCTCTTCACTTCTGTCTTAACTTCAGTCAAATGTATAGCACAGAGCTGAATGTGCATTCACCATTATAAATACTGGCTTTGTGGATCTTAAATTACTGCCCTTTTCTCCCATGCAGCTTTTGTTCAGGGCAGTCTGTTCATCCTGCCTGTGAAGTCTGATCATGCGTATTCCATCTTTGCACAAATCCTCTGCACCATTGCTGCCCGAAGCTTCCACATCCTGATGAGGGGCCTTTTGTTGCAACAGGCTGACAGTGTCTGAACTGGGAGGCTTAGGAGAAGACTTACCTACTGCCTCTTCTAGTGCTGTTGCAGCTTTTCAGGCTAAACAGTGGAAATCAAGTGTAATTTCAGTAAAGGGCCAGCTTCTCTTACCCTGCAAATTCATTATGCCATGGTTGTTTGCTGGTTACCAGTCAGTCGTGGGTCTTCTCCTGGAGATGTCTGTGGGAGATTTTGTGCCAAAAATTCTTCCTAATTAAGGAGTTACCTCTGGAATCAACTTTTCAGTCCTCATCACAGATCCGTTTTATCTTTTAGCATTTTAGCAACAGAGGGAGTTTGTGCAAATCTGGATTTTGGTGCTCACTTTACCTACATGTTAGGAATTCTTGTGAGAGGTGTGCATGTGTATGTATCTGTGTAAAGTACATCTTTCTCTTCAGGTGGCTGGGGGATGATATGATGCAGTGTAGTCTCTTCCCCTCTTCATGGGTAGAACTCCTGTGGTTTTCAGTGTGCAGGTGTTCTGTAATTCAAACCCAAATAGGCTGCCCTCTACTTCATGAGATACTTATGCAGATCTGAAGGAATATTACTGTTATTTGTTGTTGTTGTTTTTTCTTTCAAAAGGTGTGGCCATTGTCAAAGGCTAACCCCTGAGTGGAAGAAAGCTGCAACAGCATTAAAAGTAAGTTTGACTTCTCACAAATGAGCTTGTGGCAGTGGATTGAAGAAAGTCTAGCTGTTCATCATTTGACTTGGAAACATGAAAGCAGAATGGAAATCCCCTAAATTGTAGCGTAGTAGTTAATTATACTTGTCCAGCTGCAGAAGCAGCCTGTCCCAGGTGCTTGAAAAGGCTACTTAAAAATATAAAAAATAATTAAGAAAAACTGTTGAGGAAGCAAGTCGGTTCTGTCCCAGTAGGTTTCCATTGTTGTTTTCCAAGTCTGCTTTTAACAGCTCCACAAAACTTCAGAATCCAGCCATTCCCAAAATAGCATGTTTCTCTTTTCTTCTTCTCACCGTCTTGTCCCTTCCTTTTGAAGGACAGGAACAGCATGAACTGAGTATTTGAGCACAGCTTTGTAAACTGTTGGTGATGAGTGTTTCTTTTATTGTAGAAAACTTGGTTGTGCAGTGATTTGCTGAGCTCTTTCCCAGAAAAGGGGGATGTAAAATATATATTCCCTTTTTGGGAGAAAACTATGTAAAGCTTTCAGGGTGAATAAAGAAATGAACTTATGAGGTATTCCCTAGTTCAGTGCTTCTTGGGGAGCTGCACCTTTCATTTGGTGGCTGTTATCTGACCTTACTAATAACTTATCTTGCCACCATGCATGGTATATAAGATGTGTTACATCACCGTGGAAGGTTTGTCTTAGTTTTAGTTCTTATTTCCACAGGGTGTAGTGAAAGTAGGTGCAGTAGATGCAGATAAGCATCAGTCCTTGGGTGGACAGTATGGAGTCAGAGGATTTCCAACTATCAAGATATTTGGAGCCAACAAAAACAAAGCAGAAGATTATCAGGGTAAGTGTGATACTCTTTCATGTGCTGCACGCCTGAATATAGTAATGATGCTAGCTGTTAGTGCTGGCTTGCGTGGCATTTCTTCCATGTCTGGTGGTATGGTAATGGAGAGAGACAGGTGGGTGAGATTTGTTTGACCAGCTGTATGTGTCCTGTCAGCAGTTTATAGTTGATGGAGGTCAACAAGCAGTTCCAGAAAATTACTTATTTCCTGCTGTTTACTGGGAGCTTGCCACAGTCATCTCCCCATCGGATGAAGTACATATTTGAAAAGCAGAAAATGAATCTTGTTGCTTGTGTTTTAAGTCTGTGTCCCACTGCTAGTATTGTATCTCTTACAGCCCAGCCCTGCTTTTCCTGAAGAATCCCTAGGGAGAGAATTTGTTCCTTACATTTGTGATTCAGTCGGTGGCCTGACTGGAAAGCAGTTTGGTGCTTTAATCATTCCTTTGGCTGCATTGCAGGTGGCCGGACAAGTGAAGCCATTGTTGATGCTGCTCTAAGTGCTCTTCGGTCCCTGGTGAAAGATCGTCTCAGTGGCAGAAGTGGAGGATACAGCTCTGGGAGACAGGTATTTGAGGAAATGCGTCGTTTTGTTTTTAACTGGAAGCTGTCCTACGCAGGAGAAGGAGACTGGAGCTTGTGCTCCCTATTCTCTAAGTTGGAAGAGACTTTCTAATTTTACCTAGTCCAATCTCCTGCTCCATGGAATGTCAGTTAGAGCACTTGCTCAGGGCTATGTCAAGGACATAGGGACTACAGAGACTGAAGTGTCTGGACAACCTTTGCCAGTGTTTGACCACCCTCATAGTAGAAACATTTTCTTAGAAGCTTAAATTGAATTCTTGTATTTCAACTTAAACCCTTATTTTTCGTTTAGTCACTTGACATTGTAGAGAAGAGTCTGGATTTTCTTTACTCCCTTACACCCAGGAATCTATATACATGAAAAGGATTCACACTGAGCCTTCTTTCTTGCAGGCTTAGCAATCTCAGCTCTCTCAGCCTCTCCTCATATGTCAGATGCATGAAGCCCTTAATCAGCTTTGCCCCCTGGCTAGACTTACTCCTGAGTGTGCCTGCCTCTGTTACACTGGGGAGCCCAGAACTGGACCCAGAACTACATATGTTTCTCACCAGTACTGAGTAGAAAAGCAGATCACCTACCACAACCTTCTGGTAACTCCTGCCTAATGCTACTCAGGAGGTTGCTGGCTCCTTTGCCACAGGAGTGCCTAAGTGGCTCAGGTACAACTTGTTCTCTACCAGGACCCAGTGCATGGAGTTACTCTTCTTCAGATGCATTACTTTACCTCTCACTCCGTTGAGCTTTGAGGTATTCCACTTCTCCAACTGTCTGAGGTAGCTCTGGGTGGCAGCACATCCATCTGGTGCATCAGACATTTGCTGGGAGGAATTTGTTGATGGCGTACACTCAGTCCCACTGTCCAGGTGGGGAAGATGTAGAACCAGTGTGCTAGAATTGACCCTTGGCAGATACCAGTAGTGACTTGGTGGTACTTAGCGCTGCAGATTGCAGTCCTTTGAATGCAGCAGCTCAGCACTCTGACTCCCTGGCTGTTTATCAAACCTCTACTTTCCTCAGTTCCTCAGTGAGGATGTTAGTGTCAAAAGCCTCATGAAGTCAAGACAGGTAACATCCACTGCTGTCCCCTCATGCACCAGACTGGTTATCCATCACGGAGAGCTATCAGGTCAGCATGTTTTATCTTCAGTAAATCTTTGCTGACTACTCCTAATGACCTTTGTGTCCTTAATATGGTTGGAAATCCCTTCCGGAAGGATTTGCTCCCTTACCTTCCCAGAGATTCAGGGTCTTGAAGCCTGCTTGGCACTGGGATGAGTTTGTTGGGTTTTCTTTAAATTTGGTAGCGTTCTGCTCTAGTTGGATTCCTACATTTTTCCCTGAAGATGCATTGAAAAGCTTCTGACTCGTACTACCGTTTCTAAATCATGGAACAAGTTTCTTGCATCTGCATCCTCAGACTGGCAAGAATAGAAGCCCTTGTAAGACTGTGCCATGTGGTTTATATCCCACTGGCATGTTTTATATCAGAAGCAGGGCACAGAGATGGATGTGATGGGAAGCAGAGAGCACTTTGTTCTCAGACTGATCTGAGCATGAAGAACTGGGGAAGTGTTCCTGCATCTTCCTGTTTGACCTGAATGCTGTTTATAAGAAAAGGTTCACTTGCTGTTTCTTGAAAGTGCTGTGGGAATAGGCTGCATAGACTTGTTGTCAGTTCCAAAATGGGAAAGTTGTATGACCTAACTCTCCCTGTTTTGTGTATTCAAATAAAGACCATTTGGCACAACGCGACACGGAATAGCTTGTGTGGGAAACCTGTTTTGGTTGCCTCATACGTGAGGGTCTGTTTGTTTCTTACAGAGCCGAGAGAGCGGAGGTGGAGATAAAAAGGATGTGATTGAACTGACTGATGACAGCTTCGATAAGAATGTCTTAAATAGTGACGATGTGTGGATGGTGGAGTTTTATGCCCCGTGGTGTGGGCACTGCAAAAAGTAAATGAGTTCTTTTGTTTTTGTTGTTGTTGTGTACAGTACACTTAATCCCCTGAAAGGGGCTTTGGTTATGTCAGAGGTGGTGGTTGTGGTTTTGTTTTTTTTATGTAAGGAGCTTAACCAAAAATGTGTGGGCTTCTCTTGCTTAGGGTACCTTGCTTTTGCTCTGGCTGCACGCTTCCTTAGCAGTAAAATTGCTGGTTACCAATGGAAATAAGATTCAGAAGTTAAGATTAACCTTTTCGCTCTTTTGATGCAGGACTTCCATTTGGAATAATCTAGCTAGCTCTTACACTCCACAGACTCTTTCTTTTCCCTCTGAGCGGAGCATGCTACGTAGTGTTGGAATGTGGTATACTTTTGCTAACTCTGAGAGGGCTTGGAACACCAATAATCTTCTTGTTTTTTAGTCTGGAGCCAGAATGGGCAGCTGCTGCCACTGAGGTGAAGGAGCAAACCAAGGGAAAAGTCAAGCTGGCTGCAGTAGATGCAACAGTCAATCAGATGCTGGCAAGCCGGTATGGGGTGAGTGTGCTTTGCAGTGATGGCGATTTCCTTCCTGTCCCTAGTTTCTTTCAGTCTTACTGATCTTAAGCTGGCACTACTCAATTGTTTTGTGTTAAAAGTGTTAAATGGCACATACAGTTTATACACAATTCTTGAATGTCAGTAGCAGTACAAAAGGGGTAAGAGGAAAAGAGTGAATTTGAATGTTACTGATGGGAAAAAAGCTGTTTGTCATCGTAACATCTTGAATAGCTTTATCACCTGAAGCAAGAGGTCTCTTCCTTCAGACTTGTATGTGTTCTGGAGATACTCAGAGAACGTGTGCTGCTCTGAGCCATGTGTCAGGAGTTGCTCCAATGATATTAGCTACCTTGATAACTTACGCTGCACATCCAAAGCAAGCTGCCAGGCTTATATTTTTTTAATACGATATGGGAGTGTTTACAGTGTGCTGCTTATTTTCCCCGTGAGTGCAGGTAGCTGGCAGTCAGAAGCACTAAATGAGTTGTATTTGAAGTGTAGCAGAGGGAGCTTATGGCCTGTTTGTTGCACTGTAGGCACCCTGCTGTTTCTCCAGAGATAAATTGGGAAACCAGTATTAAGAAATAAGCAGTACACAGTGCTCCGTGGCTCTGAGCTGAGGCTGAAGCCTTTGCTGGTCATTTCTTAAACTTAAAACATTGTTTCAGTGTGTTAACACTGTTTTGAATTGTTGCAGAAGCAACAAGATTGTTAAAGTTCACTTGTTAGGTGTTGTAAGACTTGATTCATGGAGATGTTAAATCTCTTCTCCTCCTCTTAATCTAGAGCACGGTGGAGTAGTGGATGCCATCTACCATGAATGTTCAGATTTATTTAGCTGGTTATTGTAACTTCTCTTCCAGATTCGTGGATTTCCCACGATTAAAATATTCCAGAAAGGAGAAGACCCTGTTGATTATGATGGAGGGAGAACTAGATCTGATATCATTGCTCGTGCTCTGGATCTGTTTTCTGATAATGCGCCACCACCTGAGCTCCTGGAGGTATCTCTACTTCATTTTTTTTTTCAAATTGCTTTTCCATTTATATCCTTTGTAGCAATTTTTACAGGACTATATTGATGGTAAATAAAACAGCCAAGTTGTGCTGCTTGTGCACCACTTTGTGGCAGAAATAGGCAAGAATGGCAAGTCTGATCTCTTAGCTTTCTGTTATTTTATTCTTATTGTGAATGTATTGTTCACTGAAGGATTGAGAATTGATACAGTGAAGGCACCAACAGTGCTGGTGCCACTACATCTGAATTCTCTCTTAGCAAATGACTGAAAAGTTCTGTGAAGAACAAGACAGTAGGATTTTATCTATGCTGTCCATTAGGAGTTGCATGAAGACTGACACAGCCTGTTGTGCAAAAAATTCTGCCTTCAATATGGTGTCTTCTGGTTTTGGCTTGATGGAAGTAGGACTGAAATGGTAATTTGAATCAGTTGTCTCTGAAGTGGGGTACGTGCACCCTTGTGGGTGTGCAAGATGACCCACTGAGCTGCAGGAAAAAAAATCTTCATTGTTAATAAGATGACGCTTTAATGAGGAGTATTTTCATCTCATTGTTTAATTTCTATTTTACACATACTTTATAAAATAGGGTATTAGTAGATTAACAGCAGATTTACACAATTTGTAAATGTATTCAAGGCTGCACACTGAGTGGTGCACAGTCAGAGTTTGTCAATCACTGGTCTAAGTAACTGGATTGATTCCCTTTTTAAGGTAGTAGATCAGGTAAAATTGAGATTGCTCCATCAAACAGCAATTAAATTTACTTGTCTTCAGCAAGTGCTGCACCCTGCTGGCTCTCCTTACACTAGCAACAGCATGAAGGAACTCCAGGCACATGAGTAGGTCTGGGTGTGCTGTTTGCAGTGATTAGTAATTAGACCAGTGGTTTGTTTTACACCAGCCCTGGTCCAAGGACAGCAGTCTTGAGCAGAAGTGACATCTTGCTGTGTTCCCTGTAAGCCTTATGTAGTACTGCTTATTTTCCTCTTTCTGCAAGTGTTAACATAAGGCATGATGAGCTCTTTGTATTTAGTCTTACCTTGAGTAATGAGTGAAGTATGCAGTGCTTCTAAGATTTGTATTGCTTGAGGTGCTTATTACCTCATCGGATGGAGCTGATGAGCTGTAGAGGGAAGTGCAGTCGCAGCAGGATAATCAAAAATCTCTTTTTCAGTGATTTTTTTTTTGTGTTTCTTTTAGATAATTAGTGAAGATGTTCTGAAGACTACCTGCGATGCTCATCAGCTCTGCATCATTTCTGTCCTGCCTCATATTCTTGACACAGGTAGGCATACAAGCAAGCAGTCTCCTATGGGAATTTGTCCTTTTAAGCCTGTGGTTGTGTTTAACTTGTTCAATTCTGTCTGACAAACAGGAGCCTCGGGGAGGAATTCTTACCTGGATGTCATGTTAAAAATGGCTGAGAAATACAAAAAGAAAATGTGGGGGTAAGTGGCATTGTGGCCTGTTTTTGTGTTTTTTTTATAAAAAGTGCACATCTTTAGGGGGAAAGAATCTTATGTGGCAGTGATGTACCTGCAGATAGAGTTGTTCCTTGTTCTGGATTCTCTGCCTGGGCATTTCACTGACTGGGCTGAGGGCTGCTTGCAGCTGTAGAATAAACTTCTTGACTTTTTCCCTCATTTCTTAATGCACCTCTCAAATCTTGCATGGGCAAGCTATATCTAAGCATTAATGTGATCAAGTAGTCTTGTCAGAATGTTACAGTATTTTAGGGTGATATTTTAGACTCTTTCAGAGTTTTTTGCTGATGAGTAATGCTGCCGGTATGACTGTGGAATTCTCAACAAATAAAAATAGCAGCTTATTAACAAATCTCATGCTCCTAAAGGAGCAGACCAGCAGGTTCAACCTCTTCCTCTAAAATGCCTGTTAGTTTCTCTGGAAAGTGAGATTTGTTCAGATGCTGACTGCTGTGAAAAGGGCAAAATGGCATGAAAGTGTGGGGGAAAAAATGTGGCGATTTGCTGGTTCCAAAGGATCCTTGAGGACTTGATAAGCATTAGAGAAACTGAGACCTGACCAGTGAGGAAAAAAAATACTGGGTGAAATGTTGGTCTCTTAGTGTTTGTCCAGAAATCCTCTACAGTGGGATTTGATTGGTACTTGGTCATGCTTTAGATAAACCTTGCTTGATGTAGGCTAGAGGTGTGGGATTTTGTTCAGATCGGTAGCATAGTTCTTGCCTTAGGATGTCTTACGTAGTTGTTCTGATTCACCTGAAAAGCAGCTGTGATGGTGGGGATGGCTGGGAGGAGCTGCTCGGGAGGGACTTCTCTGTTTTGTACCAGTTGAAGACCCTGCTATTCCCTGCTGATGGAAATAACAAGGGGATGGGTTGGCACTGTTGAGAGCAAGTCAGAGTGCAGTGCTGACTGCAGGGCTGCAAGATGTGTGTGACTAAAATGACTGTAATGCCTTTCCTGATTTCTGTTTTCTATTTTATTTTTACCTCAAGGTGGCTGTGGACTGAAGCTGGTGCTCAGTCAGATCTTGAGAGCTCTTTGGGAATTGGAGGCTTTGGGTATCCAGCAATGGCAGCTGTTAATGCCCGGAAGATGAAATTTGCCCTTCTGAAAGGATCATTCAGTGAGCAAGGGATTAATGAGTTTCTCAGGTAAGAAATCCTTCAAAGTGAGGCTGTGGCTCACAATAAGACTGGAGAAAGGGAATGGTTTCAATAGCATTACAACTATTAAGCAGTATACCTGTTTGTAGTGAACACATACAGTCAGGAAGTTGGCTACTTAGAATTTAATTTTGGTTTTGCTAAAACTTTTGAAAATAGTTTGAAAACAAAGACGAGAACTTTCATCGTGAAAAACTCTTTTTTTTAGTAATCCAAAGAATTCTTAGGATTTGGTAATGAGTGCTGTTCTCTTACGAGTGATCTTTCTGGTCCTGTTCTATGTCTTATTTGCCCTGAAAGAGTGCAAAAGGATTAGCTCTTCAGCTCTGTAATATTTCTTCAGCAAGCATAAGCAGCAGGTGCAGGATGGGATTCCTCCAAGCAGGAGCTGGTTATCCTGGACCCCTTGGAGACAGTAGAGGCTTAGAGTCTGCTTAAAAGAAACATTATCTCTAGCTTTTTAAGGTTAAAGTTGCATAAAATAGATCACTCCCCAAACTGGAATTACAAGCTCTTCTTTGAGTTGTATTAACAGCGTATTGTGCATCTCCTTAAGGGCCTGCTTTTGTCCATGAGTATTACAGAGGGCACTGATGAAATACAGAACACTGTAGCTTAAAATGTTTGTTTGTCTCTCTCGATCTTTGAATCTAATTATAAATTGTCAGTGCTGCTTTAAGGGCTATTTATCATTTTCTGTTTCTCAAATTTCCTTCTCCTTCAAGATAAGGAGATCACAGATCTAAATTATCTCTCGTAAGAAGTGTAGTCAGGTGCCTTCCTGTAACCTGAGGCAGGCACTGTTCCAGGTGGATGGAGACTGGAGAAAATTCTTTAATTTGTCTCTTCTCAGGGAACTATCTGTCGGTCGTGGTTCCACAGCACCAGTGGGAGGTGGAGCTTTCCCTAAAATTCATGCAGTTGAACCTTGGGATGGCAAAGATGGTGAGGTAAGAAGTGCTCAATCTCTAAAAGTGCTGATGTTTTGCCAAGTTCAGAAGTAGCTGGACAGAGTAACTAAGAACTGGCAGTGTGCTGGGTGGGAGAAACTGTAGCAAGTCATCCTGATGGTCGGGTGGCAGGAATTAGTTAAGGGGAAGAAAGACACCAGGTTTGTTGTGTGACATTATGGACAGGCATTCCTGTCTAACAGTTAGAATGTAACAGGAAAAGTTCAGTCCCTTCAGGCTGAAACATGCATTATTAACCCATGCTGAGTAAGGAAGATTGTAGTGTATGCAAGACCCAAAAGCTGTGGAGATTTTGCTGTATGCTGACTTGACTCAATTCATAAATTAAGCCCACGCAATGATCTGAGTACGTTCTTGTTTAAAGTTCAGCACTGCTGTAAAAGTCAGTTAGTACAATCCTTTGGCCTACTTCAGATGGTGAAAATACAGAATGTGGTAATATTCTGTTACCTTGTCTGTTTGCGTTTATATGGGCTATATTTAATTAGTAAGTAGCAAACATCCCTCTTCCAGTCTCAACTCTGATCAGCTGTCCTGTGCTCCAAGTGCTGTGAGGTTTTTTGTGAACCAGAGATGACAGGAAGGAACTTTGCTTTTTCTCTGAAGGATCTTTCCAAGTCAGTGATGCTCCAGCGCTGTTTGCTGATTAAACGCTTGCTCAAAACTGTTGCTTTCTCACAGCTTCCAGTTGAAGATGATATTGATCTCAGCGATGTGGATCTGGATGATATCTGGGAGAAAGATGAGCTGTGAGATCTTCAGGAGACTTCTTTTCTTGGGAGAGTTTGCGCAGCAGTTTGCAACCTGGTTCACATTCAGATGGATATTCCAGTGGCCTTTTCATGGAGAAATAGCACGTGACACACTGTGCTATGTGATGCACTGCAGCAGTGAACTGTACGCAACTCAAGAAAACATTGCAGAAATTCTATGAATTGTCATTACCAGTAAACTTGATTGTATTCTATGTAACAAATGTTTTGAGGACAACATTGTTTTTTTTTTTTCTTCAAAACATCTTGGGTTTTATTTTATTGGTAGCGTGCTGGTTGAGTGTTACAGGAGGCTGTTAGTGTAGTCAATTTTAAATGTTTTTTCTTTCTTTTCTGTGGAGGTGGAACCTGGTCAGCTTCTGTTTCGATTAAATAAAACAGAATATTTTTGACACACAGTGTTAGTCTTGTACAGAGAAGTGGAGGTGCTCATGCTAAAAGTTAGCCTGGTTTGGATGACTTCAAAAACAATGGCAGAAGGGGGAGGCTGGTGAAGAGAGCTATCCTGAACCTCGCTCTTCAGCTGCGAAAGGTATTGATAGTTTGTGCTAAAGCTTGGTTAGAGAGGTAATCTTAGCTTAAACGTTCTTCAGGCTGCCCTTTCCTATTCTTTCTCAGGGGTTTTCTCTTTCTTTGTGCCAGACTTGATATGGTCATTAATACAGTGGGAGTTGGGTTGTTGCTGCAATGGGAGTTGCCATCCAGTAGAAAACACTGCTGAGCTGGGAGCTGCTGGTTTTTTCCCCAGGACTGGCAGTGAAACTAATCCCCATCTTTAGGGCACGAGTATTTCTAGGTGCTAATAGTAAAAAGCCAAAGTGCTGTCTCTAGCAGCTTGGATCTGGTATTTCTCTTTCCATCTGATGTTGTTCTGATATGAAATTGCAGTTTCCTTTTAAAAGGAAGCAGAACTGGGAGTGAGGACAGTTAGTGCTCCATTTTTTTGTTAATAAAAAAACACCATAGCCTTTTGTAGCTTTCCATGTCTTGTGTATCAGTGTCTGGTAGAGTGACCCTCACATGATCAGTTTCATTCTAAGTAAGGAATGAAGGAACTAAGAGTTCCTGTTTTTTCAAGCAAATAATTTAAAATGGATATACATCATCTAGTGTTGTCCGTAAGAGATTGCCTTTCATAGGGATGAGCTAGGAGCAATGTTATAATTGCTGGCAGCCTGACCTCTGATGTGGGGCAGGAAACCTCCAATTCTCCGCTGTCCCAGCACATGAGCTCTTCTAACAGATGTGTTCTAACTGAAGCATCTTGGCAAAAACTGAACTTGGGAGCACTTGGAACTACAAGTCATTCTCCAGTCAGCAGTCTTTGAAACTCTTTCTTCCTAAGATATTTAAACTTAAGGAAAAAAAACCAAAAGCCTTGGGGCTTTGCTCTGATGTTCTACCCTTTTTTTTTTTTCCTGGTTAAAGTTTGCTTTGTTACAAAACCAGTCCTGTACACTTAGTAGAAACATTAGCCACCACACCAAAAATTAGTCACAAAATTGTTTAATTTTAAGTCCAATAGAGATTCCATCTTTGTAACTTACCAAAAAATAATAAATACTACCATAGTATCACTTGCCTCTGAAATATGTTTTTATAACGCTATGAACTAAAGACGTTTGAAGCCACTTAAAAAAATTACTGAAAGTGTTAGGAAAATCTTACTCATCAGCATTTCAATTTGACTTTCAGCAGCTAAAGATTCTTCTACTATAACATTAGGGTCTTGAAAATTAATAGGTGTAATGGTTGGTTGCTTTTTCTTAACTGCCATCGAGAAGGCTGAGGTCAATCTTGAAGTAGACGTAAGGATAGTATTCTTGATTACTCAGTTGTAAACCAGGGATGTCTATGCCAGGCTGCAAAAGGAAACAACATGACTTCAGTATCAGTAGAAGTGTTGCGCTGTTCCAAGCTAAAGCAGATTGTTTGCTTCGCTTAGATGGAATGGAATCTTGTACTTGCTATGCTTAACACCGAATTTTCAGAGAACCTGGTGTTTGCTCGGTGGCTTTGGTAGGCTAACACAGTTAGTATTGATATTTCCTTTTATCTCCTTGGCTTATGCACTGGGAATCTTTAGCTTGCCTGGTTTTAGGCAGTTTTAAACTCCTTTTGGTTTATCTAAAAAGTGTACTCAGGATCTAGGGAGCAAGTATTGCTGCCTGGTGAAGTCCTAGGCTGAGATGTTTAGTCAGTGACAGCCTTGTGCAGATGAGGGAGGTCTCATAGTCGCAGTGTTTGTTTTACATCAGTTCTGTTGTTGGCACTGAGCTGAACGTTTGCAGATGACTTGAAGCTTACCTGGAGGAACTACCAGAACTGAGCAGACCTGTTTCAGGCCCGTAGCTGTAAGCATCAGATGCTTCAACTGAAACTGGAAGCACTCTCTGCAGCTCTCCAGGATAACCTGCCCCTGCCTGACATTCTAATCCTTTCCATAACCACCACAGACTGGAGCTGGATCCAGGGCTCCTAGCACTGCGAGGTGCGATGAGGTGTTTGCTTCAACCCCTAGAATGCAAAAGCCTTCACTGGACTAAACTGGGACAAGCTACAGTACATGCAGTTGTAGTCTAAATACGTACGTCCATTATACTTGCTGCTGCAACTTCATCTAGATGTTTGAAGACCACGTTCAGGACATCTCTCAGACGTTTCACAGACTTCCTATTTGGTTGCAGCAGCATTGCTTGGAAATTCACTGGAAGGCCATACCTGCAAACACATCATTTGCCAGGGGTCACCCCTTTCCATTCCTGCCCTTCTCCCTCTTCAGCCTGCTGCTGCATTCCCTAGTGGATAGTTTATGTAGTGCACAGTTCCAGTTGTGCTGCGCTGCCTCCTTCTCTGAAAGCACTTTCATTTTGAAGCCATAGGGGAACTAAGCACCATCCTGACCCCAAAGCTTTGCATGTCACCCTTTCTGTAGCCATCTCTATCATCTCCTGTGAGCTCCTGGAATTGTGTGTAAGGGATGCTCCCTCCCACGAAGAAAGTGAGTTGGTACTTTTTAACTTCGACAGGAATCTCTGTCAGCGCTGCATGTGTACCCGCTTACCTCAGGACTGATTCGACAAAAACTCTCAAGGCTTTCACATGAATCCAAGCCACAAATGCTTCGCTGAAGTTCACTTTCAGCCAGCGCAGTAACGGGCCCTGTGAGAAAAAACGTAACGGTGCTGTGATTCATCCCTTGCTGCAGGAAGTAGCTAATGCCATTCAAGGCATCGTGGGCTGCTGAGTTAATTCTCAGGCAGCCTGTTATTGTCCCCTAGTGTATCAGAAACTTGAGTGACCTTGGGCAAACAGTGTTACCTATCCCATGCCTCAGTTTTCAGTGCTAGACGGAGCTCAGAGGAACGCAGTGGGATTTTAAAGCCATTTCTAAGTGAGATCCTTACATGCAGGTAGCAAAGGCTGTCAACTTGATGTGCTACTTACATACTGTTGTTTCTTATCAGAAGCTAGCTTCATCAGCTCTTCCTTCTCACATTTCAGTTCCTTCTCATCAAAATAAAACTCTCGAACCATGAACCTGTAATTGAATGACATTTGCTCTCACAAGCCATAGTCCAACAGTATGCACAATCATTTCTTTGGCCTCTGAAGAAGCAAGATGGGGATGTTTCGAAGCTGCTGGCCACTCAGCATGTTACAGTATCTGCAGGGTGGGGGTTGAAATCACCTCCAGAAAGCAATCGTCCCGCAATCGTCCCGCTGTCTGTTCCATGAGAGCAGGAGGAACAGTTCCTGGATTCCTTGCAAAGCGTGACTGCCTACCTGTTCTCTCTAGCTTTAGCCTTGAAGTCATCCATCACTTTTCTAAATAGGGTGACTGTAAAGAGTCCTCCCTCAGCATCCTCAGCAATCATTCTGTGGGAGGGAAAAATCACTGCTGTGATTTCATATGGCAAATCTCTCATGCCTGCTTCGCCTTTCCCTTTTGCAGTTTGTTATTTTTTCTGCTTCCTAATATGTTCCAATGCTTACATGCATGTGTTTTTAAGACAGGCAGTTGCACAAAGCTTTCCCTGTGCTTTCTGCTTCTTCCATTTCAGATAGTGTGACCATCACCTCTTACACCCTGGGTTGGACATCATGTCTCCCTTGAGCTGAGGAGAGGAATATTTAATTCCTAGTAAGGATTTTTTTCAGTCAAGGTGTTAATTTGGGATATGCTAATGCAAATGGCAGTACACTGAATTATCCTGTTTTACTGCAGAAAACAAAGATGCAGAAGTAGTGATTTATCTTTTTAAAAGGAGCTTTCATAAAGTTGTACATGATTGCATGTCTGAATTATGCCTGGATTACCGTAACAAGCTTTTACCTTTGTAACACAAGCAAAAGCCCTGGTTTGTTGTTCATATGATCACAGCAAGTAGAAAGAACTAGCTTACTGGAAAAGGGAACAACAAGAAGCTAACTGTAGGAAAAAACAGTGACTGTGGCTTTCATCTGTACTTTCCTTTTTGGGATGTCACTTACTTGGTGGAGCGAGGCACTACCATATCAGACAGGGACTCATAGGTCTTCTGCCACTGTACATAGCTTGACCTTTGAGCAACACAAAGCAAAACAGAGTAAATAAATACAATATACTGGAAAGAGAATGTGTTGATAAAAATAATGAAGCTAATTGCTTAGAGTGGGAGCTCTTTGCGCTGGGTTATGTGATAGCAAAGCCTCTTCTGTCCTTTCCTGTCCTAGTCACTAGCTGGAGAGAGGCTTCCCAACGCATCATCCTCGGTCCTCTCTCTGGGTCTTGGGATGAGGAAGTGTGAAGCAGGAAGCTCATGGTTGGAAAGACTGAGGCTTTTGGTTTCCGTGTACAGGCTGCCATGTGTCCTGTGTTCCAGGAGCTCCACACAAGTATCTCATGGTCCAGCCCTGACATGGTGCAATACTGGGAACACAGCAAACACCAGCACTGGGAGAAGACAGCCAAGGAAAGGGTAAGTTTGCAAAGTGAGACGTGTGTTTATAGAGGGAACCTAAAAGAACATGTTGGTAATGAACTCAAGAAACTACCTAGAATAGCTTTTTGTAACATGTTTTTCACAGATGGAAAAGTGATGGTACTGTGTGTGCGTGTTGGGATAGCGTTGTACTGAGAGGACAAGTTTTGTGTAGGCTTTCAGAAGGAAGGATGCCTTGTACCTTCACAGCTGATGGTGATGGCAATTATTCTATATGCAGGCACTAACAAAGATGTGACCTGCAGAGCCCTTGTGAGTTTGACAGGTCTGATTCCTTTTATAAACTGCCTCAGCTCCAGTACAAATCTGTTCTTCCGTGTTGGCTTTTTTTGTTGTTGTTCTTTTAACTCCTACCAGGAGGCTGCTTGAGAAACCATTCTGTAACATTTACACACCTACATCCCACTTCTGTCCTGCTCTGAGCATGGAGCAGTCTGTTCCCTTTGCTAACAGATCCACCTGTTCCCCAGACACAGCACAGATCAGCTGCCCCAACTGATCCAGTAGTGCCTGCATCCAGCACTCAGGCCTGCAACTCAGCATCACACCTGAGTGTGTGCACACACCATCGCCTTACTTTGGCACCACGACTAGCAGTGTGATAAGGTACTCAGAATTCAGAACAAAGTCTTCTTTATGCACAATGTCTGCGAGGGTCCGGGTCAGCAAGTTTCCCCTAAAGCAAACAAGACAAAGAAAAAAATGACATGAGCAGGAACCCAGCAGCAGTGCACCAGAGGCATCGTGCTGTAGATGTGGTTGTCCATAGTGTGCACTAAAGTAGAAGAACACTGGGAATGAGGTGGCTAAAGGACACAGCTACACTTCTGAAAAGGCAATTTATTTATTGTTATTGCAACTCCAAACACTCCATGCTGGAGTGAGCTCTGAGCCCCTTCGAGTACCATCCTTGAGCAAAGAAGGCCGCTCTCTAGGCTGGCTGCCCGACCAAGGGTCTGAGTACAAAAGAGTGGCACATATAAGCAAGTGTGGGATGAAGGCTTGCACCGTATCTTCTAAGCTGCTCTAAATTTACTGCTGATTGGAATTTACCATTCTTCCCTGTGATGCCCTAGAGAAAATCCAGGTTAACAGAGATGATAGCAGGAAAATCCAGGTAGCAGCACATAGGTAAAGCAATTGAAGATGGTAGAGAGAATATTTTGGAAGCTCTGAGAAAGTATTGCCTCGACCAGCAGAACAGAACAAAAGCAAAATGAAAGTGAGATGCTGGTGAGGTAGGCACAGCAGAGAAGGAAAATAAATGCTTTTGCCTGGAATATTGTAAAACTGGCTTTCTGAAAAGCATTTGCACAGCTCCCAGAGGAAACAGCTGTGTCTTGCAAGGGAATCTGCTGGTTGACGCAGCTGATGTAATTTCTGATTCCCTAAAATCCCATCAGAGCAATACAGTGGCATTTGATTCTGACTCTTTCCCAATACTTTGTCCCCCCACTGCCCATAAAATCTTATTAGGAGCTGCAGTCTCCCCTGAGCTGATTTTAAGACGTGCTGCTCACACCTGCTTCCCCTTGGCTTCCCCTTCATCTCCAGGTGCTTGGTGTGCCCCAGAGTCAGGCACTACATTTGCACCCATTGCAGCACACACAGTTCACTGCACAGAAGTGGATGTGGCATGCACTGCTCTCACGTCAGCCATGCAGTGTTCCAGAGCTCAACAGGCACACACTGTACTTACACAGTTTTTTTCTCCAGGCTTTGCAAATTTCCTTTAATGTTGTTGTATGCAGCTGATCGGGTCTTTAGGTCTGCTTCTATCTGAGTAACTTGCTAAAACAAAGTAAAAAAAGTGAACTGAGAAATTGCTCGAGGCATCGTTCTCACCTTCCTCCTCCTACCTCTGCACTGCAGAGAGATAACACAGCTGCCAGCCCCTCCTAAAACCATCTGAACATAGCCCAGTGGGAGCCCACTTCAGTTCTGGGCTCCACAGAACTGCCCGTGGGCAATGGTCCCTGCAGCAAGAAGGACTTGGTTAGCTGTTACTGTGTATTTCATTTGCTATCTGCATTGAACAACAGTTCATTCCCTCCCAAACAGGCTGCCAGAGTAAATAATTCATCCAACCTTCAACATGTTGGATTTAATGTAGGCCAGTGATTTCACAAGAAAACCCCAACATGGAGAATAACATTACAGTAAAAAAAAAAAAAAACAAGCAAGTATTACAATGAAGGGGACTAAAGTGCAGAACGTATCAATGTAGTCTAACAAATCTGATAAAGGTCCATACATTTATGGAATGGATAGGTTTGTATATCTCTATATAGATACAGATACATAGTTATAGGTGTTATTAAAGTAGAAATTAAATCAACTGCTGCAGTACAGTGAGTTTCTGAACGTGCTCCTGCCCAAACCAAAGGCAGAACTCTCATTGACTGCTGTGGCAGAAGAGACTAAAAACTGCCAAAAGACATGGTTCCCCATTCGGAGATCTTCTTACAATGTGGAGCACAGTTTACCTTTGCTAATGCTTCTGATATATTCTTCAGTGGCTGCTTTATGGGATATTTGGCCATGTCCCACTCAAACCGGGTCAAGTAGCTAATCAGGTCAACTGAAAATACAAAGAAATGCATTAAAGCAGACAGCTGACATGATGACAGCTCAAAGCTGGGGTGGCAGCCCCCAGCTATACCCTACGTAGAGCTTTGGTTGGCCCACTTATGAATTCTCATAGAAATTTGATCTAGATCAAATCTGCACAAATCAAATGCTCAATCTAAGCATCCCCAAAGTGAAAAAAAAACCAAAACAGTTGAAACAGAGATACTGTTCGCTGCAGGTAGGCTTCTTTCCAGACAGGTAGGATGGAGAATATGTGGGAAGTTGCCATGGGGAGATGGAGAGCAGAACAATGTCAGGGAGCTAAGGAAAGGAAGGACAAGTCGGGTTGCTCAGCGCTCCTCACTGCCTGGTGCAGAGTTAACCATTCCCACGGCAAGGGCTGAACACAAATCCTTGAGGGCTGCACACAGTGTGAGGAGCACTGTATGAACCGAGATGCACAAGAAGGAATGTGAAAAGTTGTTTAATTGCCACAGTGCCGGGCTGAAGTGACATCAAACACCCTGCCAGGGGAGCACTGTCCTTTCCATGGGTTTCACTCACCCCACAACAGAGTCAGTTTACCCTATTAGATTTCCAAAGCACAGAAAGTCTCATGAAAGGAGGAAGACAACTTCCTATCAAAGGATAAACTGAGCAGAAGGCAGAAAACACTAGCATGACCACGTTCTCCCTCCCTTTGAAAGCCGCAGCTGTGCAACGCTCCCTCACATTCAATGCACAGATTCAGCCCTTCCTGCCAATGTGTGACCAGCACAGGGAGCATGTGGGAGGGGGCAAAGCTGCAGCAGGAGCAGGAGCTGTTGCAGGGCTGCTGCACGCCCTGTCCTGAAGCAGTGCTGGCTCAGACCTCCAGAGAGAGAGCAGGGAGGTCAAAAACTCAAAGTTCTTGGGAGTGTTTTTAGCACAGGGCACATGACGGGGGGGTTTCATCTTGCTGCCTCTCTTCAAAGTGCTCCTGCTTAGGCTTTGCTAACTTCAATGAGAATGAGACCCGAAAAGAGCATGGTATCGGGCTGTGCAGAGCAACAGAGTATTCATAGGCTCTTTAAAGACAATCACTGATGTATTTATAACTGCAGAGATACAGAAGTTCCCTGTGCCCCTTTTATCCTCACATTCCTTCCATCTCAGCAGAACTCAGCTGTTCAGCAGTTAAGCACAGTGTGAGTTTTCAGCCCATTTCTCAAGCGCACTCCTCGCCAGTGCCCTCAAGTCCCTTCCCTTCTACAGTGCCTCTCCTTGCTGCCACCCAGGAGAGATGCCTCCTCCTCAGCAGCCCAGGAATCTCCCAGGCTGAACACTTGCTAGCTCTGCTGCATTCATCCAGCTCTAAGCAGCAGTTGAAACTACTTTCCCTACAAAATACTTAATTCTTCAAAACTGTTATGCTTCTCATTTTGCTTTTTTGTTCATTTCAGTTTGGAGCTCATTGCAAAGAATGGTGTTATGCTACTACTTACCAAATTTTTAAAGTCATTTTGGGTCCACATTACTACAAAGAAACAGAATTTGGTCTGAACATTTAAAAAAAAATCTTTACTTACTTTACTGTCATAAGCAAGAGAGCATTTCCTGCTACTGTAATATCATAAAATTCCCAGTATACAAAAAAAAAAATACAAGTTTTCCTTCTATAAGAGGGACATCTCCACGCGGCTGCTTCCAGCTATTGCCCACTGGGATACAGCAGGCATATTCATTTAACTAGAAGGGCTGTATTTGCTGATGCTTGCAGTTTTCCTTCACACAGCTCTAACCAGCCAATTGCTAGACACAGCCAGCAATTCAGTCGGCTGGTGGACCAAAGTGCTGCCAGGAATGTACACAACTGAGCTAAAACCAGAACATTTGTCATAGAAAACTTGACTGTGCATGGTCTAGTAGCCTGAAATGGGACTATGCGGCAAGAAATCGCGTCTTACAATTTTGTTTCTGATTTCATGACCTTCAGTTTTAGGGTCCTTTTGCCATCCAAAAAGGGAAGGAGGAAGAATTCAGTGTTGCTGCTGCTTGTGAGGAATGATACTGGATTGTAACAGGGGAATCCTAAATATGTATTTTTATATATTAAAATCGATTTATTTTTTAAGATGCAATCAATAATTTTACAAAAGTCTTAGTTAGATATGACTCCTTTGGATGACCAAAGGACAGAAATTAGTAGCATATGCAAGAAACTTCCATATCCTTCTATTACAGCACATGCAGAGCTGACAGGAAAGGAAAAGAGCGTAAAAAGAAGAAACGAAGGAAATAAGTTCAACCTGTTGTTTCTCAAGTCATAGGGATATCGTGATCAAGCTACGAGGTTGTTACTTGAGAAATCCATCGTAACGTGATCACTGTATCTCTACAACCAGACCAAGACTTGTTTCTAGCACTACTACACCCAAATGCATGCTTGTAGCAACACTGCAATCAGCAATTCTCAACATACTTTTTAGACATTTCATTTTGTCCTTTAGCCCTGTAACATAAATAAGTAGAATTATTGTACTTGGCCAGTAGTTGCACCCATCAAATGCCAGTGTTATTTCATGCACAAAGGATGTTTCTGAAATAACTTTCTCCCCAATCTATGAAGATGGGGAAGGGCCTGGAGAGCAAGGTGTGTGAGGAGCGGCTGAGGCCCCTCGGTGTGCTCAGCCCAGAGCAGAGGAGCTGAGGGGAGGCCTCATGGCGGCTGCAGCTCCTCACAGGGAGCGGAGGGGCAGCGCTGAGCTCTGCTCTCTGTGACAGCGACAGGGCCCGAGGGAACGGCATGGAGCTGTGTCAGGGGAGGGGCAGGTGAGGTTAGGGAAAGGCTCTGCACCAGAGGGCAGTGGGCATGGAACAGGCTGCCCAGGGCAGTGAGCACGGCCCCGAGTGCCAAAGCTCAAGGAGCATTTGGACACCGCTCTCAGACATAGAATTTGGATTTGGGGTGATCCTGTGCGGAGCAGGGGTTGGGCTCAGTGACCCTCGTGGGTCCCTCCCAAATTGGGATATTCTGTGTTCTAAGCAGTGGGCTCCAGTGGCCCTTCACCATTTCAGAAGTGTCCGTGCTGTCACTGCCTGCTCTTCTCCTCTCTTATACAACAGCTGCCAGCCAGAGCAGGACATCACAAGGGAAACCAAAGAGAAGTTATTGGTAATGGGAACAACACGTGCACGTCCCAGCAGCCTCTGGCATGACCCTGTGAGTGCAGCCTGGCTCCCCTAAGGAAGCATATGGGCAGGGCAGGGCAGTGGCAGGGCCCTCGTCTTGCAGTGGAGGTCTCACATAATGCTGATTGCACTGGCCTGCAAGACCTCACTGCCTACCTGCTGTAGAACAGCACCACAGCTCCACTAATAGAGAAAGTACATATGTCAAGCTAGCAGAGCAGGAAATTCCTCAGGCTTTGGTTGTTACTGCAACACTGATTGTAACACAGTATTTCTGGTCTTGCTGCTCCCAACCCACTCATGACTCCCCAGGATGTGAACTGTTGCCCCCCATGTCCACCTGTGATGTCAGAAATCCACAGCTGACAGAGCACAGACTCTGTCCCAGCACTGCAGCGAGGAAAGCAAAACACTAACATAGCACTAATCAATTCCATGCAGACTTTTTGAACATGGTTTAGCTGCCTGGAAATGATTCAGCCCATGAAGGCCACAAAAAACTGCTAGGTCATTTTAGGAATGTCTCCTGGCTTCCTCTTCACTCCTCAGCTCTGGTGTTGGAAATATTTCTTCCATAAAAGAGTACCAGACACTGAATATTGTCCTGGAAGCAGAGCTGGAACTGTATAGAGTTTCTATTAACTCTGGAAAAAATGGAATGTGGCTAAATGTGCTCTTGGAAAATATTCCTTATGGTTGTCTTTTCTAATGGCTGAGTGTTTCAATTCTGAATTCTCATATTCTGAAGCAAATACAGGCAGCATCAATGCATTAACATATCCACATTCACAGCACCTACCTCCATTAGCCAGAAGATTTTCCTGGACTTTATCTTTGGAGTCCTCCATAACTTCTCCTATATACTGGACAATTTTCTTAATTACGCTTGGGTATAACAAGAGAAGCTTTGTTAGTAAAGAAACAACGCAAATATAAAACAGATACTGCAATGATCTGATAAACACGGAGATACCCAAACAAAACACTTCTGATGCAAGGCAGGTAAATTTGCAATTAAAAAGACAATAAACAACCTATGGCATATAGCAGAGCTAAAATGCACTGATTTCTGCAAACACATCAGTAATACCATCTCCCCAGTGCTCAAGACTCCCAAAAGATACAGATTCAGTCTTCTGCACGCTGTATTTCATGCCACTCACTGCAGAAACCAGAAGACAAGAAATTCATGTTCACATTCTGAAGGTGATGGAGGGACAAGAGGCTACACACGGAACAGTCCAGACTAACCCTGGTTGAGAATCTGCTCCATGGGATACTAAATAAACCTCTGCAGTTGTTGTGACACCAGACAGGCACAGATGAGAGTCTCTGCTTGATGCACCAAATACAGCTGTACCCTACTCTGGGAGGAATCTACACCATCTCACCCCAATTCACAGCCCTCTAAGCGCTGCTCTAGTTTTCACTGTCAGGCTGCAGATGTTTAGGGACCCTAGGCCAGCTGTGTCCTGGTGGAGAACTGCATTTTCATAGACTCATACTGAGTTGGAAGGGACCTTTGAAGGCCAGCAGGTCCAGCTCCCTTGCAATGAACAGGGACACCTACAGCTCCATCAGGTGCTCAGAGCCCCGTCCAGCTTGACCTGGGGCGTCTCCAAGGGTGGGATATCCACCACCACTCTGGGCAACCCAGTCCAGTGCTTCACTACCCTGACTGTAAAAACCTTTTTCCTCATATCCAGTCTAAATCCCCTGTTTTAGTTTGAAACTATTTCCTCTTTTCCCATCTCTACAAACCTTGCTAAAGAGTCTTTCCATATTTTGCCCACCATCATGCTGAGGGGAGAGTGCAGGTGTAACAGGTATGTACTCTTTCAGATTTTGCTTATGAAAGTATTGCAATGCCATTACTTAATTAAAAAAAAAAAGTCAAACACTCTTTAGGTAACACTGTATATTAACCATCACTCCCAGTGGGGGCACAGAAAGCTGCAGGCAACAGAACCCTGCAATCTCCAGCCTCTGCACAATGCCCTGCAGACATGGGATCCAGAGAGTGCTCAGGTAGGAGTGTAGGAGTCACTGAGGGGAACGTCAGCTTCAGAGAGCACCACATTACCCCACGGCGACATGGAAAAACACTCCACCTCCCCGTGTAAATAAATAATAAAAGTACATGGAAACAATAGATCCTGCAAACTCCTGCCCCTTCTCTGCTGTCCTGGCAGGAGGCAGCGTTGACAGGTTTGTGCTGCCTTTATTGGCAGTCCTGTTTATCTAGCAACAGTGCAGCAGGTACCCGCCTCAGAGGAGCAGGAATGTAAATGCTCAGGTCATTTGAACAGGCTTGAACTCTCCAGATGCTGTTTTCTTTGGCTAAGTACAAGTGCTTGGCATTTTAACCCTTGAATCCCAATTACATACTCAAAATCTCGGGCGTTAATTTAACACAAAATGACATTGTAGTTCCAATACATTTATCTTGATTATTCTTCACTATTACTCTCCTCTAATTCATTTTTCTTATTTTTAAACACTGTCCTTAGCTTTAAATCTCATTGATCCTTCTTGATCAGTTAGCTCTATAAACAAAGACGACAAATAGGAGGAGTCCTTACCCAACAGCTCACTGTGACTCTTTTGCTCAGTGCATACAGCACGTCACATGGTAAGTGCCACTGCTGGCACTAACAGGACAGTTAGTGGAGTAAAGTGGCATTCAGCTTGAACAAGGAACTATGTACTACCACGCTGAGTTAAGACAAAGGTAACAGTGGGATCCTGTCACCTAAAACTCCCCTCACTGATCTTACATGGACCCCACAGGAGGCTTTGCAGAAGTCGTAATTAGTCGAGCCCTTCTGAAAATCACTTCTGTGTGATTCCTGCAGCCCTCAGCCTCAGATCGCTCAGTTGCTTGACTAGCTGCTGCTAAGTAGCTTTCCAGGTTTGCATTGGAATAGATAGATGGCACTGGCACTGTCTCACTCCAGATTTACTCCCATTCCCTTTTCACTCCAGCACGAACAATCTGCTGTATGAACCAGAGGCACAAACATGTTTACAAAGACCTTGGGGCAGGCTTCCCTACCAGATGGGGAGAGTCACGATGGAGAAGGTTTTATTGATTAACTATTAAGCTGCTCTGTCCTGCTAAAGATTCTGAAAAAGCGATTCTAAAAAGATCAACACTGTATGCAACCCAGTGATCAAATGTAATCATCCTATTTCAGCCCCACTGTGGTACCAGCAAAGGCAGAAGACTAGGCTAGGGAGAAACATATTCTGGCAGACTTACTTTTATGCAGATTGCCTAACATAGGTTTGAACAGCTTTTATCAGCATCCCTGTATGTGTTTGCACCCACCAAACAAAATCTATGAAAGTGCAAAGCATATTCAGACAGGCAGCTCCTCACTAGGCCTGGCTAGGGGAGAAAAGGCAAAAAGCCCCAGAGCTGACGTGACCACAGCTGCATGCGAGGTTTGCTCCCAAAGCAAAATAAAGTTTCATCAATAAAGTCAGCTTGGTGCCATAAAGTATCCTAAAATCCAGCATTTCCTTAGTGTTCTGTACTCTATTATCCTTTGTCCACTCAGATCAGCTTGGCCTAGAAGGCAAACTTGGCAGTGATCAGCAAGGAGATCATATGAGTCTGCATAAATGGCTTTGACACAATGCCAGTCAATATCGTGGCTTTCCAGGAGTTCAACAGTCTGAGAGGAAGAGTACCCGATTTCATTCAGAATAATTTGTTCCTTAGAACTCCTATATCTGGTTAGAAAAAAAAAAAAACGTCAAGAGAAATATTCTAGGAAAAGAAAATTGGAGCGGGCTTCATATTCTCTAAATACCTCTTTATTAATTCGAGTTTCCGCATGGAGGGAGAGGTTGTTCTTTAAAAAGAATACAAAAAAATCACAGCTGTTTCCCTTTGAGAACAGCTTTCCTTGAGAACAGCCACTCAGACATCACTGTTCAGACAGAACTGCCACTGGCTCCATGCTTGTGATGATTCTGTGGCAACCGACACAGGGGTTAAACTATGACACAAACCCATCCGCTTCAGTCCAGTTGTAGTCTGGGTTAAACCAACTCAGACTGAGGTGAATCCAAGGATTCCACCATCCCATAAAAACAACGTCTGTTCCTCATTTGTAGGTGGTAAATAAAATCCATTTTACCTTTCAGCAAAGCTATCAAGTTTTCCCAACTCGTCTGACAGACCAACAAGAGCATCCAGTGTCCCCACCTGCACAAGAGACGAGAAGCAGGTGAGAGATGCACATGTCCAAGGCTTCTGTCAGCAGTCTTAGGAACTTTGATTTGTGAATTCAACAGTTCTGCAGAACATTATTCAGTCTGTGGATAATAAAGCAATTCCTTTTCTCAAGACCCAGGCACAAAAGGCCTTTTCCAATAAAGGAAAAAGCATACATGATGTCTCAAGATCACGCATAAATGTCTTCCTTCCTGTTTTCATCCCTGAATCATTGAGTAGTATAGACTTCTACCTGACAAAATAATGAATAGGGATGCACACAGCATACACATAAAACAAATCTGAGAGAACCAAGGGAAGCAGTATGTATTCAAAAGATGGTCTCTGCGTTCTTTCCTGTCGCCAAAGACTAAGCCTCTCACAATGCCATTTCCTCCAGGACCAACATCTGCTTTTTGCATGACTCTGTCATAGTCATAATTCTATGTTTATGGTATTGCAATATATTGCCAAACTTTTTTCTTGTGACGTTGCCAGCTCAATATTACGAGGGGTCAGGCTGAAGGAGAAAAGGAGAAGAAACAAGTCTTGCACAGAACAATTAGCAGAACACAAAGAGCTGGCTGTATCATCAGAAGATGCCAATACTTCATTTCCCCCACTGTTAATGGACTCACACCAGCACTGACCGGGCTGGCGGCACACAGATGGTAAAATCACAGCAATCTCAGGCGCATGTGTAAAAAGCAGCACGTGCAGTCTGCAGTATCCATGTGCTACTTCAGTAGGTTATCACTTGAGAAAAGGCCATGTTCCCCTCTCACTTGCATCCTTCAGTAACTGGAACAGCTCAAGCCATAACTTAAGAATCCTTGTGGACTAAAGCCAGACCCTGGCTGCACCATCTGTAGCTTTGTAAGAGATGGGTGATGGCAGCTCCCCGGGGAACCAAGTACTGCATCTGTTGCAGCACCACTGACTTCAGTGAAACATATTTAGAGTTTTCATAGATGCAAATGAAATAAAAATAAGGTGCAGATCTTATGAAAGAAGGATTAAAGAAGGCAAAGATATATAAAAAAAAGTCATGTGTAAATGCTCTTCCTATTGATCTGAGGCTATAAAGCCAGTAATATAGCTGGATATACACACACCCATCTCCTACAGAGTAATGTGCATTATATAGGGCTGTCCACTCTGTCCGTAGTCTCACTGGGGTACTCCTAGATACTGAGCTGCTCCCCGTGCATTAGCGATCCGAGAGGTTCAATGCTGTATGACTTTTGTGATGGGAAGCAAATGGTACATCAGATGCAGTACATTGTATTTAACAGGTCACCTTCACTCCTTACACATGTATCCCTCTCACGTGAAGGTCAGCTTCAAGCAAAACGACTCTTGTCTCTCCCTAATCAATTTTCAGTAGATCTAACACAACCCACCCCCAGTCACGATCTTTTTCAGCTCTCTGAAATGATAAATCCCACATTTATCCCATAAATCCTTAGTCCTGGCTGGGGTTGTTCTGTCACCCATACCCAAAGCTTCTCCTCGCTTACCTTTAAGTCTGGAATATGGAACTTGCTGTTGCTGGACAAGTTGGATTTGGATGTCACCGTGTTCATTCTCTCCCATGCCTGCAGGTTTGTTTTATCTCCCGGGGCAGAAATCAGCCAGAACTCCGACATGATCCAGTACTTTCCCTTCACTCCTGATCACTGTAGGAACACAAAGCAAGTAAGAGGCTAAAAAAGTACTGCATAGAACGTGTTCTTCCCTAAGAACCGAAAGAATTGGAGTGGATTACTGATTTTTTGGAGGCATAATTACAGTGAGTCACTCCCGTCTCAGCCTGAAATGGAACATGACCTTCTCCACAATGTCACACACAGAGCGCAGCAGTTCCTCCTTTCTCAGGGTTGTTCCATCCAGTTTCTGAATGAAGAACCAAAGCTCTCTCCTCCCCTTTCCCTCCCCTCCTCGTCCTTTCGCATTGCACCCAGTGCAGTCCCCAACGCCAAGCTCCATTGTGGTCCCCATCGCCAGGCTCATTGCAGAGCTGCAGACTCCAGTCATAAGGATGTAATTAAGGACTTCTGTTTGATCAATATCAGCATTCAAATATTTGGGCGAAAGTGCAAGCAAGATGTAGAAAGTCTACTTCTGAACTTACAGGCTGCAGGAGGTGCCACTGGAATATCACTTTCCCCTATGTTTTAATTTCCAGGTTGGGTAGCAAGGAGCGGAGAAGAGACGCTGTCAGCAGAACAATATACACAAAGCAAACGGTGGTGCAAATCCACGTGTGACAGCTGCGCTGGTGCTAAGCAAACAGATGAAGGCAGGACAGCAAGAAGCGGAACCACACGCAGCGATCTCCGGCTCTTCCATGCAGAGACCCTCCCGGACCCCTCCCGCCCCGCACGCCTTACTCCCAGGTGCACGGAACGGGAAACCCGGGGAGCGGGTGCTCGCTCCGCAGCCTCCCAGGCCCCGCACAGCGGGCGGCTCCCGGCGGCGGGGCGGGGGCGGCCGTGGTCGGGGCGGCGCCCGGGGCAGGGCCGGGTGGGAGGCGGGCGCGGAGCCGCGGGATGCGGTGGGTGCGCGGGGCGAGGGGTGAGGGCCGCGTCCGGGACGGCGGGGATCCTGAGCTTCGTGGGAGAGAGCCGCGGAAAGCTGGTGGCAGGTTCGGCTCCTGCAGCTTCTCGCTTCGCTACCTCTTGGGCAATCCTCCATTTCGCTTTCTTTAGTGGATATGCATTTCCCTCTGTTTCTCTGTACCAAATGTAAATGAAGTTCCTCAAGAAATTAAAGAGAATGCTTTTTTTTTTTTTTTTTTTCCTCCCATAAGTGTCCTAAACTGAGAGTGAGAGGGTTTTAATTGCTGGTTGGTGTCCCTCCCTTCTGTAGTATCAACTGCACCACTCAGCTTGCTGTTGTCTGCAAACTTGATGAGGATGCACTCGATGCCATCACTGATGTCACTGATAGATACTGAAGAGCACCGGTCCCAAGACAGACCCCCGAGGGACACCACTTGTGACCATCCTCCAGCTGGACATAGAGCCATTGACAGCAACTCTTTGGCTGTGACCCTCCAACCAATTCTTTATTCATCTAGTAGTCCAGCCTTCAAATCCATCTCTCTTCAACTTAGAGGCAAGGATGTAGTGCAGGACCACATCAAAAGCCTTGCACAAGTCCAGGCAGATGACATCAGTTGTCCTTCCTTTGTCCCACAATGCCATCGCTCCATGGCAGAAGGCCACCAGATTGGTTAGGCAAGGTCTGCCTTCGGTGAAGTCATGCTGGCTGTCTCTGATCACTTGCTCATCCCTCATATGCCCTAACATTTTCTAGGAGGATCTGTTCTATGGTCTTCTCAGGCACAGAGGTAAGGCTCATGGGCCTATAGTTCAGGGTCTTCCTTTCTCCATTTTTGAAAATGGGAGTGAAGTTTCCCTTTTTCCAGTCACCAGGGACTTCACCTGGCAGCTACAACTTCTCAAATATGATGGACAGATGCTTGGCAACCACATCAGCCAGTTCCTTCAGAACCCTGCGATGCATGTCATCAGGCCCCAAAGTAGTAATGCTAGAATAAGTGTCTCCAGCATAAGGCAGAAGCAGCTGATGGGAGATGTCCTCAATCACAGCCTTGGACTTGGATAGTTCTGTTCCTGCATCACATTGCTAATGGAAAGTTTAAGGTCTTAGACTCTAAATGTATAGGCTGTTTGGATCAGGAAAGATATATCATACCTATCTCTTCCTTTGCTTCCCTTTAACATTTTTAGAGAGACATAAAATTAAATATTGGTATAGAGGGGGATAGTCTATACACAAAGCTCTCCAGAAAGAGACAAAGAAGAATTCTGGTTGAAATAATCACTGTTTCAGTTTGTCTGCTTGCAATTTTTGGTTTATTATTGAGGTGGATGTCAGCCTCTTCTCCCAGGTAACAGCTACAGGACAACAGGTAATGGCCTTAAGTTGTGACAGGAGAGGTTCAGTTTGGATGTCAGGAAACATTTCTTCTTAGAAGGAGTGGTGAGGCATTGGCACAGACTGCCCAGGGAGGTGGGGGAGTCACCATCCCTGGAGGTGTTCAAGAAATGTGGAGATGTGGCACTGGGGGACATGGTCAGGGGGCACGGTGGGGAGGGGTTGACGGTTGGACCTGATGATCTTAGTGGATTTTTCCAACCTTAATGATATTATGATTCTATTCTGGTTCTTTTCAGCGACGGTGTTCCCATGGGCACAGCAGAAGGACTTTAGTGAAGCTGTACAAAAAACTAGCCAAGTGTCTGCTGGCATTCATAATAATGGGGATCATTGTTTAATCTTCCTCCCCCTTCTCCCCCCCCCTCCCCCTTTTTTTTTTTCTTTAGGCTACATTTTAATAATAAAAACAGAATTATTTCAGGTATGTACATAATATATTTCACCCTACAGCCTAGTGATCTGAAAGATGCAGAAAGCCTCATCATCAAGGTAAAGCAGAGCTTGCCCATCTCAAACCACAGACAGAACTGCCGTGGATCCTTGCTGCAGTCTCAAGACTTGGAAAGGCTTCACATGATTAATTTTACAAAAATTATGTTCCCACAGATTTCATAAATTTAGAATTGTGTCGTCTGATAACACTTGTAGTGAATAAAGTAAAATCCAGGCTGAAGGGTTGTCAGATTCATGGATTCCACAATACAAGCCATTTTCTTTCTAAATGTTTTTATTCTTTTGATTCTCATTTTTTTCATGAGGAATAATTTGCCATGTTTCCTTTTATTATAGTGACAACTATTATACTACATAATTTATTATTTTAATTGAAAATTGTCAAGGAAACAAAGTCCTATTATTTTCTATTACCATGTCTTCTGGTTTTATTCTGACTTTTTAATCTCCACCCCCCCTCCCCACCTCCCCCCATTACACATTTTTAGGCCTGGATGAAGTGGGGATGCAGGAGGGCAGGATCATTGAGCCCCTTTGATGGGGTATGGCAGTGTGGTGCTCACTAGTGGTAACTCAGCCGTGGCAGCTCCTGTGCCCCTGCCACTTCCTCAGCTGTACTGAGTGCTGTACCGTGTGATCTCCAAGCTGCTTAATTCCCTTGTGATCACCACGTGTCTCCCTGCTGCCTTTGATCTGTCATCACAAGGAAGCTTTCTGTGGCTTTGCCTTTCTCTATGTTTATGAATACTCCTTCCTCTGTCACACTAATGTGCAAAGCACAGCCTCCAAACAGTCATTAAAAGCATTAATACCCTATCTGAAGTATCTCTCGAGGCAAATTTCTCTAACAAATAATCACAGTTAATTACCTAAACAATTATGACATTGACATTAATGGGAAAGCTTATGTTAGCTTGCAAAACAGCAACCACAGAGCTGCAGTTCTCAATAAAACAATTTGTACAACTACTACGTTACATGCATTACCTACTTAGTCTTCCATTAATTTGTGTTTCTTTTCCCCTCTGCTTCAAAAGAATCTTTTAAAATCCCATTTCCTATTCATGCAAGCGTATTATTGCAGTAACTTATTGGGAAGTCTAAAATAGCTCGGTGAAGGAACTCATAATGTGACTTGATATATTATTGACAATAATGATGATCTTCAAGGTCCCTTTCAATCCAAGCCATTCGGTGGTTCTATAAAATACTGTTATTTAACTGAAAACAGTTTCTGTGTATTTTTAAGCATGTAAGTGTAGCATGCAAACTACTTCTCTGTTAGAATTCCTTAGCTGTATGCGTGTGTGTGTATATGAATGGACACTGTCTAGTTACCATTAAAACCAGTAAAGATTACTTCCAGTTTGCTGTTCCAAACCACTGTATCGTGCATGTCACAAGGTAACACGTACAGCAAATTCTGATACTAAAAAAAAGAGAAAAAGCAGGCAAAACTATGTGCTCCTAGTTGAAAGCATTCTGTATCACATTTATCTGCAGTCAATATACCTATCTGCTCACCTCTAGTCACTTGAATTGAAAATCTAGAAGTGTTATTACTAGATGCAACAGATATTTGGGGCATACATGAAGCAAAAATCTTCATCAAAGCTTCAAATGCATCATTCAGATTCAGATTTTTTTTAACTTATCTGTGTAAGTGTAACAAGCAAATCTGGCTGCTCTAAAGTTATCTGCACTGGAACTTTAATAGCCCACGTTCTAGCCAATATTTTCCCTATACATTTTCTTTAAAAAAAAAAAATTAAAAATTCTTAAATATATGTCATGCCAGGCTTGGATTTATCCACTTTGCCTGAGAACTAAATATGTCTAAATAAATAAATAAATAAATATCAAGAATCTTGAAATACAATTTTATTTTCTGCTGTGCGGACAGAGGGACTCATATTCCTCTTTTTCTGCTGTATGGTCGCTGAAATACATCTGGAGTACTGAAGAAGGGATCAGGAATGTTTGGGCAGTCTCACCCAAAGTCACCTATCTCCTCAGTATGTCAGAACCTTGCGGGTTTTAAACCTCTGGGAATTTTTCATCGGTCCAGTCCACCTGACCTTGTCTTAAACATTTTGATGCATCCTTGTGTCATACCAAATAACTTGGTGAGGATGCCTGGGATTCCTTGAGGCGTCCTCAACTGTGAGAGGCACCTATATGTGGGCAAATCTATTCAGCTTTAAAAGTCAGTTAACAGCCAGTGACAGTCTAAGGAATGACACGGTAGAATCTAGAAACAAATTGAACTCACCCCGAAGTAGACACCAGGTGGCTACTGTGCCACATTGCTCCTCAGGCTTCATTACTGGGATTAACTAGGTATGCAATTCAGCTGCCTGAGCTTCTAGTGCCATTTGAGATGTCCTCCAGCTCACGTCGCATAGCACATGGGTTTTCCACAGGTCTTGTATCACCCCATCTAGGTGTCCTGGATACCATGAGGCAGCTCAAATGCCACCAGACACTCTACATTTAGGTGAGTGAAGCCTTAGCTCCCTGAAATGGGAGCTTAGACATCTAGTACCCACATAGACACCTATATTTAGGTGTGTGGGTCTCAGCTATGGCACCCTATAATGCAAAGCAGAAAGTGGTGATATTGGTAGAATCATTGCTGAAATACATAAAGAAAAACATCAAGAAAGACGTGGAGGCCCTGAAGTGTGTCCAGAGAAGGGCAACGAAGATGTGAAGAGTCTGGAGCACAAGTCTTATGGGGAGCAGCTGAGGGAACAGGGCTTGTTCAGTCTGGAGAAGAGGAGGCTCAGGGGAGACCTTATCATTCTCTACAACTGCCTGAAAGGAGGTTGTGGTGAGGTGCGGGTCCTCCTCTTCTCCCAGGTAACAGCTACAGGACAAGAGGTAATGGCCTTAAGTTGTGACAGGAGAGGTTAAGTTTGGATGTTAGGAAACATTTCTTCTTAGAAGGAGTGGTGAGGCATTGGCACAGACTGCCCAGGGAGGTGGGGGAGTCACCGTCCCTGGAGGTGTTCAGGAGAAGGGTAGAGGTGGCACTGAGGGACGTGGTCAGTGGGCATGGTGGGGATGGGCTGATGGTTGCACTAGACAATCTTAGTGATCTTTTCCAACCTTAATGATTCTATTATTCTATGCAGGGAATTCTGTACGTAAGAAAGACTTGATACGGCTTCAGTTAGCTCTTACACCAGTTGTGTACTGTCATGGTGGAAATTCAGTTGTGACATTCATTGTTACTCAACAACATTCACAGAGTGGAAAAATATCATAGTTGTATTTGTTGCTGCTCTTCTATGTCAAAATAGGCATGGCCTGGTGCCCTTCCAACCCCGACAACTCTGTGACCCTGTTGCAGCCTGCTGTAGGGAGCCTGCCTCAGCAGGGGCTGGGCTGGGTGATCTCCAGGGGTCCCCTCCAACCCCTACAATTCTGTGACTCTTGTTGAAAGTGATGCTACAAAGAATTTAAACAGTGTCCTACTATTTATGTTTGCTGGAAGGATGCTGCTTAACCAGGGATCTCCTGGAAAGAGTCCAGCAGAGGGCCACAAAGATGATAAGGGGCCTGGAGCACCTCTCTTATGAGGAAAGGCTGAGCAACCTGGGTCTGTTCAGCCTTGAGAAAAGAAGACTCAGAGGGGATCTGATTAATGTTTATAAATATTTAACGTGTGGGAGGCAAAGGGATGAGGCCAGACTCTTTTCAGCAGTGCATGGTGATACAACAAGGGGAAACAGCCACAAACTGAAGCACAGGAAGTTCCGCACACATGTGCGTAAGAACTTCACAGTGAGGGTGACAGAGCACTGGAACAGGCTGCCCAGGGAGGGTGTGGAGTCTCCTTCTCTGGAGACGTTCAAGTCCCACCTGGACGCCAACCTGTGCAACCTGGTCTAGGGAGCCTGCTTTGCAGGGGGGTAGGACTCGATGATTTCTAGAGGTCCCTTCCAACTCCTGCAATTCTGTGACTTTGTAGTGATTGTTTTCCAGGATTTGTGTGGTGCAAGAAAACGAACACCCTCAGCCACGCCTGCTCAAGCAGCTCCTTCCTTCTCTGTGGTTTCAATCCCAGCACCGCCTGAAACGGCGTCAGCCAGCCGCCTTTATGCTTTAACGTTACAGAAAGCGATTTTGCCTAACAACCCCCTCTCAACTCCCCGGCCCAACGCCTGCCGACATTCCGGACCGGCCACGAACAGGAAGCTGGCGGAGCAGCACCGCCCCGCCGCACTGCTGCCGGGTCGGAGCCGCGCCCGCCTTCCGCTTCCTCTGCGGCCAGGAAGAGGCGTGCACAGTCGCCATGCAGGTCTCTAGCCTCAACGAGGTGAAGATCTACAGCCTCAGCGCCGGCAGGAGCCTCCCGGAGGTGAGGGGCGGCCCGGGCGGGACGGAGCCGTGAGGGGACGGGTGGGACGCGTGGGCTCCTCCGGCTCTTGTTGGCTGCCTTGCACTGGCGAGTGTTTGAGCTGAGCTACTCCATGGACACTACTCTTTTTTTTTTGTAGAGTTACAGGATGGTTGAGTTGCTAAGGGACCTCTGAACGGAGCCATCCCACCCACCCCCGCTGTAGGCTGGGTGCCCCCACCAGATCAGGCTGCCCAGGGCCCATTCAGTAAAGAAATTCCTCCCAGCATCTCTCCTCTTTCATTTGAAAGCCATTCCCCCTTGTCCCATCACTGGCAGGCCGTGTAAAAAGTGTCCCCCCCCCCGTTTATGAGCTCCCTTTAGAAACTGAAAGGTAGGATGGTTAAGCTTACTACTGGAATTTTTACTGTAATTAAGAAAAATGAAGTGATGTTTCAAGCAGATGCTAAACTCTCTGTGTTTTCAAATTTGTTAGACTGTAACAATTCTGTGATTCCATTCACATGCCATAATGTGAATACTAATGTGTGTGTTTCTGTACAGTGGCTCTCAGACAGGAAGAAAAGAGCGTTGCAGAAGAAAGATGTGGGTGAGTTTTGCCATCACATACCTTACAGAATGAGACTGTACACATCTGATATGCTAATCCAGAAGTAGGCAGTTTGCTGACACAAGGAAGTTATGCGCAATGTATTTTAATAAACACAAATTTAAAGCTATGGGTAATGCTAGAAGGCCATACTTTAGCTTCCTATATCGTGCTGTGCTGATTGAACATTGCCGGCATCGTTTTCAGGCATTAAATATTGAGAGATGGTAGATTGTACAGTGGATGTATCCAACATATATTTTATGATCAAATCCAGCTGTAGACCCCTTTATGTCTGTTAAGCTCAGCTTAGAGTGCAGCTTTGTAGTTTAAACTAAAACTTGTAATACAAAAGAAAATATTTACATACTGTCATGAGCACTGTATAAAGCAACCAACTAAAAAAATATGCATGGAGTTAACAGCATAATAGAGTGTATTATACGTTTTCATTGTGTAGAATGTGTGACCTGTTTGTGAATGCATGGTATAGTTTGTCACATAGTTAGCAACTCATAACATACATCTATTTGGTATGGTGATAGCTGGCTTCTCAGTGTTAGTATACCACATCACTCTGCTAGCATGTGTTAAAGACAAAGTGTATCAAGTGTAATCAGAAAAATCTTAAAAGATAGCCAGTTTTATTCATTGAACTCAACATAATTCCATAAGAATTCGTTACAGTTTTGGACTGATACAATAGTACTAGCTTTACAAATAATTTGACTTTGTGTGTATTTTTTTTTTCTTTATAGATATCCGTAGAAGAATTGAACTTATTCAAGACTTTGAAATGCCCACAGTTAGCACAAAGATTAAGGTATCGAGAGATGGACAGTATATTATGGCAGTTGGTGAGTTAACTAAGGATCCCTCAGAAGCAGAGGCCAAAAGTACTAGTAATGTTTTATCACAGAGTACAAGGTAGAAAATAAGAGGTGTTTTTTTTTTTTTTTTTTTTTTTTTTAAACCAGCATTGAACATAGTTTTGGAAGCCTACTCTTAAGATGTGATACAATGAATGTCTTGGTACTTAAGTTGTGAAACGTTTAATTTTCAACTGTATTAGAAAAATATCTGAATTATGAAAGCAACTTCTTACTTGTTTTTATAGTTTGTTCATAAACTTGCTTTAAATAACATCTGAGTATCACTGAGCATTTTTTTAAAGATTAGAGGATAATACTGCAATTTGGAACTGTGAGATCCTAACATGAATACTTCAGTTGGCCTTAATGGCACCAGGAGGCTTGGTCTTTCAGACTTACTGGAAGGTATTACTAAGTTCTGTTAATAAGAGGCCTCTTTATCCAGTCACAGAAACATAGTTGTAGTAAAGAATGTATACATAAAATATTGTATTTAAAAAAAAAAAGTGTTAGTGTTGTCTTTTTGTTTAATTGTTTTATTAAAAAACAAATTGTTCTTTCAGGAACTTACAAACCAAGGATCCGCTGTTACGATACCTATCAGTTATCCCAGAAATTTGAAAGGTGCTTAGATTCTGAAGGTTAGTATAAGCTGTGGCTGTTAGTAGAAGAAATCTTTTGTCTGCAATTCAGGTTGGACTCAACCAGAAATTTATCTCCCTGTTCTGAGGGGACATATTATATGTTGGGGGAGCAGAAGAATCTAGAATAAAATCTCACCAGTCTTTACCTCTGTATTTTTCCTTCTCCTTTTTTCTGTAAAGTTCTTTCCTCTCTTGGAGCTGTACGAAGACAATAAGATCTGCTCTGAGCCAGTAGGTGTGGGGCTCAGAGAGTGACGTGGCTGAAGGCTGCTGCTCTTTTTGGGGAGTGCTGTGTGTGTGTGGTAGCAGCCAGTTCTCCCTTCTGTTCTCTTCCCACTGTGAAGCAGTAAGGTAGGAGAGTGTACTGTGGTTGCTCCATTGTTACTGAAATAAGTTCTTATGTTTTCTCACTGCAGCTCAAGTCGGTTAAAGGGAATTCCTTCATTTGTTTTGTATTTTTTTTAATTATTATTATTTCTAGACATAGATAGTAGCAAAGGAAAGGCCCCAATTTCACATTGTTTGCTAGTATTTTGGAGGGAGAACTATTATGGTGAAAGCAAGGAGCCATCTAGACTCTGAGAAAGGGAGAATCTGCTGGAAATTAGACTGGGGGAGGAGGCCGGAGCTGCCATAGCTCTGAGTTCTAGGGTCTCTAGAGTTGGGTATTTATTTTATTTTTGTTCTTAGGAGACTAATGGCAGAAGACAAAGAGATTAATGAAACTGCAGGGTTGAGCACAGACCTGAATCATTAGTGAGAAACGGAACAGGCCTATTTTTGATACGTGATGCAAAAAAAAAAAAAAGATAGCTACTGAATTAGGTCAGGAAAAGGGAAATAGAGCATAGTGGTGTTTCCTTACTTGATTCCTTAGTACTGCAAGGAATCTTGTATGGTGTAGAGAGTGCTACAAAGTAGTATGAGGAGGGAGAGTCAGGAAGGCTGGGGAGAGAAAGGCGTTGCATGAGAGAGACCCACTTTGAAAGAGTATGAGTCATTGTAATAGTAAATGCTTGCTGTTAATTAGAGCTCAAAGTTAATTTTTTTGAACCGACTTCTTACAAGACTTTAAAAGTATGTTTAACTTGCATTGTATCGTAGAGTCACCTTAAATGAACTACCTTATTTAAATTGAAACAGTTAAGATGAAGCAGCTACTCCCAAATGTTCCAGACTCAGCTTATGTAAAGCTAGGCCAAGTTCAGTGTGTTGCGGTTTTCAACAGAGACAGTAGCTTTTACATTTGTGATTATTGGCCCCTCAAAGTTCATTCTGTGGAAGATGACACCTCAGAAAGGCCGTGTCTGAAGATGTGTGCGTAGTACATTTGATCCCATGTTATTCTTGCCATCTTTGATGGTTCACCAAAGGTCTGTGGACCACACTCTCACTGAAAAGCATTGGATTAGACCTTTCCTGAGCCAGTGAATACACGGTTGAGCATTGCGTTGAGGAGCATGTCAAGTATACAAGAATGATAAAAAGATTACAAGATGCTTCATAAATTCCTGAAGTTTTCTTAAGTTACTTATTATTTTGCAAATAATGTTGTCTAATTAAAGATTTTATCGTGATGTCTGCATTATGCATTGACACCTGTGGGGAATACTTATATGGCTAAAGGTTAGCGTAAGAGTAAATGTTATTTGCAGGATTTGTGCCAGTGTTTGCAAATATATTTGCTTACTTAGTTAACTTAACATTCTCTTGTTCTCTCCTCTAGTGGTTACATTTGAGATTTTATCAGATGATTACTCAAAGGTATGTTTAATGTTTTCAATGTATAAATGAGAAAATTGTGTAATATGTATATTAAAATACATTTTCATATATAGTAGAGGTAGTCAGTGAACAACTTTTGGAACAGATTGTTTTTTAAACAAAAAACAAACAGGATAAACATTTTTTGTACCTTTAAAACATTGTTTTCTTTGCCTCTTTGTACTATAATTTGCCTTACCACTTGTAAAGTCTTTTGTCTGCAGTAGAGAAAAGCTTCAAATAGTCAGCTATCTTATGATCAAACTAACGTGAAAAACATAATTAGTTGTTCTTGCTAGGGTAACATTTGGTTATAATTGCTTCTGACAGTAGCCAACATGCACCTTTCTGAGAAATGGGATAGCTACAGCTGAATTAGACTGATTTACTATAGCAATGATAACTAAGCATATGAATGAGGCAAAAATTGTGGAGAGAAGTAGCGTCTTTTGTTTTATGAACTGCTATACCTGGAGGAAACGGTTGAGTTGTTAGGACTGTGGGCCTTTTTCAGGCTCAGTACAATTATCACTCCTAATTTTTTGCAGGACCCCCAGAAACATGCTCAAAATCTTGTGTGGCTTTTTCCAGCCTCAGCTGCTGATATAATAAAAGGTGTTACCTGTTTCTATAAACTTTACTCTGCTGATTCATCAGAGTATTAAGTCTAAAATGAAATATGGAAATTTAAGCACATAATTTTGCTGATTTCATTGGAAAACAACATGTCAGTAGTTAAATTGTTACTGTAATTTTTTTTTCTCGGAGACTTAAGCATTACAGGTACAGGTTTGTCTTATATTTTCATAGGTGTTCTCTAACCTAGCTCGAGGTTTTTCAAAGTTTTCCAAGAATGTGTGAACTCAGTGTGACTGATATGGTAAGGTAGCCTCTTGCTACTGGTTGTGAAGACCAAACAATTATTTGCAAGGCTGAGGAATGTATTCTTATTGTTGACCCATCTCTTGACTGGTCAAGCAAACAATAAGGTTTATGTGTGTTTTGAAGTGAAACTGGTACTGTGTTTCAAACTGAATCCCTACCTTGACAACATTATCTTCGGTTTTATTTTCCAAAAACTTAATAAATTGTCAGAAAGAAAACTGATTTCAGGTAGTTATCATAATGTTTTAAATATGACAAAAAGAGGGAACAGAATTTGAGAAATTACACTCAAAATGGTTAAATCATAAAAATATTCCTTACAAGGAGACATCTAGAGTTCATTTCTTGCATGAAATCAAGGAATCATCATCATAGAATCATAGAATGGCCTGAGTTGAAAAGGACCTCAAAGATCATTGAGTTTCAACCCCCCTGCTGAGTGCAGGGTCACCAACCACTAGACCAGGCTGCCCAGAGCCACGTCCAGCCTGGCCTTGAATGCCTCCAGGGATGGGGCATCCACAACCTCCTTGGGCAACCTGTTCCAGTGCATCACTGTCCTCTGAGTGAAAAACTTCCTCCTAACATCTAACCTACATCTCCCCTGTCTCAGTTTAAAACCATTCCCCATTGCCCTATCACTATCAACCCATGTAAACAGTCGTTCCCCCTCCTGTTTATATGCTTCCTTCAAGTATTGGAAGGCCACAATGAGGTCTCCCTGGAGCCTTCTCTTCTCCAAGCTGAACAAGCCCAGTTCCCTCAACCTTTCTTCATAGGAGAGGTGCTCCAGCCCTCTGATCATCTTGGTCGCCCTCCTCTGGACCCCTTCCAAGAGCTCCATGTCTTTCTTGTGCTGAGAGCCCCAGGCCTGGACACAGTACTCCAGATGGGGCCTCACAAGAGCTGAGTAGAGGGGGACCACCACCTCCCTCTCCCTGCTGACCACTCCTCTTTTAATGCAGCCCAGAACATAGTTGGCCTTCCAGGCTGCCAGCGCACACTGCTGGCTCATGTCCAGCTTCTCGTCCACCAGGACCCCCAAGTCCCTCTCTGCAGGGCTGCTCTCGAGGAGTTGTTCCCCCAGTTTGTGTAAATACCTGGGATTGCCCTGGCCCAAGTGCAGCACCTTGCATAAATAAGGTGAAATAGAACTGACGCTCTGTGATCTCCTCCTAAAGTATTTTTCCCTCCTGCCCAGCCTGCCCTACAAAACCCGAAATTTTTGCTACTGCTACTTCAACGAGTTTCATGGTCATTTTTGTAACTGCACTTCAGTTGTAGGCCACTGGATTGTTCCATAGTGTCCTCTTTGCCTAACTAACAAACTCAGTTTCTTCCTGACTTTTCTTCTAGGGCTTGTATTCCACCCCTTGTCTGGCTTGGGTTTGTTGATGTTCTCAACATTCCTCTTGAATTGAGAGCCCCCACACTAAATACAGTGCCTCATGAGCACTGTGCAGAAAATTGAAAATAAGTCCTCCCCAGTCAACTCCCACTAACCTTATCAGGTGTCATTTTGAGGCTCATTTGCGTTTTCACAGAGCATACTGTTCTCTTTTGTTTGTGTTTGTATCTGTAAAGTCAGTTATGTTTCTGTGCTCTCAGGGTTTAGACTTGGACTAAGTTTTAGACTTAGGAGAGTGTTATCTCTTCTACTACAATCTGTTCCAAAAACGCAAGTGTTTCCTCTTGTCTTTTTTTGCCACACACCAGTGGCTATAGTTTTGCTACCCCAAGCTTGTAGTTTTCAGAATTAATTTATTACGAAGGAAGAACAAGCATGATTTCCAGTTGAGTTGTATCCATTTCTAATAAAAGAGGACATAATTATCTTCAAGTCCCACACTGTAGATATTTCAGCTTAAGACCTAAAATAACTAGAGGTAACATAGTTATTAGCAGCATATCTGCTTGTTTTTGGCAGCTACTAGAAAATAAAGCCTTTTTGGAGGTAGCAAGTTACAAGAAAACTCAGCAAACTGTGTCTTCTGTATTCCTGGTAAAAGTGTGTTGATAGCTGCTGATAGTGAGCTAACAAGGTGATACTGATAATTTCAGTTAAATGCAGTTTAATTTTATGTTCTTGTCATGATTTTTTTAACTTGTATACTACACAGAGGTAGAGAGATTTCACTGTTGTCACTACAAAATCAGAAAATACTTGATCTAGTTGTTGTTTGAAGCAATGAAGTAAGGAGCTTTGATTGCTTAAACCTCCAGTTAAAAACATAAAGACATTAAGCACACAGGGGGTTGATTGGGCTGTATATGAAAAGCATCGTATAACATCAGCTGTGCAGCTGCATCTGTAATCTTGTATGAAATAGTAATTACGCTTGTGAGAAGTGATACTCCACTTCATCATGGATCTCAAAAGAGTGAGCCCTCGAATAAAAGTTGAAACACCAGGGTTTCTGATATTAGAAAAATTTAAAATATAGAGAGGACTTTAATAAGCATAAAGCAGTCACCCAGGTCAGTATTGTGTACATATCTCATGTAAAGGGAAAACGTGTAAATAAAGATGACAGATGCAAAACAACAATTTTACTTTGTCTTTCCTGAGCTGCTCACTATTAGTGTAGCTAGCAACGTAGTACAGTTGGGGGAAATTGAAAATCTTAGTTATTTACTATCATGTGAAGATATATGGATTACTCACATTCTAAACTGGCACCTTTCTAGTCTGAGCTAAAGAGAGCTGAGCCCCAGAGTCAGTTATTGACCTTTAATTACCCATATCACTTAATTGTTTGCCTGTATCATGGAGCGATTTTGAGCCAGAGCAATGATTAATGCATCTCGTAGTGTCTGGGCAAGGTTTAAAGTACAGTGTGAGTGTGATGGGAGTGGGAAGAATTCATTTATGTGGATATGAGTTGTGTTATGTTATTTACTAGTATAGATCTAGCTTTCTAGCGATGCCTTACTGCAGACTATGAGGAGCAAGTTGTTTGTCTAAATTCAGGAAAAAACTTCCAGGTTATTACATATGCTACTGTAAATATTCATTTTATCTTTATTAATAAAGAGATTGCTGTGGTTAATGAGATTAAAGAATGAATTCTATCATTTTTGTAGAGATTATTTAAGTGGATTGTGATTGTATGGAGCATGGAAAAGTCACTGGACATTGTTTTCTGAGACAAGTTGAGGAGCTTCTCTTCTATATGTTTCAGTTCTTTCCGTTTTATTTTCAGATTGTCTTCTTGCAGTGTGACAGATATGTGGAGTTTCATTCACAACACGGACATTACTACAGGACAAGAATACCAAAATTTGGTAGAGACTTCTCTTATCACTATCCATCATGTGACCTGTATTTTGTAGGAGCAAGGTAGTGATTGAACGTATTATTTTATTTCACTTCTGTCAGGAATGTTTTCCAAGAAAAAATGAATGTCAACTGAAAAGTTAAAAATGCTATTGTATTGGGAAAAGCAGGAATTCTTTCCAGGTGGAGACTGCTTGCAAAGAGTGAAAAATGTGAAAGTCCAAAATGAGTTCAGTTTCCTGCATTAACACTTTTATTCTTTGATTCAGGTACTTGCAAATTCGTTGTCAGAATTGCAATTCAGTGTGCTCTCTTTTAAAAGTGATGAATATCTAAGGAAAATGAAGTAGCTTTTCCTGTCTAGGTTGGTGTTTTCTTACTGATAAAATGGGAGTGAAACGATGTGAAGTAACTAACAGAATTTGTGAAAGACAGTAAAAATAAAATATGATCTTCACAGTTTGGAACAAATTTTGAGCAACTTTTTTATCAGTTCAAGATGTGACATCAATTGTAGGAAATTTTAGGATGTTAAGAAAGGATTGAATGTATCTTCTCCCTAGCAGTAAAGTAATTGATAGGATTTATTACTGCAGTGTAATAAATGTCTTTCGATATCTGAAGGGAAGCTACAGGAAGGAAGGGGACAGACTCTTGAGCAGGGTCTGTGGTGACAGCACAAGGGGAAATGGCTTCCAGCTCAAAGAGGATAGATTTAGGTTAGATACAAGGAAAAAATCTCTTGCAGTGAGTGTGGTGAGGCCCTAGAACAGGTTGCCCAGAGATGTGGTTGATGCCCCATCCCAGGAGACTTTCAGGGCAAGTCTGGATAAGGCCCTGGGCAACCTGATCTGGCTGAGTTGTTCCTGTTCATTGCAGGGCAATTGGACTAGATGGTCCTCAGTGGTCCCTTCCAACTCTAAGGATTCTATGATTCTGTTCTATGATCTTTGATGAACATACAAATTATCCTTTTTTCAGTGTACAGGAAAGAAGTAATTGTGATTTTTTTCTTTGTAGTTCTGAAGTATACAGGCTAAATCTGGAACAAGGAAGGTTTCTGAACTCCCTGCAAACTGATGCTTCGTAAGTAACTGTAATGCATGATGTCTGTCTTCTGTCCACCAGGTGGAACCAAACCACTAATATGCTCACCATCAGAACTGTACATGAATACTGCCCAAATACACAGTAAAGTGGAATTGAAAAGCCGAGTCTGAACCTCATCTTATTTGATGTCCCATAATTTTTGTGCTAGTTTTTATATTTTAAAATATCTACAAAAGAAAACTCAATTAAAATTGCTTAATATAGACTTATAATAGTATTATATAACTTTACCATTCCAACTCAATTTAGCCATCACATAGAGACCTGCCCACAGGGTATGTACTTTCCCAGACATGTCTTTGGCCTTCTGCTCTTGGAGTAGCCCAAAGAGTGTTGTTTTTTCTTTTTTGTTTGTTTGACTTTTTTAATATCACCAGCATGCGTTTGATTCTTTTGAAAACCATAGCAATAGCAGAAGCTGGGCTTCTTGTGTGCAGGGAGAGGCAGATGAGAAGAACGGACTTGAGCAGATAAAGTTGCTAGTTGGTGAGCAACAGGTGGTGCTCAGTGGGTTGGATAGCTTAAGGAACATAGCAATATTTGGGTGGGCACAACTATAGAGTCCTAGTAGCAGTGGGGGAAAAAAAAAAAATCCTGGAGCAGCAGAGCTGAGTCATGCATGAAATCTGAATCAGGGAAATGAGAATTGAAGATTTGGAAAGACTGAGGCTGGGGAACTGGATGAGTTATAGAATTGGAGGTGATGTTCTTAATATAGAAGAAGTTGGGATGAGGGGTGTAAGGAGAAATATTTCTATTTTGGAAAGAATTTTTAGAGAAATGTGGGGCTCTGTATTGAGCCGTTAAGAAGTAGAGTACTTGGAAGAGGAAAGAGTAGACGGGCTGTTCATCAGAACACGTTGGAGATGTAAGATTCTGAACATATGTCATCAGGAAGACCTCTTGATGTAACTGAATTGTTCAAGAATACAGTGGAGCAGAGCAATATGGCAAGGTTTGGTGGTAGGTGGCGGGCACAGGCAGAAGATCGTAGAATTGCTGAGGTTGGAGAGAGCCTGAGTCTAGTCTCCTGCTCAAGGCTTGGCCAGCACTGAATTCTGATGAGATTTTCCCAGGGGATTTTATAAACTCCAAGGGTAGAAATTCCAAAGCTTCTTTTGGCAGCCTGTTCCAATGATTAGGTACCCTCAAGGCATAAAAATATTATCCTTACATCCAGTTGGAACCTCACCCATCTCAAGATATCAGCACTGTCTCTGATTTTCTCTCTTAGCTCCAAATTCTTGGTAAGCTCTTCTTAAGTGGGGGAAGCTGCTATTAGGTTGCCATCCACTTATACACCCTCCCCCCACTCACCACTTTTGCTTTTCCAGGCTAAACAATAGTGTATGTGATTACAAAAATCTTTTTAGTTACGTTATTCTGAGGTCATTACAATTATTCTTTTTTCTGTTTTAGAGAGAATAATGTCTGTGACATAAATCCTGTACACTACTTGTTTGCTACCGGGACAGCTGAGGTAAATGTTTGCATTCCTTCTATAAAAAGGGCAGCAGTGTTTGTATCTCTTTTGTATTAGTTTGCATGAGGATAAGAAGGAATCACGACAGGAACCTAAGTAATTAATTTGACCTCATTTGCCGTATTAAGTACAGATCTGTTAAACAGGAAGACTTTTAGAGCACAGTGCAGGTAAAATTTCTGAAATGTCTTGCTTACTGAGTTGCATGAGATTTTGCAGATGAGAGAAAATGTTATCTTGCCTAAGAATGTAACTTTCAGTTGAAATTACCTAGCCTGTGTGCCCACTTAGTCTTGGGAAGTCTACTCTTAACCATTTTCATTCAGAGCACATTTGTTTTAAGTACAGATGAAATGTGTGGAGCTTCTATGCCATTATTAGTACAACTCTTGTCAGGCTAGAAAATTTGATTTATTATTCATGGATAAAATAATTCATAATTCTATTTAAGGACTTTCATAGTATCTGATATTTGTTGCATAAGCTTAACATGTATTTTCTAAACTCTTTAGGGTAAAGTGGAATGCTGGGATCCTAGAACTAGAAATCGAGTTGGGCTGCTGGATTGTGCTTTAAGCAGTGTCACAGCAGACACAGAGTGAGTAAAGGCAGCCTTTCCAAAAGGCATTCTTCTGGTGTTTATTGTCTGTTTGTTTGTTTTGAAAAGTTTTGCTTCTAAAAACAGTTCCCACTCAGCATTACAGTGCCTATTGCCATCTCACTGCTAGTGTAAATGGCTTTTCTTAGTTATAAAGTAACTCTTAGATATTGATCTGAGCAGTAGTGGCTAATTTTCTATACAAGGTACAAATGTAAAAGATTCAGCTTTTTGAAGTAGTATTTCTGAGTGGTACATCTGAATAATTTACATGATTGTTTTAGCTATTTTCAACATATAAAAAACATTTCTGTCATTTAGAGAGAGAACATCTAACTGTAAGAATTGTGCTTTGCAGGGTGGATTGTTTGCCATCTATTTCAGCACTGAAATTTGATGGAGCTTTGAATATGGCTGTTGGAACATCTACTGGGCAGGTAGCCATAACTATTTCTACAGCAGTTCTTAAGAGATCCTTTTGCCATTGCCAGTCCAGGTCTATTGTACGCTGAGTGCACTTAATGTAATGTGTAATAATACAAGTATTTCTAAGACTCTGAATTACATGTACAGAGCAGTAATAGTCAGTCTTAAGCTGCAAATTGATTTTGTCAGATGGTCCTGTTCTTCAGAATACTGAAGGGTTGGCTTAATATCATCACAACCTCCAATCTGCATACGATAAAATTTCAATCTTTTGGTTTTCTTAGGACTTAAGAATCAGTTATGTGAGGAAGTTACTTCTTCTTGAGGCTGTCAGTACTGTCTCAGTGCAGTACGTATGCTATACCTTATTTTGATGGTGGCTAAACAAGCAGAAGTGATCATTTTTCAACTAATCATGGAATCATAGAATGGCCTGGGTTGAAAAGGACCATAATGATCATCTAGTTTCAGCCTCCCCCTGCTGTGTGCAGGGTCGCCAACCACTAGACCAGGCTGCCCAGAGCCACTTCCAGCCTGGCCTTAAATGCCTCCAGGGATGGGGCATCCACAACCTCCTTGGGCTAATTTTTTTTTTGTCCTATCCTATGAAGGATCATTTTGATTCATTTATTCGTTGTTTTCATGCTAGTTTTCAAGTGGAGTATTTGGAAATTTATTTCGTGCCTTTAGTGGTCCTTTAATGTGTTAAGAAAACTACTTCTCAGAGACAGTTACATGTATAAGAATTGTAATAATGCTATTATATGTGTCACGCAAGCTTTACTGGAGATATATTTATAATCTGAACTAAGCAAATAGATAATATTTTTCCATCAAATTACTAGTATTCATACATATGAGAAATTTAAGGTTCTTCACAGATTCCATTGGAAATTTTTTAGATAAAAGTGCGTATTTCTTGAAGACAGCCTGTAGTCAGCACTTCTCTGAAAAAAAAAAATGCGTTCTCTGTTGTTTTTCTGAGTGAAAGGGATGCTCACTGAATCTGAAGGGCATCTGAGGATTTAAACCTTTCGAGTAAGAGTAGTAAAAGAATCTGAAAGTAAGATATTAGTGATTTAGAAATACTGAGAGCCTTGAAAACATTTCATTTTTTTCAATTTTAATAGCAATAGGAATGAAAAAGACTTTAGAAGGTAAACTCTTGAATGCAAGTTTAATTTTTCTAGACTAAAACATTTTGTGGTTAAAAATATATTGACAGAATAAAATGGGCTTACTTAGTCATTTTCAAAACTTGAAAAGATCTCTTTATGGAAAACAAACCAAAAAAACCTCAAGTTGAGTTAAATCATTAGTGAAGACCTATTTTGACTTTCTCTTAATCTTAAAATACTGAAAATTTAATATGTCTTTTATTCCTCAAGGTTTTACTGTATGACCTTCGGTCTAGTAACCCACTGATAGTCAAAGATCACCAGTATGGCCTGCCTATTAAGTCAGTTCAGTTTCAGCATCAGCTGGATTTAATAATCTCTGCAGATTCTCGAATCATAAAAATGTGGAACAAAGATACAGTAAGTGTTTTTCTGTTGCTGTGTTCATATCATTTCCTTTTTTTTTTTTTAATTTAATGTGCAATTTGAGCAATAAAGCTGAAATTCAATGTAGGAAGTTGGGTTATTAATGTGTCTTAATTTATATAGCATTTTTCTTTGTCTGGCTAAGCAAGGAAGGTATTCAACAGCCTGTCAGAAATAAAGATAGAGTCTTAGCATTTTTTTTTATCTGTTTGTGTATGTCTGCTGATGATGCTTTTTTCAGTAGAAGGATTTAAACCGAAAAAGTGATATCTTAGCCATTGCCTTGGTGTGTGTATTTCTTTAAGTGGACTACAAACATCCAATGGAGAGAAAAGTTGTTCATTCCAGTTCTCTGCTCAAAACAGGGCTATCTTCAAATGTAGATCAGTTAGTTTATGAAGTATTAAAATCAAGTGCTTCTTACTTTTACAGGAACTTACCTGGATTTTGAGGCAGATATTATGCCAAGATCCAAGTAACAGTGTGCATTATGCTGTATTAATGGATTATGTTGTAATACACAACATCTTTATCCCTGTCTTTTGCACCTATAGGCAAAGTTGCAATCTAATTACTCTAAGACTTTCTTTTGTTCCACTATGCTGTTCTTTTTCTTGTCTTTCCATCAACGCAGCTTGCACAAAATATGTTACCGTGTAGATTCATCTAATACTACTGTAATTTGATCAAAGAGGCTATCTTTAGTCCTTGTATTCCTTCTGAAAAACTTACTCCATGCTGTATGTATGATTTTCTAGCTTTGTAATGAAACTTATCAAGAGCAGTTACATTAGTTTAGAGGCATTTATTTTCTTACTATTTCAGGCAGCCATTTCTCTATTGTTGTATTTCTTCATGAATTTTCAACAGCTCTTTTTTTTTTCTAGGATTGCAAGCAATTTTTTTAAGCTCTTCAGTTACTTTTTATTGTTTAAAAAGGCAAATAATTTATTGGCTATTATTTAAAACATCTGCAGTAGCCTCTCTCCATTTTTCCTAGCTATAGAGATTTTCCTCACTGAGAATTAAACAGTGCAAGGTTAGTCAGGTGGCCTCTGCAGTGGGAAAAGGGAGGGTTTATTAGTGCTGGAAGGCAAAGATAGCTTTGGACTCTTTCCTAGAGTGTGTTCCAGCTGGCTCCACCTCTCCCAGATGTTGGTTCCTGACTATCTCTGGCTGGGAACCAACTGCAGAGGCAGACTGTGGGGTGGAGAGCATATGGCTTTGATACCAGAATAGCCCCATGCTGAGACGTGCCTTGGGGTGGGGAGCGTGAGGCTTTTGTCTGCTAAGACTGGGGTGGGGGAGGACTCTTATTAATCATCCGGGAGAGACCAGAGATGGGTGGGGTACCGGCATATAACTGGGTGGGAAAGGAAGGGCCCAGAAAGGTAGGTGGGATTGCTGCAGGGAAAGAGAAAAGAGGAATAGGATGAAAATTTGCTCTGTTCCTGTCGCTCATTTAGAACCGTGTAGGCATGTACTCTCATGCTTCGTATTCTGTGGCCCAGTTCTTAGACACACTTCTTTGACTGGCTGTCTTGTGTCTTGGCTTATAAGAGCACCTGTATTTTGTCTGGATTTTTCAGACTTTGTTCCAGTTCTTAGTTTTTGAAAATGTTGTTTCCCGCTTTTACCATTTTCTTAAATTACCATTATAACTTCGTTATCGTGCTAAGCTACACACCAGTGGATGCTTTTATTATTTTTGTGCTTAGACCTCTTTAATACTGAGTTTGTAATTTACAAATAAAGTGCCAAGCCATAATTCATTTTACATAGACATGGGCAGGCTGGAGGTACCAAGCTGCGCAATAAAACTCCACTCCCAATCCATCATTTCAGCTAATACACTGACCAAAATGAGATGGTTTAAGATTATCACACTGAGACTTGAACAAAATGAGGGTTATGCTGGCAGTGTGCTGGGAGCTTGTGGACCTCGTCCTCCTTTTGTATAAAATAAAGTGAAGTGAAACTAACGTATCTTTTCTACACGGAACTGTGAACCAAGAAGTCAGAAGTGCCACTGTACATTGTGGTGTCCTCAGTAACCAGAAGGCTACACTTACTTGTAAGACCTGATCAGAGAGGGAATACAATATTGAGTTTCTATGTTACGATCAGATATTTTAGTAACACTTTGTTGTTCTGCAGATTCTGTGCTATCTTTATTCCATCATCCTTAGCTTCTATAATGGCCAGTAATAATCTTTAGATGTACTAAATTTAATCATGGTGTTTGGAATTCTTTATAATACGTTATCTTCCTTCACTTACAGGGGAAGATATTTACTTCCATGGAGCCAGAATATGATATCAATGATGTCTGTCTTTATCCAAATTCAGGTATGTTAGATGTACTAATGTCTTATTAAATTCAAAAAGGAAAGTGAGTGTTAGCCCATAGTGCAGGCTTTTTTTTTAAATTTAAGTGATACAAGTTAGATCTGCTTTCCTCCTTACTACGCAGCTAGGAAAAAATGGTTACTTGCTAGTTAGTGTCATTGTTTCCTCTGCATCTGCATTAAATCAAAGACTGCAATTCGAAGCTGCTGTGCTTTCGATTGAGTGATTGACTTCTTTTGCCTTTTCAAGTGTCTTAAATATCTCATAAGAGAAAGAATTTTGTCATTATGTCTAAGCTGAGCTCCAGAAAACTTAGGGCTTACTTTCTAGAGCTAGAAAAAAACTCTTTCAGCAAGTTTACAAATTTGTACAAGTGTTTACAACCATTTGATCTTTCCTGTTTTTAAGTGCGGTACTCACTGTGCCCTTGCTTAAGATGGAATACTTTAAGTGCTGGGGAGTCCACAGATTTGCATGCTTTTTGTGACTTCTCAAATTTGACGTGTCTCGTAACATTATGTTTCGAGGTCAAAAAGGGGCCACTTTTAACCTGTTCCCAGATTCTATTTCATGGGAGAAAAAATATTTTACAAAATGGTGATTGTATGTGAACGTGTGCTTTAGATTGACTGCAACTGACCTTAATTTTTCCCGTAGTTGCTTAGCTCTTAACTAGTGTATGATACACACTTCCTGTTTAGAAAGCAGCACTGGAAAAGATAAAAGAAGCATTATGGCCTGTAGGATGGCAGAGGACAAAGTTCTTGATGAGAGAATGCCTTTGTTGCAAACTCTGCTATTATCTTAGTTTTGGAGTGGTAGCAGTGAAGACAGAGGAACTTGGATTTTGATTCATACTAACAGCTCAATTCAAGATTGTAGATAAATGAGTTTGAGATTTCTAACGAGTTAAAACTTATCTTCTCTTTTCTGCCAACTTCAGTTAAGAATCTTTTTTTTTTTTTTTAAAAGATGAGCACTTTAGTACAGAGCTCTGCTGAGACAGCAGGCATTTTTGACTTTATGCAGCAGCAGCAGTATAAGGTCTGCAGGATCCTGCTAATGAAAACACTAGCTTACTGTCATGATGCTCATGATCCCACCCCTCTGAAACAGAGTGGTCTTCCAGTACTTAGCAATTGGACTGGGTTTTTCTGAGTGCTAAAGAGGATAGCAAACTTTAGGATGCCTGGCACTAATTCATAGATGATTAGAATTTAAAGTATAAACATTTGAATGTAAGGAAGCGCTTCCAGTCATATCAACGCTGCAGTTGTGGGAAGCCAGGAGAGGCAATAACATGTGAATGCCAGTATGGCAAAGCTCCGTGTTGTCATTGGGTCCCAGCATTCCCAGGGCACACCTGGAAGTTCAGGAGCTGACACAGCACAGGAAATCCCAAGACCTTTGCCTGGCCTGTGTTCTTGTACTTAACTTGAAGCTACTGCTCAGAAAACTTGTACCCTAATCTAACCCTTATCCTCTCTCATTCACTTAAGAAAGCTTTGCTGTTCATTGTTGTGTGAAACAAAACACTTTTTCCTATTTTATCTCACTGACATGGGCAAAATTCAGAATTTCTCTCATGAGAAACACACAGGTTTTGTTTCAGACTTGAAGAGAACAGTATCAGAAATGTCACGAACGAGAAGTCATTGAACCTATTTTTGAAGGCTTTTCTTTTGAGAAAATTGATGCCTAGTATTTCTACTTGATTTACTTCTGCTTTTATCTTTGTAATTTTATTTTACTACTGACTATATTCAAGTTGTGTTTTAAACTGCGGAAGGTAGCAACAATTTCAATTATTCCCCAATACTTTTTTTTTTGCAAGTAGAAACTTCACTTTTTCTATAACTGTTTCTCCCATTTACTGCTGCTTCATATTCACATTTTCATTCCTTCAAATCAGTGATACCTTATTACTGATCACTAAGGACAGTCACTGTCCTTTCTAAGGACAGTCTTAACAAAAACAACTTCTGTGAAAGAAGAGTTCTCTTTTACTTCCCTTTTAAAGTGATCAAAGCAGTCTGCTGTGTAGCTTGGTAGGGTGTGGTCTTTCTTCTCATAAAAATTGGTTAGAACTAACAAGCTGAAATGATGAAAGTGCGCGCAGATATCTTTCATGGAGTTGTTCCTTTTTTTTGTTTTTGTATTTCCCCCTTAGTATACGCCCATGTACTCTTCTGAAGACGGTTTTCCCACCTTTAATTATTAGTGGAAGACTCTCAAAGAGGAGTTTTTCCCTTTACTGTCATCTTTGAAGCACCTGCGGAATTAATTTCCATTGGTTTATCTCTAGTGATCCATATTCAGTCAGTAGAGAAATGCTTTGCCTCCTGTAGTAGCAGTGAACGTGCTGATATACTAAGGCAGCACATCATCTCTGAAAAATATACCACGAATTCTTGCTTTTTCCTTGAATTGCCTGCGACTCTTTCCAGATTTGGTATTAAGCTTCAGTTTGCTGACTAAGCTTTCACAAATTTCTCGCTTTGCCAGGAAAGCAAGCCCCCTTTTTTTCTGATATTAAGAGTCCAGCAGCATTGTGTGTTTTTAATAAAAGGATTAGGTAGGAAGGATTACTCCACCCATGTTAATTGTGTTCCTGTAGTTGGGTGTAAATTGTATTTCTGCCTTCCGGGTGTGTGGTAACTGCCCCAGTTATTCATAGTCTCAGTGGCATGTGTTACTTCTAGACCAGAATGTTATCTAACTCGATTACTCTTCTGTTCTTCATGCTCTGTCTTCATGTATTACATAGAGATCAGCTATGCTGGAAAGTCAAAACTGAAACAAACATACAAGTATATGCCAAATGTCCTTACTGAGCTCCTGTCTAGAACAAACTTGGTGTTATTTCTCATTTTGAATGTACCCAAAGTCTTGCGACAGTTCAAAATTTTGCATGGATTTTAATATTTATACAGTTGTTTTTTTTCTATTCAGAGTATTTGCAACCCTTATTTGCAGCATTCCTTAGGTAAATTCATAGAGATTTCAAATTTTGCTTTCTGTGCTAGACTAATACCACTTTGATTTGAAGCCATAGTATCCTGTCTCTCATGCTGACAATCTCCTGTTGATTTCCCAAGATGAAATATGAGTAAAGCAGCAAACCTTACTATGATTTATGACTTTGGTTAGACTATAGATATGTGTCTGAAAACAAAGCAAAGCAAAACCCAACCCCCTGCTTGTGTTAGTAATACAGTTTGTGCCCAAAGTAGGTTTTAAGTGTAAGGAGAACTGAATTTGTTCTGAATGGTATTATGAGATGAACTATTTCAGTTTGTCATGAAAATTGACAGTCTGTGGTTTTTAGAGCTTAGTGTTGCTTAGTGATGCCAAGCTAAGGAAGAGGACAAAGGGCATGAATCTATTGGAAACTAAGCTTTATTAATTGTGCTGCTATCAGACTTTTCTTTCCTTAGTCCCGTGTACAAATCTACTTCTTGTGAATTAAATTATTGTAAATTATATTAAAAGTACATATATATATATGTATGTATATATATTTATTTTTAAAAAGTAATGCTATCCTCTTGTGATTAATATATTTAATGTGGAAATCTCTTTTTAGGAATGCTAATGACTGCCAATGAAGCCCCTAGAATGAACATCTATTATATGCCAGTAAGTAAGACAAGTTGTTGCCGATAGTGCTCTTGTAAATCTGTCAGTAGTTTGGTGCATTCATATTTTCATGTCGGAAAATGATTTCTGCAAATTCATGTCTACATTCTCTGATTTCTCATGATAAAGTGCATTTAAGCTAACCGTAATTTATTCATATAGTATGTTGAGCTAATTAAAGACAAAAAACCCACAGCAAACAAACAAACAAGCAAACAAAACAGCTTGTAATTTGTCTTTTCCTGCTGATTCCAAAACTGGTGAGTGGTGGAAGGAAATGTTTATAGTGCTTTGAAGAGAAAAAAATGTCAAGTGTTTTTGATAACTGGTCAGAAGAGAATTCCGATATTCCTGCATAGCTTACTTTTGAGGTGACCGTTTTGCTCTGTTGAAAAATATTTCATTAGTGTCTTCAGTTTGTAGTACACAGTGACGCAGTCACAGCAGTAAATGTTATTCTCTGTTCTGAGAAGGAAATGTTATTGTGTGGTTTCATGTATGGTTGTCAACAGTCACTTCTGTTCCGTGCCCAGTGTGGAGCTGTTCGCTTGAGAAGCTCTTCTCTCCAAAGGCTCTACTGGTATCTATGCATGTTCCTGCAGTGGGTTGGTTTCAGGGAGACTCAGCAGCAGATCTTTGGCGTTAGCAAACTGCACCCAAACTGCACTTGCAGTTCACTCTGGTTTTGTTGTTGATTCTACAGTGCTGTCACTAGGATGTTCTTGCCTGGTAGGAGTTGAATACTAGGGTGTATGTACAAATGTTCCAGGCAGAAGGGCACGCTGAGCTTAGAAATTATGTATGCTTCTCCATGTCACCTTCTTCACATTTTGGACAAACTATTGATCATCAGAGATCAATTTTAATTTTCTTATTTTTTCTGCCCTTTAGGGTCTTGATTACACTTAAGGCATAGATTCATTAGGTTACTTCTTCCATTATAGAATACGCACTATACACATGTTGTGTATATGTGTCTAACCACACTAGCATACTCCTCTGAACCATTCTGAACACCAGTTATACTGAGCTATGTTGTCAGGTTTTTGCATCTGAAGAAATGTAGAATTATATCTACAAGGTTTTTGTGTGTCACGTCAGGTTGTTTTGGGGGTGGTAAATGGTCTATTTCTTGAATTCTAACCACTTTATAGTATGGGGCTGTTCCGTGCTTTAGGTAACAAGGGGCAGAGGGACAAATATTTCTCTGTTTTAGACCACATATTACCAGTAGTTAGACATTGAACACACTGTGGTTCTATTTATCTTCTCCTTTGTAAGGTTTCAGGAGTATGTCTTCAAACCTTTTTTATCTATCTGCTTATTAATTAGTGAATTGAAGAAGGCAAACTCCCACATTTTCAAAGTCTGCTCAGTTTTTAAAACTTGAATGGACTAGTTACCTCATTAAATAATTCGGATGGAAAAAAAAACCCACGTTCTTTCTGTCACTAAGGCAAGGGTTCAGCTTCTCTCTGAAAATTGTGCATTGCGATTTTCTTTGTCTGCAGGTGTGCGTGATAAATGAACTGTACCACTAGAGGAGTACATTAGAAGTGCATATTCAACTTTGCCACTTAGCAAGAAAAAAAATTGTTTTCTTGATTTGTGATTAGCAGTGAATGGTAGAATTTGTTCTAGTTAGTATTATTTTGATTATCCTCACACAGTCTATAAAAAAAAAAAGAAAAATAATTTTTTTTATCTTTGAAAAAATTTCACTTTCATAGAATCCTCTCTGAATATTGTAGTTATGTTTCTGAAATTGAATATGGAATTTTCAGCTAAGAAGAATAAACACTCTGTATTAGATCTAAGATTATGCTCAACTGGCATTGACTGCAAACATAAATACTGCCTAATACTGTCTAGTACTTTTTCAGGGTAGAGGCTATTCCAATGAAAATCAATGTTAAACAGTATTCCTTTTTCAGCATTCTCTGATTAAGTCCACCTGAACTTGTTTGAATCATAACTTTTTATGGGTTTTAGGTTCGCAGTGACACATGAGCATACAAATGGATCCAAGATTGGGTCCTAGATGATGACTCTAAAGCATATATACCAATAAGAGGTGTTGTTGTTGTTGTTGTTTTTATTTTGTGTATGTAGAAGAACACTTAAAATTTGATTCAAAGGCTGCCAGCAGGCTGCATTTGCTTTTTGAATAAGCTGAATTTCTCCAGTTCATGTCAGTGGCTTCGGTCTGAAGGATGATGAAGATACCTTAAGTATTGGCTTGATTGTTTTATTCAACAATCTCTAGTTCGCTGCAAATGAATATTTTCAGATAGTATAAAACGTGTAATATTTATTTTAGACAATGGAAGAGTTAAAGATAGAAGAAATGACTTTGATATAAAGGCAGAAGTTTCATACCCTGCTAACTTGCTGTCTGCCTTTTCACTGGCAAGAACAAAAGGGCTGGCACAAATAGCACAGTGTAATTGAAGGGTTACACATTTCCTAAAAATCGAGTATGTAGCTCACAAAAGCTGCTTTTGTTGGCTGTTTTTATTATTATTATTATTTGTTTAATCTTCTTTTTAAATGAAGAAAATATAAAATGGAGAAGTCATGTCAGCCTTAAGGCTCCAAGGCATTTGTTATTAAGGAAAACTCAATGTTATTAATGTGTTCGTGCTCTGCTTTTATTCCTTGATCTTTGGGGCTCGTTTTTTGAGCTCAGCAATGCACACCTGTCCTTTGGTTTGTATGTCAGTAGGTTATTAAGGCTCATCTTCTACCTGTACTTGGAACACTGAGTGATTTCCTTTGTACAGACACAGATGAGTTTGGTTGTGTGCATCTTTGGAGCAAAGCTTGAGAGAGCAAGTGATTTGCTGTTTTACCTGATCTCCTTTCATAGGAAAATTTTCCGGCTTTTCCTAAGAACTAGGATTCACTGTTTTTATGGTTTGGTGGTTTTTTGTTTGTTTTTTTTCCAGAGACGAGCTTAATTTTCTATTTGTTTGTTTGCTTTGAGATAGCCATGAATAGAATTTAAGATGCATCCTCTCTTTTTGAGATGTTGACAAGAACAAAATTATAATTCTTCAATGCCACAACAGAATAAATGTCTGAGGGAAAAACTAGTGCCATGGAGGACAGTTGTGTTTCAGAGCTCTTGAAAGTACTTCTGTGTAAACAGAATCCATTTGATTGCCCCAGCCCTTATTGCCCTGTAGTGCTAGTAATTATTACTCTTTTTTGAGGGGTGGTTTGTTTTTTTTTTTTTTGTCTTTAACTACAAGGGAGTACCACAGATATTTAAAATCTTGAATTTTATGGTGCTGGGCTCTAGTTTACAAAATACAAAAAAAAAAAAACATCTCAGAAGAGATGTGCAAGAGTCTTGCAGCACAGAAGCGTATCTCCATGGATGGATGCAGACAGACCCAGAATCCTCTGTCCTTGATTGGAGTTGGCCAGACAGCATAGGACGGTGCCCAGCCTAATATACCCAGCCTCTCAGCAGGTTTTATTGGTGTGGGCACAGCGCTGTGCTAACACAGCTGTGTGACTTCTGAACTGGAGCTGGTTTGTGTCTGGCTAGCTTGGAATATGGCCTGACTGAGCTCATGTCTGAATGAATTATCTGTCTACATGCGCCCGTTCTCTCCATTGTTAATGCCAAAGCTCAATTTCCATTGCAAAAAATGACTTGTCTCTTGAACTTCAGGGTTATGAAGGAGTTGACAACAGCTATCATAATATTGTCTGTAAATGAAATGGCATGCTTCAGCTTTTACTGCAGGATTTTCAGCATGATAGGTATGACATTTGAGACTTGGAATGTCTGACAGAACTGTATTTTTCTTAAAAAAAAAAATCAGAGCAGTTGTTTCTTTTGTCTGCAAACTGTTATTAGAGGCGGGCAGCAATTTGGGGTTTGCTAGAAAGAGCAGGCAGATTTGGTTCTAAATGGGAAGAAGATGCCCCATGCAGGTACATGGCGCACGAAGTGAGTAAAATCCCAGCTGAATCTGACCGTTAAAATTATATGTTTGTTTTATATAGGTAACATCTTGAGCGCCTTTGCTTAGAGACTTTGTTTTTGTTTTGTTTTGTTGGGCTTTAATGAAGGCAAGTGCCTCTGACTGGAATCGGGCCATTTGCCAATAGTTTAATAGTTAACTTGCAGTTTATGCAAACATTTGGAACCTGCTTCTTGCCAGCTGGCTTCCTGGTACATCGCTTTGATGTACGCCTCGGGAAGACTGAAATGAGAGCTGTGTGCGCCTTGGGATACTTTTCAGACTACTGACTCAGAAACGTAAGTTGAGTCAATAGTGCAACCCGGTTCTGTCCAAAGAAGTGAAGGGAGGAAGAAGCTCAACTGACACGTGTTGGTTCACTGGACTGGGATCTAAAATGAGCTGGATTCTCTTAAATTTAAGCTAAGCTGTCAGCTTCCATGACAAGTAATATTCCCTTTTCAGATCCTATATGTTAGCTTCTGGATGGTTTTGATGGAAAGAAAAGTGCGCATATGTTATTTACTCTGAATGTTTACTACTGGTTACATGAACACATCTGATCTCAGTGCAGATATGTCAAACCAGTCTTGTCTCCTTTATTGGACTTGAAACTTTGGGCTACATATATGTACTGAAACTAAAACTTGCTCTGTTCATTAGGCTGCTATAAGAAGAGAGCAATTAAGAGTTTAATTAATTGAGTGGAATATTCTGTGTTCTGGATGGTTTTTTTCTTTTGTTTTGTTTTACTTTCCTGCAGTCTTGGCAGAAAACTCCCTGTTGAGGCTAGAAGCAATGTGCTTTTGGTGTAGGGAAGATATTAAGCTCTTTAAGAAAAAATAAATCCTGGAGCATCTCTGGCTTCTCTTCAGGTGGTTTTGGAAAATCGTTTGGTACCCTGGTGCTCTCCTAGTTCAGAGCTGTTGGAGTTATAAAGTGGAAATGTTTCAAGGACAAGTATTTCTTGCCTATTCAATGATTCAGTTTCTCCAAGAATATTTTCATTTTGGGTCTGGATTCTAATACAATACCCTCTTTCGATGTGTGTATCTTTTTATTGCTAGAAATATTTATTGACTTTGTCCTCATCAAATGAAGTGGCTTTCCAAACCAGACACTCCTGGTGCTTCTTTCCTTTCATGCATGTTATTTTAAATTATTTTGTTTCTTCTTTTTTTAGATCCTCTACTTGCCTGTATTAATTACTCTTTATCACCATCTTTTTTTTCTTTTTGTACCACTCAAAAATGCACATTCCTTAAAAAAAGAAAAATAATTCTTAGTCTTAGGAGAATGTGTTTTGGTTGGATGGTAGGTTTTCAAGTTATCTGCCACTTCTGACTGAATTGAGTCAAACGTCTGGCAGCAGTACCATTGACTAGTTCTGTACAAGGGGTTATAATAATCAGAGATTTATTCTAACATTTAGTTATTTCTCACATAAAGGTGTCAGAGATTCTTCATGTATGGCATGCTCCACACTTAACTCTTATGTTACAGCCTTTCAGATCAGTTCTATCAATTTTTATCAGTCTAAGATTTTCTTTCTCATTCTTCCATTCTTTTTTTGAGGTCTACTAACTGTTGTCCTTTCTCTCTTGGATCTTCATATGATGGGGATATGATTAGAGGCAAACACTTCCCCACAGGTCGTGCGAAGACCAGTGTTGTGTATTATCAGCCAGCATTAAAGTGGCTGTGGGTGCCATTTGGCATTACAAGACCCACCTTCTAACCTGAGGTTTGGCTTCTGCATGGCAAAAGCTATAAATTAAATAGTGCAACTCTTTTTGTATTTCACTGAATTGTAGAATCAGTAAAGTTGGAAAGACCACTAAGTTCATTTAGTCCAGTCATCAACCCATCACCACCGTACCACTAAACCATGTCACTCAGTTCAGCATCTGCCCTTTTCTTGAACACCTCCAGGGACAATGAGTCCATCACCTCCTTGGGCAGCCTGTTTCAATGCCTGACCACACCTTCTGAGAAGAAATTTTTCCTGATATTCCACCTGAACGTTCCCTAGCAAACTTAAAGCCATTAGCTCTTGTTCTTTCACTAGTTACCCAGGAAAAGAGGCCAACTCCTACCTCCCTACAACCTCCTTTCAGGTAGCTGTAGTGACTGGCATTTGGGCAGTAGTGGAAAAGATTCTCACTAGCCTGTGAGATTCTGATTTCTCTTAGGATGTCTTCTGTCTGGTAATATTAGGTCATCTTGAAATGCCTCAACTGTCTTCTTGAAGACGGTATGATGAGTCTGAATTGTTTTTAGAGGACGGTTGTTCATCTACGTCAATGCAGCTGTTACCTCAAGACCTTTTAGGTAAGGTGGAAAGCAAACATGGAACTGAATTTGAGCCAAGAGATTTTTTTTCTCTATCCAGAAAACATGTTTCATTCCCTGGGAATAAAACATTGTAAAACAAAAATACAATAGTTATGACATAGAATGGGGAATGTTGGTCTTAACTGTAGTTTTGCTTATTTCAGGATCTGTGAAATGACTGTAAAGCAGGGATGTTACGGAGTAGCATATTACAGCCATGCTTTGGGATGGTGTTGAAAGAAAAAAACTTTCCGTTAATAAAGAGACAGTTAAGTGCGTCTTTGGCCTTTAAGCTAATTCTGAGTTTTCGTATATCATTCTTCTAGAACAGTTTTCCATTCAGAACATTCTAATCCTTTATACGTAAAATTGTGCAAACAATATAATGAGAATGCCTGCTGAATGATATATTACCCATCTCACAGTATTAACAAGCTTAGGAAAAAAACTGTTTATCTTGATAAACAGAAATGTGAACTTCCTCTTTTCAACCTAAACACTATCAAACTGAAAAATAACACCCTAGGCTTATTCCCAACAAAGGATATCCTCCATTTCCGACACACTGGCTGAAAGAAGGTACTGCTTTTCACACATACACAGAAGAAAAACACCAATCTGTGATCACTGGGAAGCAATTTCTGATCTTCCTGTAAAGTTTGTTGTAGATGGTGGTGGTGCTGCTGATGTAGTAGTTCAGCATCATGAATGGATTGTGAAGGAGTATGAGTCCTGCTTACTGCTGTTATGGGTGATAGTATGATAGACAACATTTGTGTTCTTTTTTCTTTAATGGGCAGCACCGAATCACAAGTAATTAAAAGATGTAATTGTTGAGAAGGAAGTTTTATACTGTACTATGTTTTGTCAGCATGTGGGTTTTTAAGCTTTTTTTTTTTATCAGAAGAGACAAAAGACACGATAATTATCTGTGTGGTAACTTCAATTCAAGATTACTTTGTATTTTTGAAAGTAGTGAATCTCGTGGCTTTTCTGTATCGTCACCTGGCTGCGTTACTAGTGAAGGAAGTGCGCTGAGTTATGACTTCTTTACAAAAATAGTTGCAAAGTTGTGAGGATTTTAGATTTCTATCATGCAAACCTGATAGATGAATAGAGCTAATCAAATGTATGAAAGCTAGCATTTGGAAACATTTTGAAAGATATTTCCTACTCAGAGAAAATTCTTTCCAAAGTTACATAAAACTTATTATAATTGTGCTCTGGAGGTTGGTTTGTGTGAAGGTATCCTCATTATCTGTCTGGAGGAGCTGCACATTCCTAACAGGTAGCTGCTTTTCCTTTCCTGTATGATGTCTGGCAGAAGTGGTATAAACTCCTAGACCAGTCTTGCTGCCAGATTTGCTAAGAGCAGTTAAACTGCCATGATAGGAAATTATCAGAAGCTCACATACTCCTGGATTTCCAGTGGCTTGTATGCTATGTAAAGTAGTACAGCTGCACTTGCCATTACTTTTTTATCTGTGGCGTTGTCTCTAAAATTCAGGTCATGTTCTGAAATCCTGTACAGTCGGTTTGGTTTTCATGAGCTTAAAGATAACTATGTTGTAAAATTGCTTGCCATCTGGCTTGTATTGCGTGACCTCAGTTTCCAGTCACAGAGAGAGGCAAGTCACCATGCAGAGTGACAATTGGGAAGTTTCCTATTCTGTCAGAGATTTTGCATTTCTAGCTTATTCTTAGTTCTTCTTGCCTGGTAATGTAGATTGCAATCAGCAGTTATTGCACACATAATAAAATCAATGTAAGTAATAGCTTTGAAGTTTTGTCCATTGTTGGCCCGTGCCCTTAGTACTGCAAGAGATGCTGGTATATTTTGTGATGCACATTTTTGACCATGTTGAAACAGGCAGAACTTGTATGGAAGATTTTTCCAGCTGTAGCTGATACATCCAGGGCAATTATGAATTCTCTCACCTTCCTTATCTATTTCCCTACCATCACAGCTGAAAATGGAGTGCAAGAGTGGTGGTGTGCTTGGAGAGTTTGGGGAACTTTCAGTTGATTTCCAGTGGTGGGGAAGTGCTTGGAGAAAGTCGTGTTTTCCTAGACATGCTTTGAGAAACCACTCTCTTTCTTCTTCAGTTTCATTTGATTAGTCGACTTAAAATGAAAGCAGTGGATTCTTGCTCTTCAGGTTTTTATTTATTTTTTGTCATCAGATCTTCACAGCTCTATATGTCCAGACATAAAAAAAAAAAACCAAAAAAAAAAACCATGAGGAGTTTGAGAAATAGAAAAGACCATAGCAATGCTGTCTAGTGCTTATCTGTCATGTATGTCAGCATGTCAGAACATGATGGGGATATTGATAAAAGCATTAGTTAATGCTTTTTTTAATACTTAATTCTTTAATGTCACTGGTGGTAATTGACTTAAGAAGTATCACTTCTTCTTCCTGTCATGTGAGAAAGAGAGAATTAGTCTACTGATGTTATTTAGTTTTGACGAGTAATATTCTGTCTTTGCTGAAAAGTTGTTTGCTAGTCCTATTTTGGTTGGCACGTTTTTCTCAACATTACAAGGAACAAGACCATTGCCTTCTTCAGCAGGTGGTGGTTTCAATGAGAGGACAGTTTGGTGAGAGCAGGCCTGTGACTGGTATGCGACTAATGTCTGCCAGCTTGGAGAATCCAAGATTAATAAAAAAACAATACACGACCTACAAAGCCAGACTCTTTAGGATTAGAAAAAGAAGTCGTTACTATCTGATGACTACCAGGGAAGAAAGATTTAGTATTTCATTCCTAGAAGATGTGTGTGAGTTCCTGCAGCAGTTCCTTCTTAACACTGGAAAGATCTTAAAAGCTGCATTTCCTTTAACATGCTCTCTTAAGGAGTGAAACCTCCAAGTGGCTTATTTGGCAGCTCCCATAGCACAGTGAAAGGTAGAAAAACCAACCTCCCTCAGATTAATGAATCTGCCAAAAATGTCTGGATGTGCTGGAGTTAGAGTGAGAGAAAAAGCCAATTCATTGTATAATTCACTGAAATGTATGAGTGTATGGGCTTAAAACCAAATGCAGTGCTGTTGTCAGGAACGAAGAGGGGAAAAAGAAAAGTGCTGTTCAATCTCTTGGTCTTAACTGTGCTCCAGTGAGCTACTTGATGGCCATGGAAGTTAATTACTGCAAAAGTATCAAATCTGCTCCATATAATAATGTAAAGTGAACAAAAGCGTGAAATGAAAAATGAAAGCATATGGGTAATTCATTTGGAGTCTGTTGTCAAAATCCATTTAACTTAGAGAATTAAAGAATTTTACTCATAAATCAAATGAGATTACTTATGAGATTAAAAGGGCACAACCGGAGTTGGTTGTAGAGTGTTCATAGGGAAAAAGTAGAATAGAAAGGAATGGCAGGATGATATAGAAAATCATGAATTGTTTGGAGGACACTGGTTGGTATGGGATAGGTACTGTATATGGAAACACAGTAGATAGAAACATAACAAGGTAAGGTCTTCCTGGGGTTCTTGTCTACCACAGGCTCATCTCATGGCTTCCCTGAAGTACATGGCCTGTGCATACCGAAGCCCAAAAGCACAGAAATGAGAATGGAGAGATGGAGGTTATCACACTTACAAGCTGGAAATAGTACATCTGGTTTTTGGAAGTTACTGACTGGTTGATGTAACCATGAGGAGTGACAGGGTACAGCAAGGTCTTGTTTTTTCTCTTCCCTTTTCGATACATATGATGGAAACTTTTCAAAATTATTACATATTGAGATCTGTCTAATTCTTAAAATTAGAGAACAAAACATTAAAAACAGTACTCTTAAAATGAATAGTAATTAATTACTCATGTAATTGCATTAATTAAACCTGGCTATGCAATTAGGGAGCTAATTATGTTGAAAACGCAATTGCACATTTCAATCTCTGCCCACACCCTGGAGATCGCCCGGTTTCTTCTCCTCCCTCATTAGACCTTCTGTAATCTCCCTCTCATGTTGAATAGCATAACTGAAGCTGAATGTATGCACACATAGATGTGCATTTGCTTTCCCCAGCAAATGGCTGGTTACAAATTTTAAAATGATAATGCCATTTTATGGAATGTGTGTATGTATGTCATATATGTATGTATGTGTCCTACAGGTAGATATGTATGTGAAAGCATTGAGTCATATGTATAAAGTATATTTAATTTAGAAAAGAATTTTTCTGTGTTAAACTGCTTCAAGGCATTTTTTTTCAAATGGAAACAGTGAAATGGAGGTCTTTCTTGGGTCACGGTGTCCCAGGCTATTTTATCACAGGCAGTCAGATTGTATCATCTTGCCCATGAATATGTCAGATTTCGTCTTAAAATCAGTTATTTGTTTCTTCCTATTATCTCCACACATTTTCTGATGTTTAGCTAACTTGGCAGTGTTACTGTGATAGCTCTGCATGTATTTGTTCTTGTGCAAGTATTACTGCTTCACAAATTATTCCGGTGGCTTTTTGCTGTCCTTGTTGCACTTTGCATTCATGTATCCTGAACACGATTACCTGAAGCTTTCCAAGACGTCTCTGCTGAATTATTATCCCTGTCCTATCCTAATACAATGGCTTTATGACTGTTCTATTGACTTGTGGTAAGACAGTATCATTTTTGCCTATTCTGTTCTTTACATCTGGTAGTGATTGGCTGTAAATGTCACCCAATTTGCAGCTTTGTAGTTTTCAGGGTAGCTGTTTTTCATCAAGAGATTTTGACCCTTCTTTTCTGGCAATTTGTCATTAGTACATTTCTCAATCATTTTCCTGCTCTGGAGCAGTCACTGGTGAAAATATTCAATAGCTTCCCTTATAACCTCCTTTCTATGCAGTAATTAGCATAAACTGTTTCTAATTAGCCAGTCCGTATCCTGCCTTACAGTTATTAAACTTATCATCCATCTGGTAATTCTGCACAATACCCTGTGCCCAGGAGTGTGCCGAGGACCTTAAAGATCTGCTATTTTTGTTGTAATCAGCATTATTCAAATAGAACAGCAATGAATGCTGTCACTGCAGTTGAATATTTTTGCTACCTCGTAGAGGTCTTACAGTCTAACTTAAACATCCATAAAAGATGGATGAACAATTTGAAGATTTTTGAAAGGAGGTTTTACTTTTAGATTATGTTATAATAGTGGTATATGTTCATACTTACTTGTAATTGGTAATTTTGTGTGTTCCCATGGGTGTGGCATGATACAGCATCACAGTTCTAGTGTCCATGCAACTGCATGGTGCTGTCCTGTAGAGCTAAGGCAGCTCATGTTCCTGCTCTGCTAAGTCTCTGGAAGCACTTAAGTGTTTTGTTGAATGATGCCCACATGCATGTTGTTAGTTTTCTAGAGGGAATTTAGGAAGTTTAAGCTTTACAAATTCTACTTAGTTATTTAAAATCTGGTCTCTTCTTCTTATAAACACCTTTGCATGTCTTTAATTGTTAAAATACATAAATAAAAGTTGGGTGAAATGTCTGCTATTTGACTCTTAATATGTTTCTAACATATCATATCTGATGGCTAAAGAGTTAATTTCTGTCTTGTATGAAATCTTCCAGGGATTCACTGTTTAGCATCTTGAAAAATAGATTTTGGAACCTGTTCTGATTCCCTGAGGACAGCCCAGCTGCTGAGTTCACTTCTATAGACTTGGTCCCTTAAATTGTTGCATCATTTGAATTGGAAAGGGACCCTTAGAGGTCATCTATTCAACTCCCCTGCAGTGAACAGGGACACCCACAGCTCCATCAGGTGCTCAGAGCCCCATCCAGCCTGACCTTGGGCATCTCCGAGGATGGGGCATCCACCACCTCTCTGGGCAACCTGTGTCAGTGCCTCACCACCTTTACTGTAAAAAGCTAATTTCTTATATCCAGTATAAATCTCCCCTCTTTTAGTTTGAATCCATTTCCCCTTGTTCTATCACAACAGATCCTGCTAAAGAATCTGTCCCCTTTTTATAGCTCCACTTCAGAAACTGAAAGGCCGCAATGGACTCTCCCTGGAGCCTTTTCTTCTCCAGGCTGAACAGCCCCAGCTCTCTGTCTGTCCTCATAGGAGAGGTGTTGAATCCCTTGGATCATTTTTGTGGCCCTCCTCTGGACATGCTCCAACAGGTCTATGTCTCTGCTGACTCCACATCTGGATGCAGTAATCGAGGTGAGGTCTCACCAGTGCAGAGCAGAGGAGCAGGACCGCGTCCCTCAACCTGCTGGCAGGTCTTCAAGCAGATTCTTGTGTGCACACACACTAGTTTGTGCATTCAAAGTTGATTAATTTAAATCTGATGACACCCGACTGTAGAAGCTGCTGAGCATCCTGGGCTGCTTTTAAGTTGAGTGAATTACATGTTTAAAATGACATAGGATTAGACCCATTCTTGTGGTATCAAATTGTTGTGTGGCATTTAAAAGTGTGCAAATGCTACCTGGTACTCCAGACTGAAGATAAGGAACATGTGGTGTGGGCTAGGAATAGCACCTAGTTTATCCTCGCATTAATTGCAGGGAGCATGCAGAATGATGCTCAAGAGTTAGGCGTGGCCCTAAGTACAGTGCTACCCAGAGCTGTACCACGCAAGGTACGTGGTGGTACAAGACAATTGAATTGTCTTGTAAAATAGAACTGTGTTTTCTGAAGTTATTTTATAGTATTTTCAAAATGTTTGTCGACTTGTTTTTATTTTCCTGTTCTTGAGCAGTTTGGCCTTGCCCTGGGAACAGCTTGTAAACTCAGATGAGTTGCATGCTACATTACTTGTCCTACTTTGTTTTCTGTGTTTGCACAGGGGAAAAAAAAAAGACATTCTAATGTGTACTAATAAAAATTTGGCATTAGATGGCATGGTACTAATAATATTTTTTTAAAAGCTTGTATCTTTGCTTCATGTGGTTTGGTGTAACACATCAAAGGCAAGTCACCTGTAGTACCCATGTTGAACGGGAGCTGCAGTGGGAAGTCTCTGTCATCAGCGTGCCCTGCTCTGTGCTCCTGAGGAGCAGGGGTACCTTGTGGCCTTGCCCAGCAACAGAGGATCCCTGTGCCTTGATTACATCTTGTTTGGAATCCTTTCAGGAGGAAGGAGGGAAAGCAGGAAGCAGTCTGCCTGTGTCACTGCCAGCTGGCTCAGCCCACAGGCTGGGCTGCTCTGTTAAAAGGCAAAAATAGTTTCAAAGACAGTCTTCTTCACTTTCGCTGGAAATCAGTGGAGTTTGTTTCAAGAAGTGGTAATTCTGCTGAAAATGGAATAATAATGAACATAGCAAAAATATTGTTTTGATCACTGTTGGTGATGATGTCTGGCTTTCCTAGCCTAAGAAATATTTGAGCAAAAGCCAAGTTTAGATGTGCACTCGTTTAATAATGAGTTTCCCATTAGCTATATGTAATTTCTCTGATACTCATAGAGAAACCTATCTGATATTTCATAAAAGCTGTAAAGATGAGGCTGTGGAGCCCAGCTTTTCCACGTGTAGTGCTGCACGGATGGAAACCAGTGACCTGACAGGGGAAAAGGTGCATTCTTGAATCTTATTTTAAAGTAATCTGGTTCCCATAGTGTGCACGCAGTTACACTGCTGAGGTTTTATTTTATTTCTTTACTATTTCCACCTAAAACTTATACTCCTACAAAACATTGTACTGCATGCTGTGACATCCAGCTTTGACTGGTGCTGTTCCAGTATCCACCTCGTACTGGACTGCATGGCACAGTCCTTTGAGCTGTGGAGTTTGTACCTGGGTGCAGAACAGCAGAGCTCTCATTTCAGTGTGTTCTCAGTGCTCTCATGGGATGTGGTGTTGGCAGTGGATGACAGAGAGACATTGAACTCTGTAGCTGAAGTGCAGCGGCATTTGAAGCTGCTGAAGAATTTGCAATTGCAGGAGAAAGAAGTTTCTTGCTTATGTTTTTGTCACTGTGTTTTTGTATTTTTAAATTTCATCCTAAGCTTGAAAAACGATTCCTTTTAATATGTAAACCATAACTCCTATGGCGTCCCAGACTAGGTAGGCAAGTGGTTTCCCTGGAGTGGGAGAGAGTGAAACAAGGCAATAAAACTTGCACAAACATCATGATAGGGTTTTCCTTTTGGTCAGTTTACATGCGGAATTTCAATAATGGTTGGACTTTCTATTTTTTCCTGGTATTCTGCCACTCCTTTTTTACATTAATTCTCTGACTTTTCTATGATGTGTTCATCTGACTTGCTTTGTAAATTGTAGTTAAAAATCAAGTGTTTCTGCATTTGCGTGTTTCATGGCACGGAGAATGTCATAAAAGTGTTACTCTCTATACCCTTTTGAGTATGGGGATACTTAGAACAGTGAGTGGAGCTATAGCTGAAGAGCAGATAAACTGTTTTCCATTATTTCTGAAACTTCTGCTTTAGTTTTTCTTGTAAAGATTTACATCAGTCAAGATCACATCTGGGGATTACCCTAATTGGTTGCAGTTGTCTAAATTCTAATGAGTAATATGTGATGTGTAAAGCTTGAACAGATAGTGCCATGCAAATGGAAGTGATGAAAAAAGTTTATTGAAGTGATAGCGATCTTTACATAATGTGTCAGCGAGATGGAATGAAGGGAAACTCTTTATTTAATTGGAGTGTCGAGGAGCCTTGATTCTCACTTCTAAAAATCATCAGCACAGAAACTTATACTTACATTTGGTTACAGAAGAAGTTATATTTAGTTAGGTAAACTTTAAAGAAGATTTCCCTGTTCTAGTCATGTTTTGAAGGTCTGGTAATGAAGAAACAACTACTGATTTATTCAATGGCATGAAAAACAGTGGTACATTTTATATTTCTTGACTACTTTCTAATTGATATAAAAATTTGGTGTTTATATTTAGAAGTGAATTTAGGAAAATGGAGAACCTAAATGGAAAATTTGCAATGATAACATGAAATTGATCTGAAAATTGTATGATGTTTAAGCTGCTACAGAATCACAAGTGGGAATTCAGTTAATACATTAAGGAGTGGAAACTTTCTTGTCAGTGACATCTTAGGGCTTTCCCTGAAAGCTCTTATTAATTGGAATAAAATATGCAGCACTGTTTAAAAAAAAAAAAAAAAAGGGCATTGCAGTTCTCAGCTAAAGACAAATCATACTAGATACAAAGACAATGATATTGCAGTGTATTATTGTCTAGAGTGTTAGTCTAGAATATTAGTAGAATGTTATGATCTAGAATACAAGTTTATTATTTTTGACTGCAGTTGTCTTCAAAGATTACTACATAGACTTACAGTAGTCTTCAAAGTCTGCTACAGTAGACGTACATGTCTACTGATTGCCCTCTCATGGTGAAGAAACTATTCATATTGTATATACGTGTGTGCGTGTGGAGTTTTTCATGTGAATTTTTAGCAAACAAAATGGAATTCACATTCAGAGTCTCACTCTAGGAGTTAACTGACTACTGTACGTTCTAAAATGCCATCTCATTTGCTCTGTTGGATTTTTCCATTCAACTAGCTCACCTACTAAAATAATAATATTGGAATAGTTGAATATATCTGTGTGCATCAAGATAGAGAGGAATTTCAATCAGAAGAGTGGGAGGGAGAAGTGAAGGGAGATAATGATTAAGTTGGGAAGCTGGAGGAAGCATGTATGGAAAAGTAAGTTGATAGCGCAACATAATATTGTTCAAATAATTCCTTTGTCTCATGGTAGAAATATGCAAGTTTTGTTTTTCAGTATTTCCCTTTTTCATACAGTTTGAATTTTTGTTGAATAAAAGTACATTAAATATACCTGTGGTGTTCTGTTTTAATTAAAGTAAATAGGGCAGAATAGGATTTAACATGATTGTGTAGTGAACTAATGAGTTTACGATCCAGCTGTGCTTTACAGATTAGCTGATACCTAGTGCCCTTAGTTAACTTCTTAATTGTATTTATAATGTTTAGCTCTGAGCTTTTAATGCATTACTTGCCAGGCTAGGATCACTTGAAACACTTAAACCTCTAAATTGTTGAACTCAAATAAATGACCTACATTAAAATAACACTTACATAATCAGTTGTACTCCTTATTGGTAATGCAAGCAGTAGTTCTCTAACTGCTGTTGTTCTTAAGATGTATTTGACTTCAGAGGGATTCATTTATTCTTCCATTACAGCAAAGTAGCTGTAGGGTGTTTTTTTTCCTGTAAGAATATGCAATTTTGTAACTATTAATATCCACAGGTTTTGGGACCTGCCCCAAAATGGTGTTCCTTCTTGGACAACTTGACTGAAGAACTGGAAGAGAATCCAGAGAGCACAGTTTACGATGACTACAAATTTGTAACCAGAAAAGACCTTGAAAATTTAGGTAAAACATTTGAATCTCCTTGTTTGTTGACATCTTTGCTCAGTTTCTTTGTTTGCTTTGTTTGCTTTTTTATCATTTACACATTTAAGTTTTGTAGTTCAGATGTGACTTATCAGTAAGAAATGAGGAGAACTATTCAAAATTCATTGACAGTAGTTTCTTCCAGTCATCTTGGTCATTAATATAGCAGACTTTTTGTTCTTTGGTTTGTTATGAAAGATTTCCTTTTTCTCAGTTTTGAATTTCTAAGAAGATACATGGAAGGAATATCTGAAAGCTCTTGAAGTATTTTCATTCTTACTCTAGGTTAGAGCGTAGGGTGACAGTTTTATGATCTGATATGGTACTGTATTTCTTTCACCACGTTGATTCTTCAAAGATAGTGACCTAAGGCAAAATTCTGTAAATCAGAACATCTCTATACCACAGTAAAAAAGTGATCGTCAAACATGTATAGACTTCCCATTTAAAAAAATCTCTCTTTCTTTGTAAACTGCCTGTGTTTTGCAATGCTTGTAGACATCTTTAAAAAGTGTATGGTAACATGTAAGAAAAATTGATCTTGCTGTTCTGAAGTAGCTTAGATTTCTTGCTGGTCTGATTTTTTTGTTGTTTAACTTAGTCTTGATGTACTGGGTGTGACTGTTAAAGAGATTGATGTGTTGCGTCAGCAGTGCTTGTTTGTTTTGAATTGAGTAAGTGAAGTGGCTAGCTTGGAATAGGAGTTCTTTATCCATGAAAGCTCTTTGAAATCCTCTGTAATTTTTTTCCCAGGCCTTGCTCATCTCATTGGATCGTCTTTACTCAGAGCGTATATGCATGGCTTTTTCATGGACATAAGACTTTACCATAAGGTAAAAGAGGATGACACTTGTAAACTTTCACTATTAACAATAAAATGTGCTTCCCCTCCCCCAAATGGAGGACTGTATCCTGTATTAATGATATTCTTTTTACTTCCTTACGCTTATTCAAAGGCAAAAATGATGGCCAACCCCTTTGCATATGAAGAATACAGAAGAGAGAAGATAAGACAGAAAATAGAAGAAACACGTGCACAGAGAGTTCAGCTGAAGGTAAATGAGTATGCTTCTGAAAAAATTATTCATAAGGAGTGGCATATTCCTAAGTGTATCTTAGAGGTGTAATTTGTTTATCATCAGAGACAAGAAGATTTAATTTGTAGAACTTTTTTGAACAGAGCCATAAAATTCTCATGTATCTGAATCCCACAGATGAGCAGCTCTGCTGCTTGAGCAGATAACCAAGTGGTAAAACTTGTTGTTTCTACTTGTCATTAAACTAAATGTCTTATGCCATTAAAAAGTAATACTCTGGAAAGAGATATTTAAAAACAGCATTGTGTTTATACCAGTATTCTATTTATACCTACATTCCACCTATATTCTTTAGAAACTTCCTAAAGTCAATAAAGAGCTTGCCCTCAAACTGATTGAAGAAGAAGGAGAGGAACAACAGGCTACTAGAAAAAGGAAACAAAAGGTGAGCTTCTGTTTTAGACACTTCTCTAACTAGGAATACAGAAATGATAATGCTTACAGTTTCTTATTTATTGTTTTCTGGCCCAAAAGATTCACGAATCCAGAAGGTAGTTAAATGCAGAATCGATACCAGAGTTTTTCAATTAAAAAAAAAAATCAGTTTTTTCATTTGTTAGTATTTTGGTGGTAACCATGACAAGATAGATGTAATGGGTAGAAATGAGGAGCAGGAGGTTGCCTGGAGTTGCATTTCAATATAATCGCATTTCTTTATAAAATGTAGTTAGCTATATAAGGTAGCTAAGATAGCTCATTCTTATGCAACAGAAAATCTTACTGATGTTGAAGTAATCCATTTTTATCTTAAAATTAGTAAAAAGGAAAAAAAATAATGTTTACTTTCTAATGGGAGTGGATGGCATAGCAGAACTTTGTCTTATCAGCCTCTTTATATTAGCAGAATCCGGGTTCTTTATGTAGGTAGCATTTTATAGGTGCTCGTTCTCACAGGTATGCTGGAGTCATGGAAGGCAAGTATTAGCTTCATGTTGATATAGTAGGAAGTATGAACTACTGAAAAAGTAGGTGTTAGTAAAACCTTAAATTCCGACTCTAAGCCCATGTTGGATTGAGTTCATTATGTGGGGAGTGATTTGCCCAGGAATACATTGCATCTTTACATAGATTAAAAAGAGTATGTAAAGATGTGTGTTCTGATTATTTGTGACTTTTGGACTGATTGAATGTTTCCAAACGAAACTGCAGGTCACACATTTGCAACAGCTTCCACATTTGAAATTTATGCCTGTTTTCTCTTTTTTCCCCACTTGACAGATAACAGTGAAAATCTAGTGCTAGTGTGGGTTGAATGGGATACAAATTTGGCAGTGTTAAAAGATAAGCTTTTATTGTAAAATGTGTGTATTAATGATTAGAAACAATGACAGCCAGTATTTGTATGATCTGAAGTTGTAGTTTGAACTGTTCTTAATTTAATTTTCACATCTTTTTTTTCTTCAGTATGAATGAAACTATCTTTTCCTTTCTGTATATGAGAGCAGTGAAGAATTTGTCATAAGATATGTAGAAACACTTCTGTGTATTTGCAGTAAAACAGTAGTAGCATTGCATAAAGAAATGTTTACCCTGACAATTTGTTTTACATGTTGTAGAGTCATTCTCATCCAGGCAGAGTATTTGCCTCAGAGGTACTGTTGATTAGTCAATAGATACCAGCACATCTTCAGACTATCTGGCTGAATGTATGAGAAACATTAATCCAAAATACTAGTAGTTGTGTATTTAAGGCTTCTGTAGTGTGCATAAAAGCCTGTCTTGCTTACACGTAGCTTAGAATGATATTTTTTTGATGTTTGTGGAAGTATTAAAATATAATAACCATAAATTTTAATTTATATGACCTGGAAGGATAAAATAACTGACGTTTCACATGCTGTTTTTGAACTTTGTTTAACTGAAAAGGTGTTACGTATTTTTAACAATGTCTGTTCTGGATTTTATAACTAACTGCTGCTTCACTTCTTTTCCAGAATCTGCCTAGCCTTCTCAAAGATGATCGTTTCAAGGTCATGTTTGAGAATCCTGATTTCCAGGTAGATGAGCAGAGTGAAGAATTTAGGCTACTTAACCCACTTGTTTCTAAGATAAGTGAGAAAAGAAAGAAGAAACTAAAACTCTTACAAGAGCAGGAAACAAGAGAACAGGTAAAATATTTTCTTTTTGAACTGGGAAAAAGCCATATTTTTCTCTGTTTCAGATTTTCAGATTTTTCATCCTGAAAGAAGGAACCAATGCAAGTCTGTTTTATCAGCTGCATTAGTTAGATGAAATTTATATTATCCTAGTTTTCAGATATATGCCTACATCAGTGTAGATTTGAAAGACATACAATATGTAGGTGGAGATGATTTCATTGCTTCATTTGCTGTTGGTGCTTTCATTCGAATTTTGTATCTCTTCAACTGTATCTGAGTAAAAGCTGTAACTTCGTGTAATTGCAGGAATGGTTTGAAAATAAAATCAGTTGATGATTTCTTATTTTATGCTATTTTTGTCTGCAGGAAGAGGAGGAAGAACCAGAAGGAAAACCGAGCGATGCAGAAAGTTCTGAGAGTTCAGATGATGAAAAAGGTTGGGTTGAAGAGGTCAGGAAACAGCGCAAGCTTCTACGCCAAGAGGAAAAAGTGAAGCGGCAGGAAAGGTTCAAGGAGGATCAGCAAACATTACTAAAACCTCAGTTTTTTGAGATTAAAGAAGGAGAGGAATTCAGAAGCTTCAAAGACTCTGCCAAAAAACAAAAATTAATGAAGTAAGACAAAGGTTCCTATTTTAATACCGGAGGGTGGAAGATTCTCAAGTATTTCTCTGTGACACAAGCCAGTGGCGTTTTCATTAGCATGATAGCCTTGGAAGCACTTACTAATAAAGCCACATCTGGTGATTCAGGGATATGACTTAGGGGGACACAGTTGTTGAAAGCTTTGTTTTGTTCTTAAACAAATACATTTTAAGTATGCCGGAGAGACAATGCGAATGAGATGGGTAATAGGTTAATATTCTGAGCCAAATTTGAGGCTCCATTACTCATCGCTGGTGAACTGCTGCTCACACAAATAATAGCAGTGATGTCTCTGAGATTCCTTATATTTCTCCACTGGTGTGAGTATGAGGCTGACAGTCTGAATGTAAAATGCTGCATATAGAATCCTCTAAAAGGCTGTGGACTGCATGATTAGCCTCTTCCTGAAGTAGGTTCTAGATGGTAAAAGAAAAAATTGTGCTGTATGAAGGGCACACGTATCTTTTAGATTTGCAAAGACTTGGCTTTGAGGTGCTTAATAATGCCTGTAAATCTCGTTGATATTTTTTTTCAGAGGTGAGTTTAGGCCTTTGGAAGATGAGACTTAATAGCCTTTTATTATTTGGAGAGCAGACACTAATATTAAAACATTGAGGGAGAATAGCTTCAGAGTTCTTGCAGCACGTTGGATGCAGGGCAAAATTTTGTCTAATGTTGGAAACGTGTTGTTGGGTTAGATGGACCTCGTAATAGCCATTACTTTTTTACTTAGAATGAAATAATACATTCAAAGGAAAAAAAAGAATGATATAAGGCTGTTTTTTTATGTCACTAGTAACTGCTAATACAGCCTACATATGTCATGATAGAGATTTTCTAGAGATACATAAAAATACAGCCTTTCCCTTAAACATGCAAGTTTTTAGCTGGAATTGTCATCTAGAAAGTTTGACGTGAAAGGAGCCTGAAACAAATGGCTGAAGTGGTCAAATGGCATTGTGTTCTCTTTGTCATTGAAATATTTCCCTTTTAAGGCAGGATGGCTGCAGCCTACTTGCGTACTGTAATTTGCACAAATTTAGTTACTGACCTCTGAGTGAAATTTTCAGGGACTCTCAATTTGAAATATTAAGAGTTCATTTTATTCAAAATATGGAACACTTGAACATGAAAAAGCATACTGAAATTTAGATAAGTAAGCCAAGACAGCTTTAGAGAAGATAAATGTTTAGAAAAAAATGTTTTAAAAAAATGTGACACAGAATGAAGTGAAATCTTTCATCTGTAATTTAAGGGAAGAAAAATTATTGCTTCAGCTAGGAAAAAATGAAATAAAATACCACAATCTTGTCCAGGGGTTAGAGGAATATCAGTGATGTCATAAACCATGGAAAGACTTGCAAAAAACTGCTTTGAGGGATGAGAGAATCTGCCTTAAGACTCACTGTTAGTTCTGTGCAGAATATTTTTCAAGGGGTGACGTGTAATTAGGGTTGCTCAGGTTACACACACTCTCCGCAGTAGATTCACAGATGGGATGTACTTGACTTTTTTCTTTTTTTTTTTTTTTTGCCTAGGCAAAAAGTGATGCCATTTGTGCTCATCCAGGCATTGTTCCGACTGTGTAAGCTCAATATTCCTTAAATTCAGGGAGCAAATTTTAAAATTAACAGCTGGTGTCCATTTGTTATACTGCACAGCTGATATGATTATAGAATCGTAAGACTGAGTGTGTTGTGACCTAACTTGTTTTGTTAAGCATTTTAACGCAGCAGAATTTTATGAAAAATACCTACATATGCTTTCTGCTGGCCTTCCTCAGTGATAAGTAGTCAGCATAAAAATAATTAATTCAGCTAATGTGCTGAAAATTGGAAAGACTGTAGTGGCATGTACAATCTGGTGAGGCTGGCATGTTTGTCTTTGATTTGATTTATTCAAGCTATGGAATGATGGTCTGTGACCAATATAATTAAGTGCCTTAATACCTTCACTATGCACTTAATGGCTAGGTGTTCTTTTTTCTCTAATCGTATAATGTTCTACCTGAGGAAACAGTTTATGACTTACATAAAACTGGGTGTTTCTTTTGACATGCTCCTGACTCAGCACGGCTCCAAGCCCAGCTTCTGAAGTGGTGGTGCATACTATAAATTTCTTAGCAGACCAGCAGTCTACGCGTGTCTCTGTGCGGGAAAGCTGCCAAACTTATTTGCGATCATAACAAATACCTTGTCTCAAATCTGTCTGCATTTCTCTTCCCCCTTTTGTGTTCTTACGCTTACACATGAAAATCTGCTGAAAATATTAGTAAAGATGCAAAACTTCTCTTTGTTTTGTTAATGCATAATTTCCTTACATAGCAACTTAAAAGGAATACATAAAGGGAAAGAGGTCCTTTTTTATCAGGGTCCGCAGAGCTCTTTTGATTGTCTTGATACCCCTTCAAAATGTTTGTCATTGAAGCTAGAGCATGCAAAAATGAAAAACTAAAGTAATCCTACTCAGTGAAGTATAGATCAATGCATGCATCTTTTGAGACAAGCAAGAAAGTCAACAGAAGCCAACAAACATAAGTGGCTTTCCAAAGCAGTGGTTAAGTACAACAGCAGGAAAAGTCCTGGAAAACTCTTCTTTATTGCTTTGTAAAGAGGAAAAGATGTGCCTGGTCACACTCTTAATGTATCCGTTGGATCTATTTGTTGAGGATGATTTTAAAAAGATGGTAGCAGTGCTAAGCTTGCGTGTTCAGTGTGTGTGATTCACCGTCACTTGGGATCCGCGTGTTTTTGGATAAATACAGCCATATCTGCGTTTATTTAGTAAAATTGCAAACTTAAAGCCTTTTCCTCATTTTAGTTTTTCTTCTGACTGAAGCAGTGTCTGGGCAGTCATGCTAAATAATTGCTGGGTAGTAGCCATATTTCTCCAGCTCACTTTCAAAGGGGAGAAAAATGGAAGTTCGCTTGGATGCAGAAATCCCACCACAATGTCTGTGACTGATCCTCTGCCATAGTTGGCTCTAAGGCTTAGCTTGTCTTCCTGATTCGCGCAGACGGAACAAGTTTTTACATGTAGGCAATGAAAAATATACTACAGAAAAAGACATACAATCAAAGTACCTAGTCATGAGAAATAAAGTAATTCTTGACAGTAATTTTTCACTGTTAATCTGAAGAGTCTTTGTTACATAAATGGCTCATTAACCAAAATTCTGCAGACTTCAGAGGCTTCGTGCATAGAGCACACTGTGAGTCTTTCATCCATGGAAATTCCATTGACTTTGGTGGCTGCTATTTGCGTGTATTTTTATGAAGATTTATTTTCTACCTTCCACTTCAAAAAAAAGAAAAAAAAGTATCAAAAATGCTTAAGGGTTGTGCAAAAATACTTCTTTGAAATGCTGGAGGTCGGTGCCTGAGACCAGATAGCTCACAACCGCTGACTGATGAGCAGCGTGCAGGGGAAGCGTGTGGCACTCTGCTGCAGGGTCAGGTTCTCTCTTTACTTATCAGACCTGCTTGTTTGCGGTGTTCTCGGACTTGCAAAACTATTTCAGTTACACTGTTGTGGGACACAGTGAATTACCATTTCTAATTAGACTGTGTAGCTGCTGACAGTGAAGTGATGATTCCCTCTGTGATTAATTAATTCTAACATATAGTCAAGATTATTTCCGTCCTGCTGAAGTGTTTCTTAAATTAGGAATTCTAAGATACCAACTAAACTGAATCACCTTAAGTATTTGTGCGTGTTTTTATCTGTGACTGTGACTGCAGCTGAATATACCTGACTTCTTCTAAAATGTCTTAGAAAAGTCCAGCAATAGTGGGGTGCGGTCTCTTTCTCAGCTGGAGGCCTGATGCTTTTTTTGAAGAAAAGACAATGAACTTCTCAGTAGAAATATTATTTAAATTTATGTAAGCAGTATCTGGAGGGAGCAATTGGAACTTGTATTTCTTCTCTGTTTACTGATTATTTAATCTTTAGACATATGGCATTGAAGAGTTTCGGGGAAACTGAGATTCGTTTTGACTGCGTTATTGGAGGTTCTCATGGTTAGAAAATGGCAAGAATAGAGGCTAATGTTAATTGTTCTCTGCAGGAAAACTCTCGGAGATCGTTTAAAGCTTGAAGAAAAACTTGGCACACTCAGCGTATCTGATACGACAGTAGGCAGCAAGCAGGCTACATTCAAATTAAAGAAGGTGAGCGCTATATATATTTATTTTTTTAAGATATACAGAAGTATCTTTAGGTTTAGTGTGAAGGAACAGGAACTTTAAAACTGTCAAACACACGTCCCTCTTCATTTCTTCATGTGCTGCCAATGCTTCTACTTCTTGCCAACTGAATGAAAGCCTCCAGTAGTGCTCTGTGTGCTTATACTCTTATAACTCAGGCAGCGCTCATAAAATCTTACATTCCAGTGGAAAATACTGGATTCCATATTTTAGTAGTTTATTTGCAGACATGTCATCAAAAGCTTGTGACCTTACATGATGTCAGTGCCAGGACTAATCAGATGATGGTTTGTGGGTCCTGGCACGATCAGGATGCTGTAGGTGACAGGCTTTCTCCTGGCTGATAATGCTGCTGGGTTGCTGCATGATTAAAACAGAGCTCCCAATCACTTTTGTCATTGAACTTGTGTGACGCAGATCACAAGAATGAGCTCTGGTCTTGTGCTTGCCAAATTCCATTTGAAGTGTGTAGCTGACTGTTGCCCATCTACCTTTCCTAAAGGGTTTTTATTTCCCATCTTCAGGAATTTTGTAGGTCATAGACAGCTGATTATTTTATAGTGTAGTTATAATGGAATGTGTGTGCACCTACTACTGCTGCTACTCAGGGTTGGTTTTTTTTTGCTAGAACCAAGGACACATTATAAAAGCTGAAGATTCATATTCCATATTAATTGATATTTCAGCTGATAAAATCTACTTCAGTTAAAAATGTTTTTCCTCAAGTGAGCTTTTTTTTCCAAAGATACTTCTTAGCGGTGGTTAACTATTCTTCTCATCAGTAAAACCACCAGCACAAAAACAAAATTATCTAACTGATCACTTTGTCTATGCCTCAGTAAACTTTTTAAAAGTCAGATTTATTGAAATATTTCTACATTACTTCCTTTTCTTGTTTATTTACTCCGTCATATGCTTTTGATTCTTGTATTTCTGGAATTTAAAGTCTGTTGATGGCTAAATAAGTCTCAGATTCCTCTGCAGGGTAACCATTCTGGCAATTTTACCATCTGCTGTAACTGATACATCAGTGTCTTGCAGCTTTGTCAATAGACTTTCCAGGGCTTCTGAAGCACAATTTTTTTCATAGCAGCTGTAAATTAGAAAGTGCTGAGTCACATCACTTCATGCAATTGTTGGTAAACAATAAACTTTGTGAAGATTTGGAGTCCATCAGATATGCTATAGCTTTGAGTTCTTTAATTCATTGCTAATAATGTATATGAAGTGCTAACTGATGTGGGTGCCTTTTTTGAAATACAGAAGTTGTGCTCTTTTGCACTTGAGAGACTTTTAAAAGTCTAATTAGAAAAACAATTTATCTACATAAAGTGTTGGGGAATAGATAGGGAGAGCTATGAATAAGTCTTCGCAGTATGCTTTGTTTTGATGCTCCTTTTTAGAGGATAAAGAGAAGCTGAAAGAGAATTCAGTATTATTCTGATCATCAGCTTCTGGTTTGTGATGCCCTGACCTTAACTTGCAGGTGTATTTAGGAGTAACTAGTTAGGTTTAGCAGGGAAGAGAGTTGTGCTTCCATGAGATCTGATCTTGTAAGTCAGTGGGATTGAGGCTAAACTTGGCTGTTGTGCTGTAGTCAAGCCCACAAATGTTCAGCAACCACTGACAGATTCAGCAGTGAAATTTTGCTATTGATATTTTGCAGTTTAGTTTTCAGGGGCTTTTAGTGTGGTTCCTACAGTGTGAAGTTCTGTTTTTGGTTGTTTTTTTTTGTCAATTTCAGCATGCTCTATCATAGCAAATTAATATTAAAAACAGACATCCGAAGCTGTTCAAGTATTTACAGTGCTATGGACATAAGATTTTTTTTTTAATGGTAGATTTGGGGAGAGATTGGCTGATGTTTGAGTGCTGTTGATTACAGAATTATTGGTGCCGTGGGGATGCAGCTGTATGAGTTACCATAACTCTAGCACTGTTAATGCATTTAACCCGTGCTGCTGTCGAAATCTCTCTAATTGCTGAAGTATTTTATAACATGGACACTTGCCTGAGCATGGATAGTTCAAGTCTGCTAGTTCCAATTCATGCTTAATTTCAAGACAAGCACTCAGGCTTCCCAATAAAATAGAAGTTTATGGCCGTAAGAGCATTTTCATCTGTGTATTATGCAAGTTAACTCCTTTTTGTGCATTTTTGATGTAGAGAAAAAACATTCATAAGGCATGTGCCACAGGTGCAGAGATCTTTGTTTATTGTCACGTTAAAAGTGTTTCTAGAATTGTACACAGCATAGCAAACACTTTCATGAAATTCTAAGACCACGTTTTAGAAAACCTGTTTGTTTCAGTAAAATTAGGTAAATTAGGACAAGACAATGTGGGACCATTTCTGGGAACATTTCCAGATTTCCCTAGGGGATTTCTGACTTGATATGTAAGTATTTGAACAATGACGTGGTACATAATTTTACAAGAACTTGAGTCTTTTTTTTTTTCTTTTAATATACCAGACCGAGCACCAGAAGAAACAGCAGGAAGCTGAGAAACAACATCGTCAAGAGAGGAAAGCTCTCAGGCGCTCTGCTAGTCACCTCAAGAGTAAACGTGGAAGAGGACAACGGTTTCATTGATTTATGTTATCTTTTCAAGAAACTTTTTATTTCTCATTTGAAAAAGAGGCTTTGCAGTACCAGTGTGTTTTGTTTCACTGATGGACAGAAACAAGAACTTGCTAAACTCTGTCTTTAGTTATAGAAAAGGTTATGAAAGTATAAGTATTGTCCAAGGGACGCGGTGTGTATGGCTATGTTATAAATTCCAGAGTGAACTGTATTTGTGCAGAAATCACCAGCAAGTGGTTATTGTGTAACCCTGTATGTTTTCTATATAAGGACTTATGTATACAATGAGGCTGACTGTCTTTAATTTAAGAAAAGTGTGTTTTTGTTTTCTGAAGTCTGTATTTATGACTTTTTAGATATATGATCGGGGGAAAATTATTTTGTCTCAAAACTTTGCTTTGCAAGAACACAACAGTTTTTTCTTTTATGCTTCTTTTTGTATGACATAACAACTCTGTTTTTCAGAAATTGGCTTTGTCTTTTATGGTCTAGGTTGCCTGTATGTCCAAGAGGAGATAAAAATGATTGTCATGAGAGCAACTGAGAATGGTAAATTTAGATTTCTGAGTCAATCTATAAGGAGGGTTCTCTTTCCACACTGATGTACAAAGGAGAATTTGAGAAGGATATTCAAGTTAAATTTCGTGAGCACTGCATTTAATCAGAAATGGTTTAATATGTTTTGGTAAGCTAGCCCTTATTCAGCGTAGATCAAATAGTGTGCATTTACATACGAAGCATATTAAGGCCATGCAAGTAACCTCCCATCCTCCAAAGTTAGTTTAGGTAACTAATTAAAGAAACTAGAACATATGTTAACAATATAACAATATAATTATTTTGTATGTCTTGTTTTTGATTACCAACAGAATGCTTGTTCCTAAGCGGGGTAGAGCATTTCTTCTTGATTTTTTTTAAAATGTTTTTTAATCTAGTAAACCCTTCATTCATATACATCATTCGCTAATTCAGTAAATAAATTAATTTTTACCTTTGATCTTAGGAGAACTTTGTTTATTGCTTTTTAGACAGTTTTTTGAATTGTCTTTTCACTATATCCAAGAAACTGTGAACTTTGAATCCAGCAAAAATCAGTGAATCTACCCATCACTATAAATCACTTTGAGACTTGGAAGTTGTTAAGAGTTTTGCTTTGTAAACCAGAAGGACTATTAATCCATTCAGATCTTCTGGACAGTGTTTATCATACTATTGAACCAAAAAGCTAAGGGGAAATCTTGCTTTCTTAAAGCCTGATGCTTTTTCTAAATCAAGACTGATTGTCTTTTAGATGTAGGATAATTGATAGCACATTTGGATTTTTCTTCTCATTGTTTTAATTGTACCTGCTTCCATTTCTTGCTTCTGGTTTTAATTACATTGTTTCCTTTCGTTTAAAAATGTCGTTTGCACAGTGTAGGTACAGTGAGGCTAACTAGAGATAGAAATGTGAGCAATGGATGCCAGCCATTCTGGAGAGTAATCCTAGAAAACTGGAGGCCTCAGATAGTATTGACTGAATTGACAAGTCTGTAATGAAAAGGCAAGTCCAAGGGCAAGTTAGCAGGTAAGGATCAGAGAGGTTCTTGGGTGGGCATGGGCATGCCTGCAACATAGCTTAGGGGAGGACCAAGGGTGATTCAGTTCCCAATCAAAGCCTTTGGCAAAGCTTTCCAGAGCTTTTTCACACAGCTCTTCTCATAGCAGTCCGGTGCCTAATTACTTGGCTGTACTCTATCAGAACTGGCTTTAAGTACAGGCAACGAAACCCTTGGCGAAGGAAGAGGTAGCAGAGCCTGTTGGTGTACTTAGGGATCTGGCATGAAGCATGTTCAGATTCTTGAGACTGATAAAAAGCATTGATAAAACATTGATAGAAGGGGAAGACTTGAGAGCTTCAGCAGAAGCTGACATTAATGCAACATCATTGCAACCAATTAACTTTGTAATGCAACCAAAAAAAAAGGCATTTCTTAGGGTGTCATCCTCATTACATCAACTTTTATTTAGCTAACCATACCATTTTCCATACTACAGGAATCAGTATTGAGCCAGTATGGCCATTCCTAGAAGCTCAGCAGCTGCTGGGATGGTTTTTTATATTTAAGATTCGTGCTCTGAGGTAAGTGACTGTATGCTGTAGCCTTCTGGAAAACCTGATTGTTTTTTACGTGTGACAACTTAGTGGTGATGATCAGATACCAAAAAATAAAAAGCTCACTGTAAATAAATTTCCAGTTAGTGGTTAAATGTGAGTGGAATACTAGCAAGAGACCAGAATCTGGTGTCACCTATGCTTCAGTACTTCCTTATTCCGCTAGTACTGTTGTATACATCAGGCCTTTAGTCGTTGAACTAACAATGAACCAGAATTACTTGTGTAATTTTCTTTCAAAAATGCTGTTAACAGACCAGGAAGCAGGCTATGTTCCTGTGGCTGTATAATTGGCTGAAATGGAGAGCATCTGCCAGTTTCACAAAACAGTGAAAGAATCTACTATGCTGCTCAACTCTTTTTTAATGTCAGAACAAAAGTGCTTAAAATGTATCTAAGCATTTTTATACAGTCAGTTTACGTATAGACCTCCAAGCAGGTATTATTTGAAATTGCCAATTTCAGGAACGAATGGTGAGGGGGTACTGGTGGCCAGCAGAAATCCATGCTTCACTCTCACACCCTCTCCTCTCCTTGCGGGAGATGGGGGATGTGAAGCACTCAGTCACTGCTGTGCCTCTTGACCTAGAAGGTTCTGAGGTTATTTCAGAAGCAACTTGATTCTTTCAAGGGTACCACAACACCACAGAACTTGCCTTCCAAGATCCAAGATGGTGCTTTGGGCAGTGATGTGATTTGCCAGATATGTTTCCAGCCACCTGGTAGTGGCTTCTACCATGGTGAGTGCGTAGTGCTTACCCTGACAGGCTTGTGGTATTGGTCTGACATAGTCAATTCACTAGGCTTTACCATATCAGAATCCTTTCCGCAGTCTTTTGTTCCAGGGGGACTTTATTCCCATGGCTCACTTGATTGCAGTGCATTTCATGCTGCTGGGTGACCTGTGTAATGGCCTCGATGGTCAGGTCCATCCCACAGTCAGGAGCCTATCTGTGTGTGGCATCACTTCAAAGATATCCTGATGTTTCATAGGCCCATCAAGCCACAGACAGCTCAAACTTAACATTCCTAGTCCTGGTCTGGCTGAGCCACTTCAGTTTTTGAAACGCAGTCCACTTGCTCATTATTCTGATATTCTTCAGAGGTTCAGTGAGCGTCTACGTGCTGTACTTTAATAGCAATGTTTTCTGCTTGGGCAGCAATGTCTTGTCACAATGCAACAGCCCAGGTGAGTTCACCTCTGTACCACCAGTTGTTCTGCTTCCATTGCTGTAGCCATTCCCACAGGGTATTTGGAACAATCTATGATCCAGCATAGATTACTGTCTGCTTCTCTCTTTTAGCAATTTTTAGGGTCGGTTGGATGTCTTTCACCTCTGTAAATAGACTCAACTTGCCTTCTTCAGTGGCTTCCTCATCTTATCATGTCGGACTCCATACAGCAGCTTTCAACCTCTGATGGTTTCCTGCAACATGACAGGATCCAGCAGAGAATGAAGCGTACAATTTCTGTCTCTTCTGTTTTTGTAGTGGCTCTGCTCTAGAGCTCAGAGCATATTTTGTTCAAATGTTCCATTAGTTGTTTTAGGATTCTGCACTTCAGAGGTGAAATTCAAAACCATAACAACTATGACAGGTACCTGTCCATGTCCTCCTACATAGCTTGCCACCCATCACCACACTGCCTTGGGGCAGATACCTGCCTGATGTTCTTAACTAATTGTTTAGTCTTAGGCAGAAACAGAAACACATGGAGAGCTAAGTACCAGAAGTGTGTTCGTTTCATCAACAAAAACAACTCCCCACACCAAAATTAACTTAAATCCTGCAACGCCGACAATGTGGACAGTTTACACGTACTCCTCATCCCATCACCACATTACTACTTCACACATTCTTCACAACTATTACATCATAAATTCTTCACTGTTACATTCTTAGTCAAGTTTATCACTCTTATATTTAATTTCTTGAGCCCGGAGTGGATACCACAAAGAACTGAGGTGGTTTCTCACTGCTGGCCAGCCTCTCTCATTCCAGCTCCTCAAAGGAAAAGGGAAAGGGAGAAAATAAGATGAAATACATAAGGCTTATGGGTTAAGGATAATGTAATTAAGGGGAAAAGAAAGAGAAATAAAATAATAATTAAAAAAAAAAAGAACAAGGAAAGGTCACATGGAAGTAAAGAGAGGGAAAATAGTTATTCTCTACGTCCTGTCACCAAAAGATGTTTGGACAAATCTTGTAACGCAGGACCTCAACGCACATAGCAGTTGTTTGGGATCATAGATGTTTTCATAACAAGATCTCCCCTCCTTCCCCTTTCCCACTTTCAATGCTGAGCACGACACCATATGGTATGGAATATTTCTTTGGTTGGTTTAGGCCAGCTGCTCTGGTGATGCCTTCTCCTCACCTCTTGCTCACCCCTGCCTGCTGGCTTTTGGGGTACTGGAGAGAGTCTTGATAATGGGCCAGTGCTGTGCAGCAACAGCCAAACCGTTGGTGTGATATCAACACTGTTCTAGTTACAAGCACAGGGCACTTGTGTGGGGAACATTAACTCCATCCCTACCAGACCCAGTACTGAGGGAGTAAGAGTTTTCAAACTATTCCATCTTCCTTTGCATCAACCTTTTACATTTTTTTTCTGTTTGCATTAGGTGGGAAAATGAGTAATAGACTTGAATTCAAGGAAGACAGACTCGAATATTAAGGGCAAACGTCCAACTTTGTCTACAAGTGGTAGAACACCTTGCCTGGGGAGTCTGTGTGGTGTTCACTGGAAGATGTGCAGTGTCAGATGATACATCTGCAGGAACCTCAGAGGTACAGAGGAGTCTGCCTGAGGTGGGGGAGTGGATGTGTGAACCTGAGAGGACTCCTCAAGCATGGTGACTACAGTTGGTTGTAGGGTGCAGGGAACGGGCATGCAGCAGTAATGACTGGAGTCATTTTTCCCTTTTGCCCCATCCTTCAACTGAATTGCTCACTAGCTTTATCTTTTTATCTCTTTCATAAAGATTAAATACTTTTTTGGCATGTGTCCATAGCTAATATATTTTGTCTGATCTTGGGAAGTATGGGTTTTATAAGATGAATTAAAGTGCGTAAATCTATTAATAAACTTCAGCTCCTGATCATTATCTCCATGTTTCAAAGTCCATTTTGCTCAATAACTGTCTCTTTGTGAGCTTGAAGAAGCAATCCAATTGTATCACCAAAATGAACAATAATAGCGCAGCCTGCAGAAAATAATCAGATTCAGCCAAGCTTGTAGTTTACACAGCTGGAGCAAAAAGAATCCTCACACTTTAAAGACTTTGGAGATGGATAAATGTAAACTTTGTGACACTGTTCTTAAGTCACTGCATCTATAAAACTGGCTATTCCTAATTTCCCTACCCATTCCCAAACATAATTTTGGCTTTCTCCCTTTTCCCCTTCCTCTCTTTGGTGACTGTGCTCGTGTTAGCTGTGTTTTACTGCAGGTTCCTTCCTCTTTTGTTCTTTAATTTGGCCCACGACCTTGATCCATATGGGGCCTAGTGCAAATTTCTATTGATAAAGCAGCACACGTTGTCCTGTGTGCACTGTAAGTGGCGTTTCTGTATGAAATACTTGTGAGTATCCTCTGGTACAGGCGAGTTTGCACATCCTCACATGAGCAGAGGTAAAGTAAGCAAAGTTCTTTGATAAAAGTGCAGGAAAACTGCAATGGCTGTGAATCATCCATGCAGCTTTTAGTGTAAAATCAAAGCTGTATCTGTCTGTTGCTGACCTTGGTTTTTCAGGACCTCCTCTTCTATTCTTTGCTTACTTCATGTTTTCAGACTGCAGCGCATTTTCAAGGAGTGAAGATTGATCCTGGACACTGTTGCTACTCGGAAAAGAATAATTTTTCTTTCTCTGTTTGAAAGAAACATTTGCAGAGATAAGTGCTGCATTTTTTTTACTGTTACATTCAATTACAATTTAAACACAATTGCTTTGCAGCAAATTCATGTGTGAGTATAAAATGTCACTGTTCCCAGTGTTGGCATACATAAGTGACATTTGGATTGGCTTACCTATGAAAGCAAGTCCTTGTTTCCATTTAATCACTCACTGAGTGGAGCAAAAGTGAAAATCCTATTTCCTCATTAAAGAGAAAAGGAGGCAGTTGAAGTGGGAAATACCAGCCCAGCCCTAATCAAAATTTATACTCCCAGTTCCTGGAACCACCCTTCCCTTCCCTACAGCGGTTTCTGCCAAAGCCATTCTGTCTCTCCTACTTATTATCTCTTGTTTTAACATCTGGCTATTTCTTGCAGGGTGCCTGTATCTACACTACAGATTTTCTGATGATATCAGAATCTATAGTAAAAATATGTACGGATGTAGCACAGTGTTGAGAGTGAGCACTAAAATGGTAGTGGTAGATGGATTGAATGTAGGATTATGTTGAACAGAATGGATTTGTACAAACTCAGATGTGGAGTTCTGGCTCATCAGAGTGCGTGATGGGGGCTCAGAACTGGCACATGCTTTGTACAGGCCTCTTGGGATGGGCGAACGGATGTCATTTTAACAAAAAAAAAATCCCATTTTTAGTGCTCAGTGTGCTTTACCACTGTTACAGCCTTATTTTAGGGAGGGTCTGGTTGTTTTGGGTGGAGTTGGTTTTGTGTTACAATTTTTCAGTAATTTTACTATTATATTACTAGAAATGACCCCAGCTCTTGAAGCGTTATGTACAATTATAGAAAAAGTTGAACGTTCAGAAGAGCAATTATAATTCATATTTCAGTAATGAATATTATGTCTGTACCATTTCCCTATATTTCTTCTGTAAATGTATTTTCTTACGTATTGTAACCTTTGAAATACTGCAACTGTATATTTCAAGTGCAGTATATATAGTAGGGGCCATAACAAACCGCCTGCTTCCCTGTAAGGATTTTATCTTCTTATGCAAATGACAGTGTAGTGAAAAGTGATTATCTTGTCTGTTGGGGTTTCACGGATATTCTTTTACATGGAATCAAGAGGGAAGGTTGTGGCACTCCTGTCATAGCTACTCTGTTTTTCTCCTTTCCCATGTAGACATGGGGTTTCCCAACAGGGCTGTGACACAATTGCACTGAAAATATGAGGCAGTATTTTTGAACAGCTCTCCACAGCAAATAAATAAATATCCTCTATCTGAGGTATTTTAGACAAGTTACCACAAATCTCTTTTGCACAATACCACGGTAACTGCATGACAGCAATTTAAAAACTAATAGAAGCAGAGTCTGGGTTGTGCTCCCGTGCTTTGTCCTGGGCCTGGCACTGTTTAGTTTACAAACATAGACGTGGGCAGAGAACACCGTGTTCGGCATCCCACTGTGCATGTGGCTGGAGACCAGTATCACTAAACTAACTGACTGTAGCCAGTTAGAGAGGAAACCAGAGGTACTGATAAGCTTAGAGAAAAGTTTTTTATGAGGATTGAAAGGAGATTATTCTTTATTTTCTTGCACAGTCTCTCAAACCCATGAGAGGCTCCTGTCAAAACTGAAGAAGTCGGAAACTCCTCTGGAGCAGAGATGAGGCATATGGCTATTTTAGTTCTTCTGGAAGCACTTGATCTCCCTGGAGTGGTGGGAAGGAAAGCTGACTTCAGTGGAAGCATTTGGGACTGCCAGTATTGGAGGATATTTAATGTGACCAAACAAGTGTGATTTTGCATTCAAGAGGTTACATCTCAATGTAACCCAGGATGAAATAACCAAATGGGCCAGGCAGGCAGCTTGCTGGCCCCAGCAGTTTTACAGAGGAGCTTTCCTAGTCCTCCTTGTTCTGTGAGTGTATGGGATGTCTACTGAAGCAATTTCTGGAGAGTAATGCTCAGCAATGGACGGGTGTCTGGGTCTCTAATGATACTCATGTTTCCTCTTAATCATGGAGAAGCAATAGGCCTATCATGTCAGTTAAGAAATTGAATTTCCCTTTGCCTTTGAAGATCCTGGGAAGTAGAACAAAGAAGCCACCAATCCCCATGAAATTAGAGGAATTTCTCATAGAAAGAGATAATATGGAAAGAGAGTAGCGTAAGTAAAGCAGCCAGTAAATCAGCTGGGAAGGAAGGGAGAGAGAAGAGCTGGAAAATCCTTTGGGATCTGTCCAAATGTTTTTTCTTGAAACGCTTTCCAACAGAGAAGAGCTTATCAATGCAACAGTGTAAGTTCCAAGAGCTGAAATTAATCTGTTCTGGTTTGGGGTTTTCAGCAAAGACTTTCTAGCTTTTAATTTTACCACCCTTTTCTACTAGAGGGTAGAATCCTGTCCCGACCTGCTCTGTTTTGGAGATTGATTTTTGCATTTCATGTCTTTTACAGTACAAAACCAACAACAAAGTCCCACTGGATTCGTCCAGCCAACATAACAATGCTGTTAGAGCTGGTCAGACAGAAATAGTAATGTGACCTCTTTCAAACTTTTTCACTGATATGTGTATTGTCTTGTTTTCCCCCCATAGAGTTGTGGAGTTACTGGGGTGGGATAGCTGAGCACTGTCTAATCACAAGGCCTGAATCAGTGGATGCCTGTGTGAAGCAGCAGTCTGAAGTGTCTGCAGTATGACCACTGAAGTGCTGAGCTGTCTGAACGCTTTCTACCTTCCCTTTTTTCTGGTTAGGCATATTTTGACAATGACAGCATCAAGAAAGTGACCAGCAGCAGGTTCCCCAGATTTCTTTCAGCTGACCAAAAATGGTTTTAGTGAGTACTGTTCAGAGGGCAGAATCATTATGTTTGATTACATATCAAACATTACATGTTTGATAGACAACCTCTTTGTTTCTTCAGGATGCCTGTAGCTGCTAAGTCCTAACAGCAAACCAGTTTCTGCACTAAGTAGAGATACTAAGAAGGAAGATGATCATTGCTGATGTTTCATTCTGGTGTAGTTAGGCTTTGGTGACAGTTGATAGGAACTATGTGAAAATCATGTCTTAATCTCAGCATGTTTTGGAGCTTTTGACTTTGAGACAGCCATACCTCTGGCATTCCATGTGTTACTTCATGTCTACACTGACTAATGCATTTCAGGACATCCAGATGAATAAACCAGGCTAAAGAAACAGATGGGCTTAAGAATCTGTCATTGTGTAAGGTACTCATCTGGCCAACAAAATTCTGTTATTAGACTGTAATTCTCATAGGTCAAAACTTCTGCCTCTTGGCTAAGCATGTCCCCAGAACTTGGTCTGGCCTCCAGACTTGCTCAGAGTTCAAAGGTGTTTGTATCTAAAAGCGCAGGCTTATCCCTGCTTTGACCGCGGCTCTGAGTCCTAGGTGAAGGTGAACCATCCTTTAGGTGGACAGTTGGACTGGGTGATCTTGTAGGTCTTTTCCAGCCTTGGTGATTCTTTGATTCTATGAAGGCTGTCTGAAGAGCCTGACAGCAGCAGTGCTTTTGGCCTTCCCTCTACAGCAGTTCTCTGAGCGGTCCCTCTGCTCTTTCTTGGAAGTCTCCAATACATCTGTGCCTTTTGAGACCAATCTCTCCAGACATATTGTCAGTGCTTCAGACCTCATGCTTTGTGAAGCAATATTTCTCAACGCTGTGCTGAACAGCATTAAATCAAATCTGTCTGTAGTAGATTTTATTGTCCTCATGTAAGTATTGAGGGTCTCTGAGAGGAAGGAAAAGCTGATCACTGGGTTCAGGGAAGAAGAGAAGCAAGATACCATGTGTGCTTGCTATGATGACAGTGCTCCATATCTGCAGATTAGGCTCCCTGAACTACAGGTCTGTAACTTGGGTTGACTAGTTTGTAGTTGTTGAGAAAGATGGGCTTACTCTTCTCTCTGTTAAAAGTTTTTACTTGGTTGTGTAACTAAAGGTGCCCAAAGGCGAAGAATTAATTTGAACGACCAGTACCTAATTTGTATTGGCTCTAATGGATGCTGCTTACATTAATTATAGGGATCCCATTGCAGAGGATGAACTATTACTGAATAATTTCTTAGATTCATTAAACATAAGCCGGCTTTCATCCCACATGCAGAGCCTTGAACTGTTCCTGCTTAATTTCTCAATTCATTCTTTTAAGGCTTTGACTCCAGCTGCAGGTCTTGTCTTTTCCACCTCCACAGCCCCAAACAGGATCAGCCCTGCTGCTTTGACGCAAGCCGTACAATCACTGACACTGGAGGATTTTTGCCAGTGTTGGAATGGTGTTGGCTGCGTGTTGTCTGTGACAGTTGCAAGGCATTGTCTGGCTTAGATTGCCAGTAGGTCTGTATGGTTATGGTAGGTGGGAGTGGGGGCAAGGAGTATACTGCAGTATGGCAAGGGAAAATGGCTCCATCGGTGTGGTGAGCCCTAATGGCCGCTGCCCTGTCCCATAGTGATGCTGCACTGTGATGTTGAGGGTGCTGTCCATACTGTGGTTGCATCCAGCCTTAATCTAGCTGCACATAAGGTAATTGCTTCCTGCATGACCACCTCTAGTGAAGCCTTCTCAACATGCTGCAGGGATTATTGCTAATACAGCAAAGGCATTTTTTGGCCCTGAGTCGTTACTCATACTATTCAACTGAAAATTTCTTGAGTTATTTATTAGCATTTAAATGCAAATTGCTTCTGCCTTAACGCGGAAGGCAGAATAAGGTACATTCCCTGCTCTCTGAAATTTGTGATCTAATTAGAGACAGTACTTGTCAAAACATCTCTGTGTCCTGGTTTCTGTTACTAAGGACTTAAACCAGAGACACCCTTTTCTCTGAGAAGATACAATCAAGGATGAAAAAAAGAAAGGGAGAAAGAAACTTTAATCTGTTTCTACTTCCTAAAGGGAAGCTAAAGGGAAATCAGCATAGTCAACTTTTTTTGTACTTTGTGCCCTTGAAACTCTATGGCTTCCATTTGCAAAGGTGTCTGCTGTCTCATTCAGTAACAGTTTAGGTCTGACATGCCATCGTTGGTTAGTTTTTGTAAGTAGAAGGCTTTGAATTTTACTCTAGAGAATAGGTTCAGTAACTGTAGGTGATTGCATAGGTTTCTGACGTTGTTATAGGATTAGGCAAGGGCAGTAGGATTGCAAACTGCCAGAGCACTTGGGGAGAGACGAAAATCCTATGAATACTTGCAGATTCAGATGTTGGTACTTCAGGCTTACTTTGACCTTTTTAAGAGCAATTGCAAAACATTTATTTGAGTGGGATACAGTTGTGGTGCAGTTCCTGTTTGCTTAGGGATACGATAGTGCTTTCCATCTAACAGTCACACCACTATCAGCGGTGTTTTTCCCGGGGACAGACTCTGCTGGCTATGAAGGCTGTGTCCTTGATGCCTTAGCTTCTGTGTACTCGTCCAGCTTCCCCTCGAAGCCTGCAGACCTCCAGCACCCACAACATCTGTGGCCACTGCATGGTGAGCCCCTTCCTCATGCTGGTGCTGAGCCTGTCTCTGTTGCCTTTGATTCAGTTTCACTCCTGGCCTTGAGTTTGAGGAAAGTGAGGCACCTGTTTCTCTGTAGTCCTCTCTGACAACACTCTTGGTCTTTAGATTTCTTTCATAAGCCTTCAAGTCATCTCCTTTCGAGGCTGAGGTCCTAAACTATTCTGTCATTCCTGGTACAGAAGCTGCCCCGTATTTGGGATTTCTGTAAGCATGCAAATAATTCATCACAATTGATTTTCTGAGAAGCTCTTAATAGTGCATTTTCCCTTTGCTTGGAAAGTAGGCTTGGTTTCTGCCAGTTGTTATCGGAGTCAAAGGGAAGATCCTCCTGGGAGTTATTATAGGTAGGGATGAAAGGGTGACAATAAGGCAATTTCCCTGACAGAAAGAGAGTAGCAGAGGGGTTTTCCAGAGATCTGTGTCCCTGTGCCCTTCCATATAGTTATAAATGATTTGGAAAGGTATCTAACCACTCAGAAAATACAAAAGTAAAAAAGGCTGCAAAGAGTTGCAAGAGAATTCAGTAAATATGTAGGAACTGAAGTGACAGCTGTCACTGTGGCATGCTGTGACACGACAGTAGCATGTCAGCTGTGCAGAGTGATAGAGGCAGGCAGGAAAATGCATTGCTGCAGAGGCACAGCAATGAGCTCTGAACTGGTTATTGGTATTCAGCAAAGATCTTGGAGAAAGTTCTCTGAAATCAGAGATTTCAACCATATTTAACCAATTTCAACCATAGACAAATGTTACTTGAAATGAGAGGAGAGGAAAAGAAAAAAATATCTGTGCCATATGCAAGCACACAGTGCTCCTGTACCTTGGGAGTTTAGTTCTGATTACCTAACTTTGATGAAGTAAAACAGCAGTTTTGTAAGAGACATTAAGAACTTCCTTGCAAGTAAAGATTACATAGAATGGCACTCAGCAGCCTGGAAATGAAGACTACTGAGCAGACGTACAATGGAAATCCATAAAATAGATGGAATGTTATGTAGAAGATGAAAAACTATTATGAAATATTCTTCATGAGGTAAGATCCAAGTGCCATCAAATGAAATTACCAGGTAGCATGTTCATGATAAACGTGGAGCATTTGTATCACAGTCACAGGCTGGTTGGGTTGGAAGGGACCTCACAGCCCACCCACCCAGCCCCTGCCGTTGGCTGGTTGCCCCCCACCAGCTCAGGCTGCCCAGGGCCCACCCAACCCGGCCTTGAGCACCTCCAAGGATGGGGCACCCACAGCTTCTCTTGGGAAAAACAACTTCTCTATCACAACTACTCTTTATGTGTCCAATGTATAGGCACATTGTGGAGTTGGTTATCTTAGGCTGTTGTGAAGGCCAAACATATTTACCAGTCCTGGAAAGGCTAAGATATGCTCATAACAATAAGTCCTTTAAGTCTTTCTGTACCTGAGACCCTGGGTGCCATCTCCAGCTCAAGAAATCAATGATTGCCTGAAGCTGGGAGCACGTCTTGAGAAAAAGATCACTCTGTCCTTGTCCTGTTTTTTATCCGCTTCTGTACATTACCCACTGCAGGGCAGAAACTGGGCTGTAGGTATTTGTATGTTGCTGGGAGAATGCCGAAGTGCTGCAGGAGTGCCAGGGAAGGCTATGAAACTTTGTGTAATCTTCCCACTGCTGCCATCACTGTGGGGGTTGAGGGTGCATTACACATTTGACGTACACCAGAGCAGACATGCCGGGATGTGACTCAAAAGCCAGGCAAAACCATGAGCCGGGCTGTAGGCGTTGGAGCCAAAGTTGTGTTGGTCTCCTGTGTTACCAGCAGCCTGCCTAATGGTAGATGCAGCAGAGCCATGTTGCTTCAAGCCCTGGAAGCCAGGACCTGCAATCACTGAGCACGTAGGTGTGAGTTGTTGTTACAGGATCACAGCACAAATGGCCCAAATGAAGCACCAATTTCGCAACATGTGAGCCCTGATTGTTCCACAGGAAAAAGCATAACAGGAGTGGGCTTTCAAGATAGATGGCAGCGTCATCCCTAGGCACTGCTGTTACATCTCTCCGCTTGGTATGGTTGTATTTCTGGACTGCAAGCCAAACTGCAGGACCCTGTGGCCAGATGCAGGTCTATGGCAGGGAGAGAGGCTCGTGCATGTCAGAGCACATGCAGGGAAGTTATTGCTGACCAAGTGTCCCTGTGTATCTGTAGATAGCTCAGAAAATAGATACCAGCAAACAAGAATGTGTAGTAGACTGTGCTGAGAGAGAAAGATTAAAAAAAAAAGAACCCCAAGAGTTAAGTATTTGCAGTTACACAGAGTAACTAAGCTTCCAATTTACTCAAACAGCATGGCAAGAACTGGCATTTGAAAATCACTACCTGCAAGAAAAGGTACAAGCAAATAGTGAATTTCTGTATATTCCTCCATCTCCTGTCTAAAATCTAACCACAAATGCTGGAGCCTGGAAATCCCTCTTCAGAGGCAAAACAGATTACCAGCCCTGCCTGGCTGTTGTGCAGAGACCTGGAGATGTCCCCATGGCTGTATCATGCACGTCATGCGGCTGAGCAGAAGTGCGTTTTGGCTCCTGCCCAAGTTAACCTCATAGTGACTGCCATATATAAAGTATGAGTAACATTCAGCCTTTGAACCACAAGCAAACCACTTCAGTGTGGTTCCATTAAGGTATGTTCTACAAATGATAATTGCAAACAGCTCCCTGCAGTCTATAAATACGTTCCAGCTGCACAGTCTCTCTTCTTTTCCTATGGGGCAAGATCTTTCCCTTGAAACCAGAGCAACAAAATGAAAATATTTCCATCTTATTTTTAACTGTTGCTGACAACCTCTGAGATGACGAGAGAACAGTTTTGTTTGTTTGTTTGTTTTGTTGTTATTGCATTCATGAAATCCGTGCACAGCACACAACACTGAAGCATAAAGGATGTGTTTGTGGAATAAAACCTGTTTGGCAGACTGCCACTCTGCCTGCTGGTAGTCTTGAAGGTAGTGTTTCTGTAATCCTGCTGGAAAACAGCATGGCAGAGGATAACACCTCTGCTGTTCCAAAGGTATGTCTGTATTTAGCACAAAAAGACAAAGGGAATTGTGTCTGGTTTAGTTAGATGCATCCCCGAGCCGTGGCATGATAGATGAAGGAGGGAGTCGATGTGATGTTAGCCCATTATTGTTTGCATGTCCTTATTAGCTCCCAGCAGCAGGGAAATCAAAGATTATGTTGCAACATCCTACCGGGGATGCTAATGAGTGTTTAAAGGGAGCAAATTGTTTGTTAAGAAGTGTAATTTTGGCCTATCTAAACTCTGACCTGAATTCCCTGGATTTTTTAGGCTGGACTCTTGAGGGACTTAGGGCATCACTCACAAGTGGCAAGAAGGCTGGGTGTCTGACATGGGGTGGCTAGGCCAGGTGTCTTCTCTTCGCCTCTGAGGAACAAGTATAGAATCATAAAATGGCCTGGGTTGAAAAGGACCTCAGAAATCATCTAGTTTCAACCCCCTGCTGTGGGCAGGGTTGCCAACCTCTAAACCAGACTGCCCAGAGCCACATCCAGTCTTGAGTACTCTATAGCCTGTTGGTTAAAGCATTCCTCTGGGAGGTGTTACTTGTGTCTAAATACTAAAATACTTTGTAGATCTTAGCACACTTACGTCAGGTGATGTTCGGATGACCCCACTCCGGGTGGCATATGGAGGTGATCAGCAGATATGGCTCAGGGGGAAGTCTTAGTTCCCATCTTTGCTCTGACGTAGCTCCACAACCAGGTTCCATCAAAACTCTTCACCCTCCTTCACCAGCTCTGACAAACCTTTCGGATAGGTTTCCCCCACCACTGAACTTGGTTGATGGTTTTCACTGCAGATAGACCCAGCCAAAGCTGTTTTCCATTTTCCTGAAGTTAATTAAAATGAAGCATTTTCAGTTTCTGGCCCACCTAAAATCATTTGCATTTGTTTTTCTGTTCAGCACTGCAAGCCCATCTCCTTGCCCTCTCCCCAGTAAAATTTGCATGTCCTTAATCCTAGGATTTACTTAAGCAACTACAGAGGATCCCGAAATGGCTTTTTTTCCAAGTGCATTGTCTCCAGCTGGAGCCAATTACTGATTTGTCCAATTCTCACCACATATATTATTAAGATCAAAGGCAGACCTCAAAACACTAACAACTAATTTCAGCGTTATAGTTTTAATAAAATGAAAGCGGGCCACTATTAAGCAACATCTCTTTTGTATGTGGTAACTCCTTCATTGAATTCTGAGGCTTTCTTTCTTCCCAGATAGTATTAATCATAGCTGCAAGGATCTATGGAGTATTGCCACTTTTAAATTTGCAGTGGGGTGGCAGATGGGGACCATTTCAGTGTATCTCTGGCAGGAGCATGGAGAGAGACAGAACAGTGTTAATTTGTTTTTTTCTTATACAATTCCATATTCAGTGTTAGAGATTTTTGCAAGGGTCTCCTTTCATCACATGGCTTTGTAGAAGATGTTAATTTGTCCCATATCAGCGCAAGCAAGAACAAAAGTGCCGTGCTTCAGTATTCTGAAGAGAAGGTTTGGATAAGTACAGGGGGAGAATTGCCAGGTGTGATAATGAGGGGTTTCAGAATTACGGATGGTGAGCACAGGAGGTGGAAAGAAATAAGGCTAGAGAGTAAGGTGTATCATTAATATGGGAGACAGGTAACCATAAATCATTTGCCCTCTCTGAACCAGAAGATAAGAAAAAGCTATTCTCTTTTGAAGTATTTCTATGTTTAGGCCCTGCGTCCTAGAGAGAACATTTACCATTTCAGATCCTAGCTCTGATAAGAAACTCAGTGGCCTTCAAATCTGAGCTGAGCAACTCACTGTTAGCCAAAATGCTACTGCTGGCTTGGAAGCTCTGATGATGATGAGGAAGGTCTGAATCAGAGCTTGCCAGCCCAGTCCTGCTACAGCACGTACTAAGAGCTCACCTGGGGCAGGGGTGCAGGGAGCTGCCCGCACATGGCCAATGAAGCCCTGGTCCTACCAGCCTGTCTTGGGACGTCCCATATCCTGCTTACACTCCTCATAATTAGAAACAAGTGTGGAAGGAGGCAGAAGCCAGATTTACTGTGGGACTGCTGTGGGGACCCAGAATTGCAAAGTGTGGGCTGCAGAAAAGCTCTGGCCAGAGAGGGATGGTATCTTGCTTGGTCAGGGAGGTATGAGCGTTAATTCCTCCACGGTGCACATCTCCTCTGCTTCAGCTCAAGGGAATACCTTAAACCACTGCTTCCAAATTAGTTGGAGCTGCGCTGCTGGGGCCCTGAGCTGGAATGGGCTTTTTCCCCACATAGTTATGCCGGAGGAGATGATCGCAGACAGCTGGCATCACTGACCTGCTCTAGAGGACCTCCCAAAGACTATTGGGAACACCAATTTATGGCAACCTGCTCACCCCACAGGAGCCATTAGCTCACTTCTACCACTTTGCTCAGTTTCCTGTGGAAACAGAAAGACAGGATTTCTTCAGCTGGACACTGGGATTTCACCTGTTCCTGTCAGCTGAGGGCTGGGCCTTGTCAGATGCAATATTACCTAGGCTTAGCGCAGCGATGGCCAAACCACAGGCCGTATGCGGCCCAGCACAGCTCGCTCTGCAGCCACCCCCTGCCCAGTGCCATCATGGTGGTAGCTCTGTCCTGCCGAGCGGCCTAGTGGCGCACAGCCATCACACAGAGCAGCCCAACCTCGATGTGGTGCTAATGCCGTCTGGGCTGAAACCAGGGCATGGGGAGGGGCAGGGCCGAGCAATGCCAGCTCAAGTGATAGCAAATAATATTGTGCATTTTGATTCATGGCCTAAACACAGTCCTGGGAACAGCAAAGAATATGCAGCCATGCTTTTTGACTCAATACAGCAACTTGAGAACAACTTTCAAGACAGCTGAAAAAATCTTGTATTTTTTTGTATATTTGCAATTCCATTTTCGGTTGACATAAGTGCATCACCTGGAAGTTGTCAAATGGAGTGTACAGAGTTGCAGTCAGACATTCGACTCAAAAATCTGACCATGTTCTACTTTTATAAGCTCTGTCTTAGCAAAGAGACATATTTCTCACTTCACAATAGCACCTTATTCATGTCATCACTCTTTGGCAGTACATGCATTTGTGAATGACTGTTTTCAAGGATGAAATACAGAAGTAAAATTTTAACCAAAATCTCTACTGAACACCCTGAGAGCTCACTGAGGATTGCAGCCACTGCCATTGAACTAGCGTGATGCGTTGGTTCCGCAAGAACAGGGTCACATCTCCCACCAGTTCCATGTTTTTGTTGCTCTCTTTTTTTGTTTAAAAAAAATATTAAAGATTAAAATAAGTTTTGGTACTTATAGAATTGAACTATACTGTATATTTTCTGAGGGATGCTCCAAAAGTAATGCCTGCTGTTTTATTGCATTGGCTCACAGTGTCAGACATGGATGTTGGTGGGATGGCAGTAGAGGTTGAACCTTCCCACCAATATTCTGTTACGTGTCGTTGCTGTGTGACAGATGGCAGCAGAGGGGCACTCTGACACAATGGTGTCTGACATGGCAGTGTGTATGCAGCAAAGGTGTGGAACTGAATTCCTCCATGTGGAAAAGATGGCACCCACTGACATTCGCCAACACTTACTGAATGTTTGTAGAGACCAAACAGTGGGTGTGAGCACAGTCAGACAGTGGGTGGTGCGTCTCAGCAGTGGTAACAGTGACAGTGGGTCACTTCCTCTGGTGCAGATTGTTACAAGCATGGCAAACAGGCTCTTGTTCATTGCTGGGAAAAATGCATAGCTCATGGTGCTGACTATGTGGAAAAATACTGTTTTGCAGCTGAGATTTTGTTTTATCAGATAGTGCTATTGTGCTCTTTGTATCAGCTGTAGTTTCCAAGGAAATAAATAGGAGGCATTACTTTCAAAGTGACCATTGTGTATGCGACCCAAGGTTTCTGTTCACTCAGTGTGGCCCAGGCAAGCCAAGAGGTTGGACACCTATGGCTTAGTGGCATCTGATGAGAAGTTATTTGCTTTTTAAGAGATTTGTGGTTTCTCATTCAAATACTTTGCTCTTGGATCTGGCATGATCTGACTACAGCTTCTCCTCCAGCTACTTACAGCAAGGGATTTGCATGCACACAGTTGCAGCAGATAAATCTCTTCTAAAGGGATCACTGCAGTCTCTTTAATCAGCACACTGCGGTAAGCCCCCACAAACAGATAGGCTGCAGCAAACCTTTGTCTATGTCAGTGTCACCGCCAATGGTGTCCCTCTTTTGCCCTATGTCAGCCTTGGAGCAGGAGGTGTTTTGGAGCTAACGGGAGAGCAAATGCTTGTGGGTGCCTACAAGAGCTGATAGTATATGTCTTGCATGCCTATGCTGTTTGGTGATGACCAATCTGTGAACAGTGTGCAAAGATGAGTAAGAAGAACACAAACATGACTTCCTTGAGATTTAGCACATGGCAAATTGCAGTGAATCCCATCTTGTGGCATTCCCTAGCAAACCAGAGCTTACAGTGTGCTTTGATTCATGTTTTGTTCCCTCGATGTTAATGGTACTGCCAGCACCGCTGCAGTTACAGATATGCTCCTAGCCAGTGAGACCCAGGAAGTTCTGTTGGAAGGAACTGCAGTTTGCCTCAGTAGGAGGACAGTGTAACCTTTAGCTTTCGTTTTCTTGACTAATTTGCAGGTCAGCTTCAGCAGGCCTGCACACACTTGAAAGAACTACAAGCTGCGTCCAGTCCTGTGGGTCTTACTCATGGGACTTGTCCTTACTCATCACATCAGCCCCCGCAAGGTCGGCAGCCTGCTGCATGCTCAAGCCTTTGGCAGGAAGGCCTGCTCACTGCAAAGGGGATCTGCTTGTCCTGCACGCTGTGACAATGCTGCTGTTTCTGAAGGCAGCAGGAATTTTACCCATGCGAGCTCAGATGCGCCAAAGGTCACAGGACTCTGTCCTATTTTCTGTAGGAATTATGTTGTTTAAGTCTACTTGGGAAGGTGGGAGTGGAAGCAGAGCATTTCTATTTATGTAATGCACTGCAAAGGACATTCTTCTGTGTGCCTTTATTTCCCTACACAAGCACAAGTCACCCTAAACAGCGGAGCAGCCAGGGACGAGGAAATGGAGCATGCTCTGATGTGCCCAGCCGGAGACCATAAAACTCTGTGTTGGAACAGGTCCAGGTGCAGATGCAGAGATCCCTCAACCCCCACCCCCCCCCCCCCACCCCAGCCCTGATGATCACAAACATCCTGGACATCCGTTTCAACGTGGCATCTCCATCAGCAGTGTCCTTGGCTGGGGCTCCTGCCAGTGGCTGTATTTTCAGAGCAGAGATTGATGTGTGCGGATCGCCTGGCTTGAAATAACAATGGCGCTTCCTGCAGCATCGCAGGCAGGCGGTGCGGGGCCATGCTGGTAGCCTCCTTTTTATCTCCACTTCCTGTTAGATCTGAGCATCTGGAAGGAAGGATGGTCTTACAGTTAGGGTGCTGGGCTGGGGGGCTGAACTTCAGATCCCATTTCTACATGCTCTTTCCCATGGGATTTTGAGGAAGTCACTGAAACTGTCTCATTCTGTTGCATGTTTGGAACAGGAGTGATTCTCTCAGAGGAGAAATAGTTGTGCAAGTTCGTGAAATATGCTCATGAGAGTAAGTAACAAGCGTGAGAGGCAAAGATGGTATGTGGGGCACTTGGGCATCCTGTTTGCTAGCGGTGAAGACACCATAGTGTCAGGAATTACACAATTACAGAATCACAGAATATCCCCAGTTGGAAGGGGCCCATCAGGATCACTGAGTCCAGCTCCTGGCTTCACACAGGACCACCCAAAATTCAGACCATATTTCTGAGAGTGTTGTCCAAACGCTTCTTGAATCCTGGAGTTTGTCAGGGTTCCTTTGTCCTTAGGTGTCTCCCACAGACACCTGACGTTCAGCTTTTTGTAGGTTCTGCAGCCTAAAACCAAGGAGAAACGTTATCCTGTTGTGTGTAACTTTCAAGGATCTACACGTAGGCAGATCTGCCCATGGAAGAAATTCCTTCCTTGAGGTTAGCGCAAAGCTGCCGTGACAGTGCACTCCCACAAAGTCACCATCACTGACAGATGGATCAGGAATTTGCTAATCTGTTTTAAAACTTCTGTTTTGGGTGAAATCACTCAGAGGAGCAGGCCTCCAGAACTGAAGTACAGTCAGCGTGGAGACTGACCGGTTGATGTATCTCCCCTGCCCGCACTCCACCAGTGAGGGTGCTGTGATGGCACCATGGAGGATTGCCTGGCAGCCTTGGACAGTGCAAGCATTACACTATGATTAGTGGTTTTAATTGAATTTTTCCTATCCTTGTTTGTTGTCCCATTCAAAAAACAGTGATGACCAGATCATGGTTAATGGCTTTGTTGCAGAGCCCAGAAGGATCCAGAAGGGAAGGCACATTGGTGACTTCAGGGGTGGCAAGCCCTTGGGGAGCAGCAGTGGACTGTGATGAAACCACACTCTGCAAGCCAGCTGTCCTGCAGACTGTGTGCCCCTCTTCAAGGAGAGGGAGTCACTCTTGGAAACTTGATTTTCTTCTAGATCATGTTAGGAATTGAAACAGTCTAAATTCTCTCTGCTTATTTAAACAAATCTCATTTTCTGATATTTAAACTGGTTTAATCTGTTTAAACTGGTCAATTTGAACATGGTTGTGCTTAAGTGATTTTCTAAACCATGCTTTGAAGCATGTAATTACGTTGGTGCAGAAATCTGTACAGATACATTCTTTTGTTTCTTCACACTGCATTAGACCAGCTCAATTCAGAAAATAAAATGCATCTTTGATGCACTGCAAATTAATTTGGTAAGATCTCAGATCTTGGTTTTACTTAAGGATGTGCTGAAAAAATCTGGGGAAGATAAGTTTAAAGAAGGAAGAAAGTATAGCCAAAAAAATATCCACCCTTCTTCATAAGCTATAAAGCAGCACAAATTGCTTATGAGTATTAAAAGTGCCATTAAATCTATTTATCTTTTCAAGGTTCAATGTTTCTTTTTTGTCACTGCTCTTTGGTTGCTATCCTTTAAGATCTTTTTTCTGCTTCCAGGCCACAAGCCCAAACATGCTTTCATGGTACACTCTTTTTCATGGTACATTTCTCCCTTCCTGTTCTTGCTCACCCCAGAGATTTGGGATGGCCTGAAGAGAGGGCAGAGCTCCTGCTGTGTCTAAAGATAGCTTCAGGGGTGGATGGTAATGGGATATGGAGCCTTTCACCCTCTGATTTGCTAATCTGGCCAGAAATCAGATTGGTCATGACTGAAACCTGCTCTTTATCATGTTGCTTTCTAGTGGTCTGTTTGATACTATTTATTCATGTTCATACCAATCCAAATCCCATTTGCCACAAATCACCACCACAACTGAACTTAACCTGCACTCAGCCCAGCTCCACTAAGATGCTGTGAGCCTCTGGATGTGTCTGCCCCATCTGGACTTTCTCCTCATCCAGGCCTTGAGAGCAGCTTGGGCCCAGTCTCACGAAGGGGTTCGTATGTGGCCACTGTGCTCCAGGAAGCTAAGCTGGACAGACATGGTCCTCTAAACTCAGAATCAAAGAATAGGCCTGGGCATTTTTTGTTTGCTGATATTTTTTGTCCCGTGTGTGCATTGCTGCTTTTCCAGTGTCTGCACCCCATTTTGTCTTAATATTAAAAACATGTTTTTAATACAAAGGCTCTGTGCAGAGACATGAGATCAGACTGCCATTGGGCAGCCCTGACAGATCAGGCTGTCCTTGGGCAACCCAAGGAGGCATCTGCTGGGTGATTTCTGCACCCAAGAGCTCACCCTGTGTGGTGCTCTCAGGGGGTAAAGGAGATGGGCAGGGTTAGATAAGCAGGGCTGGAACACTGTGGTCTGTAGCCATAATTACAAGAAGAATCATAGAATTATAAAAACATCAAGGTTGGAAAGACCGCTAAGATCATCTAGTCCAACCACAACCCATCCCCAGCACGCCCACTGACCACAGCCCTCAGTGCCACATCTTGGCGTTCCTTGAACACCTCCAGGGACGGTGATGCCATCACCTCCCTGGGCAGCCTGTGCCAATGCCTCACCACTCTTTCTGAGAATAAATGTTTCCTAATATCCAACCAGAATCTCCCCTGGCACAACTTAAGGCCATTAGTTCTTGTCCTGTCACTAGTTATGTAGGAGAAGAGGCCGACCCCCACCTCACCACAACCACCTTTCAGGCAGTTGTAGAGAGTGATAAGGTCTCCCCTGAGCTTCCTCTTCTCCAGACTGAGCAACCCCAGTTCTCTCAGCTTCACTAGAGTCTTGTAGCTTCACCAGAGTCCGTGCTTTCAGCAGGTAAGACCAGAGGAGCTGAAACTCGAATAAGAAATGAAAGTTTAGAGCTTTTTTCCTGGTATAGCAGATTTGCTGCTTGGCTTTTGCCAAATTTCTCCCAGCTTCAGTCTCTTGGCATTTAAAATGAAGGAAATACTTTACTCCCATGGTGGCCACGAGGCTCACTGAGGAGCCATCAGCAGAGAGTTCCTTAGATCAGCAGATGGAAGGATTTGTGTGGTATTTGCTATTTGCATTGCAGACCTCCCTTTTTGTCCGATCAACAGTTTTTGCCTGGGTGCCTTTGTAGGAACTGCCACCGGCATCCTCGTTCTGGGCACGCAAAGTGCATTTTACCTGCTCTCTGAACATTGATTAAAGCTGCTGGAGGAGAAGCCAGCAATATACTAAATACATGTCGGTTCAGTTGTTTTCACATGCAGAGCTTTGCTTAGCCTGCTAAAGCTCATTGTCTCCAAGCCAAGTAATTGAAGGAGTTGAGGCCCTGTTTAACCTTTCGGGAAGAGCAGATGATCAGCCATCCACAAAGAAGTTCTTTGTTTGAGGAGTTAAAGGATCTTTGCAAGGTTAGGCTCAGATACTACAGCCCAGCACATGGTCACTTGCCGTCACGGGTAAGGTGGGTGGTTGGGATGTCTGAGACCCAGGGACTGACTGATCCCTCTGCCCGAGGGAGTCTGAAGCTGCACCTCCCACCCATGAGGACATTGCCCAAGCCACCAGGTCTGAACTAGTGTGCTCCCAGAGCAGCTGGAGAAAGACACAGCAAGCACCCTCATCCCTCATGCTGGAACGTCTGCTTTCTCTAAGGTAACTTAAATAATGATTAATCCACAGGAGAAAAAAAAAAAAGCAATTCTAACTCTTGAATGATGAGATTGGGATTGTTAGGCTCTGGTTCCTGCTCCTGTGAGTAGCAGAGGCTGCAGGTTATCTACACAAGAATGCCTTAGAGTTTGTTTTGTGATGGCAGACCTCAGTGGGAAGCCCTGTGCTGAATGGGGCAAAGAGTGGATTTGAACTGGGAATATCTTATTTTCCTGACAAGAGTAGGGACAATATGAATTTTACCCAGCTGTCCAGCATTCAGTGCAGCTTTTGGCGCTGAAGCACCTTTCTTACAAAGAAAGGTTGAGGCAGCTATGCTTGTTTGGGTTGGAAGGCTCTGGGAGACCTCATTGCGGCCTTCCAGTATTTGAAGGGAGTTTATAAATAAGAGAGAGACTGACTTTTATATGGTCTGACAGCGATAGGACAAGGGGGAATGGTTTTAAAATCAAAGAGGAGAGATTTAGATTAGATGTTAGGAGGAAATTCTTTGCTCAGAGGGCGGTAAGGCCCTGGCACAGCTGCCCAGAGAGCTGTGGGTGCCCCATCCCCGGAGGCACTCGAGGCCGGGTTGGGTGGGCCCTGGGCAGCCTGATCCGGTAGGTGGAAAACCAGCCCACGGCAGGGAGCTGGAACTGGATGATCTTTAAGGTCCACTCCAACCCAAGCCATTCTATGATTCTATGTTTCTATCCATCATTTGCATTCTGCTAGGAAAACGTCTATGATGAATGAACTTGTGGTGCCTTTTTTTTTATATTCAGACTGCATGCATACAGCAGTCCTTTTATCTCTCTCTCTTTTTTTTTTTTCTCTCTCTTTTTTTTTTTTGGTTGTTTCTCTTCCTTGTCACTGGTGTTATTTTCTGTGCCTTTGCCTGCATGCGTTGGAAAAGAATTTGGAGTGACACACGACAACTGTCATTCCTTATCTAGTAGCAATTGTATTCAGCAACTCTGTGTTCAAAGCAATGTAGATAATGAGAGGAAAATTTAATTGCACGACTGTGATTCCATTTTATATATTTCCTTTGTCCCCTTTGGGACTGATACCTTGACACATGCTGTTGCAGACTTGCCCTCTGGTAACTCAAGTCACCCTCTAACGGGTTGTCACCATTCTGCAACCTGGAGGAGCTGGGCTCTGCCTGGCTGCGGGCTGGGACAGGCACCACGTGAGGTGATTCTCCAGTGTCATGCTGGTATTAGCTAGCTATTGTACAAGCTACTTTGGCATCTTTGCCCCTATAAATCTGCCTGGTGTAATGAGGCTCACAGGTCATTTAAGGTGGAGGGCTGATGGCTGGAAGGCTAAAGACCTGTCTTTCATCTACATCCTCACGTAAGCACTTCCACATGTTTGCTCCCCATATGCACATTGTAAGCAGAGAGGAATCTGGTGAAAGCACTTAATTACCTTACTTTGCTTCAGAAACCCACTTGATTTGCCAACAGTCACATTTTCTAGTTGATTTTAAAGGAACAATAGAATAGGTCCCACATAGTGTAATTAATAAGTTGATTGTGGTTAATTAATAATATGCTCATTTTTATTCAAGAATGTGCCCAGAAATCTGTATCGTTAGCACCTACTGAGGGAGTAACAATTAATTAGTCTTGCTATTTATGTCCACAAGAAAACCAATCACTTTTTTGCATGTTTGGGCTGCAGAGATGCCCTAATATACCCTCACACTCTTACAGCTTATTTTATTTTGTGCATGGAGGAGTGACTCCTGCTATTCAAGACCCAGTATAAGGCATACACATCTGAAAACAGCTGGTCCAGTGCTACTCAATTATACTTAACTCACCCTCTGTTGGTGCCCTTGGCAATGAGCCTGGTGTAATGTGAGGCACTACCTCGTGACTCTGCAATCTGTAGACTAAGAACACTTAAGGACTGTGGTCAACAGCGGTAAAAATGTTTTCAGGAGCAGACTTCCCTAAAAATTGATTACTGGATGTGAAATGATACAATGAGCAGAAATGACTGCACTATGGATGCTGCCACGCTGCTGTGTTTCTCAGAGTAGGTCCCTGCTCTCTGCCTCCTGCTCTGCCTGCACTCATGCTGTGTACACAGGCAAGTTACAAAACTCAGGTGCCTCTGCCTGGTGAGTGCTACACAGCTGGCTGTGCCCAGAGTGCACTGAAACGCAGAACAGAGGTGATTTTGGTGTCTCATCCTGGGAGTGGGCACACAAACATTGTTTTTTAGGAACACCTGTATTTTGGCCACATGGTGGATATACAACCAGCTGTATAAAGCAGCTGGAGCTAGACAACAGTCTTACTTTGTCTGTAAATCAGTTATGGAAACCTTCTTAGCAAAAAATAGATAAATGAAAAAAAAAAGGAGTCAATGACAAAAAAAAAACCACAAAAAAAAAAAACCAACTCCTAATTCCTCTGAAAAAGTAATGGAATGTGGGGCAAAAGAGTCCTTTTGCCTTTCAGATATGAAGAAGGGTCTGTGGTTGACTGCTGCCAGTTCCTGGTGCACAAAGCCAGGACTTTTTATTCTTGAGAGCAGCATGGTGCTGCGAAATCTCTGTCCCACAGCCACCTACTGCTTGGCCATGGGGTGGCCAAATCTTGCTTTGCATCTCTCCTTGTGCCTTGTCCATCTGCATGGATTCCTTTGGAGTAAGGGCCACTCCATGGTATTTAGTAATGTAGCTCTTGGTGCGCTGGAGCAAGACTCCACTGCGGTCTCCTGTTGCTACTGAAGTGCTAAATATTTTTTTTAAAAAGAGGACATTAAGTCTTCATTTCTGTAACACTGCCATTCAGGCACAGTGTTTGTTATCTTCTGGGTAAGAGTTCAAATGTTATTTTCTGGATAAGGGCTGACTAAGACCTCAAAACTATGTATCTTGCTTGTGGGATTATTTGCTTTCTGTATATTGTATTGGATGTATAACTGTATGTCACAGTTACAATGAATGAAGAACTCCTGGCTGTGAAGAGTAGTAAGGGTAGACTTACACTTTTTCCTACTTGTCCCAGAAGAGCACACAGTGGAAGATCCCTTCACAGGCATTTTAGAAAGAGCTCTGATTCTGGAAACCCACAAAGAGGCAACTTTCTCTCTCTCAAAGTTCTAAACATCCACAAATTGAAGCGCTCAGTAGATCAGATAACCTTCCACTGAGCACACAAGCTCTTTGAGGACAGAGACTTTTTTCTGAAGATCTATGTCTGAGGGAATTTCAGTCTTTTGCAGATTGACATGACATGGAGCAGCTCTCCTGCCACCATCCAAACCAGCTGCTAGGTGCCTGCACTTCATTTGTGCTGGATTCACCCCGATCAGGACTAAAAGTCCCTCGTGCCTGATATGAAAGGCTGTGTGGAAAGCTGTCTGATGTGAAACGAAGTCAGCAGCACAGATAAGAGTAAAGCCCAGACATACATTCCCATCCTCAAAGGGCAGATGAAATAGCCTTTGAAGAGTGGGAGCACTCCCTTTGGGGCTATTAAACAAGCCACCACAAGTACTGAGTCATGAGTCCTGAGCAAGCTTTTAGTCCTTGTGTCACGTTATTTCCTGACCTTTCAGTGGCTGCCCTCCTCCATATGGGACCATTTGGTGGTGTGTCCCCTGGTGTGGCCCAGAAGAGGGGAGGTGGGATGGCTGCGGCTCCAGGCAGCACTAAACCTGTGAGTTCTCAGGGTGCTCAGGTTTGAACTTCCACCTTCCCTATGCCTGGCGAGTTGCCTCTCTGGTGTGGATGATGCAGCCATGAAAACATGCTCTGCCACATCACACAGACACGGGCAAGCAGCACAAACTATGGCAATGAGACGATAATCCCCTATGAAGGAGCATAAATTAGAGAGGAAATGCTTATTTTCAGTAAATGGCTTTCAAATAAAGCAACCATGACAGGATAGCTTAAAAAGTCTTTTAATTAGCCAATTTTCTTTCTACTGCTTAGTGCCTTATGACTGCTAAGCTTTTTATTGCTTTACATTTCTGTGCCAGCTTGTATGGTAACCCAGTATCCTACATCAGGCTTTAGGAGCAGCAGAAGTTGTACTAAGAGCACCAGACATCTTCTTGAAAACAGCCTTAGGTTTCGTGACACAAATGTGCAGTAACTTCTGACAAAGGCATTCTCAGGTACAGCTTCATTTCCATTCTTGTACTTCAGTTTTACCAAAAGCAACAAGAGGAATGGTGAGGTTCATTTTAGGAAGACAGTGCTGGAGGATCACCGTGCTAAAACCCAGTCCTGCAGAACTGAGCTGCTATTGGAAACAACCTCGTTTTGGTCTGTGTTAAGGAGAGCTCCCTTCCCATGCTGGGTCTATAGATCCCAATGCCCATGGTGAGGGGTGCTGCTGTTGCCATGAGCCTGCCTCAGTGTCGTGTGCTTCCCTGAGGTGAAGTGGGCTGCTTGTAGGCAGTCACCTACAGAATCCCCAGGCTTTCAAGCCCAGTCCCACCAGACAGGCAGCCTGGTACCAGCAGCCAGAGACATGCACAACCCAAAGTGAGGGACCAGTACCTCTGGTAGAGATGTGGTAGGCTGAGATGGAGGCACCCAGAGCCAGCCAAAGTGACACCCTGGGCACAGGGCCATCTGAGGCTCTCTTCCGAGGACAGGTACCAACCTGGTGTCTGCATTCATCTCCTGGGGTTTATGGAAAAGCTCTTATAGGTAGATGGTCCTCAGGCCCTTGTGTTTGGATTCACTGTGAGGGACCTTTCTTCTCTTCCATTTCCCTTCTGCTGAGAAGGCTTCAATGCGATCTTTTTCTTCACCCATTTTAGCAAACTTCCTAAATGCCACATTTCCTATCCACTGCATTTACCTATAAATGGGCCCGGCTCCTCGTGGTAGGTAGATGGTTGGACTAGATGATCTTAGAGGTCTTTTCCAACCTTAACAATTCTATGATTCTATGTACATGTGCGGTTCCATGCCCACTTTCTTCTCAGGTGTTCATGGGGTAAAGAGCAATGTCCCTTGACTCACCAAACTTTCTTCTGCGACAGACTGCTTTGATGTGGCCATTTCTCTGCTAAGACATTGATCCCCTTCCCTGCTGGAACTTCCAGCTTCTTCTGAGGTCTCCTGTAGCCTCTTGAGAACTGCCGTTTTTAAGAAGCAGAACTAATCCGATTACTTTGCTCTTCTTTATTAGGATTACTTGTCAACAACCCCCACTCTTCTGTAGCAACATCAGGAAAAGAAGACATTTGATCTAGCATGTAGATATGTTTTATTTCAAAGTGAACGGGAGGCTTTAACTTTTAAAGATTTGCTCTGGTCTAGGAGACATGGGTGACACAGCCTTGACAGTGCCATGGATGCTAAAGCACTCTGTGTTACTGTAGTTTGGTTTTATCAACCTGAGTTAATGAGCTATATATGGAGAGATCCCCTGTGTAATGTCAAGGAGTCCACCAGGTTGTAACCTATAAACTTACCAGTTTCTAACCATTCTCATATATATAAATGCTTCTGTTCTGTCCAAGGCATATTTTTAGTGCAGTGGCCTCTCATAAAAATAGCAAAGTAGACAAAATATTCTGGACAGAAATCTGCTGAGCAGGAGAAATCTTTAGTTGGAAAGTACCCTTTCTGCAATCTCACCCAACCCAAAACACTGGCTTGCAAGTTTGAAATCGTATCACTTTTTAATTAAGTATGGACTGATGTTACCTTTACAATCACAGGCTGGAGACACATGGTGCTAACAATTACATATCTTGATCTCTATCCCATAATCCTAATGTTCTGCCAGTTGGCTATCAATGCATGTCCGGAGCAGAGCAAGTATTTGGCATCTCAGCAGCCTTCAGTGATTTAAGAGAAACCCCAAATGACTCTGTAGCGTATATTCCTAGTTTAATCTATAAGCAGTATCTACAGACATTGAAGAAAGGATTTTCTGCATTTTCTACGTCTTCAGAAGCTTTAAGGAGCACTCATGATGGACTCTTTTTCCCAACTATAAAGTGCTTGGTAGTTTACTAACCACATTTTGGACAGGAAGACTAAATTCTTCTCCAGGGAGTGACTTTAGGATTCAACACAAGAAAAAGGCCTTCGTCACGGTCTTGTGTGCACAGCTACAAATGCACACTCACAATAGCATTGTCTTTGAGGTATTTTGTGGAGCGCATACAGATGGAAAATCCTTTGCCACAGTCCATCTACTTCAATGATAGCTTGTTTACGAATTTGTCCTTAGTTATGTGCTGTAGTTGCTTGTTTGCTTGCACGGTATTTGAATCCATTCAGGAGTCTGTAGTGTATCTAGATAAAAAAAACTGAGCTGTGTCTCTCAGAGAAATTTACCTGCAGCCAGACAGAGTGGGAGCTGGGGAAAACTGGAGATGGGAGTCAACTTGCAGGGGTGGGTTCAGCTTTTGTGCTCAATCCCTCCTCTGCAGCTTTTCCAAAGATGGGTAACTTCTCAGTTTACTTCAGTGGTTGCTGTTCCTACCCCTCTCTTTCCTTTGGTTTGGTTTAAGGAGGCCTAGTACCTATGATGTAGTTATTCTGATTACTCTTTCTTCTAATCATAGATATTTAGAGTGTTGCTAATACCAACTACAGACTGCTTGGCATGAAGGACTTAATTTTCTGAATCTCCTACTGTCGGTTGGCCAAAGTTTCCCAAAATAATTATTAATTGCCTGAATTTAGCTCATTTTTCAGGTAGCTTTGTCATAGCATGGCTGAGGTGGGAAGGGCCTCTGGGTCCATTGGGCCCACCCCGTGCACCAGCAGAGACACCCAGAGTAGGGTGTCCAGCACAATGTCCAGGAGCAACTGGAGAGCTCCAAGGAGGAGATCCCACAGCCTCCTTGGAGAGGAGTTCCATTGCTCCAGCTCTTTCTGAAAAGGGAGCCTCTTTAAAATGCTACAAATTGTACACGAGAAAAAGCAGCTGCTCCAAAAGCTGCTCCTTTTTAGAGAACTTGATCCTAACTGCTACAGGTGCATTGTACCATGTATTTATTTCACCCCCTCCTATCCTCTTCATGCATTTCACCAATGCTACTTCCTTCTGAACGCTTTTGAGCTGAAGGTAAAACCTTCATGATGTCTCTCTCCCACGGCAGCCTCCATTTGGTGGCTTCAAAAGATCTCCCACGCTAATGCCAAATCCTCCCATCCTCTTCCTTGTCCTGGTTTTCAAGGCACTTTGGGTTCTTCCTGCATCTCTGAGGGGAGAGAAAAAAAGTTAATTAACATCAAGGAGTGTTGCTCAGTGATTTTCACAGTGTTGAAAACTGCAAACTGTGTGAAAAACACGTGATTTCATTCATTTGCCAAAATATAAAAAAGGATGAGAAAATGTCCATTTCACCTTGGAGCTCAACAAGTCTTACTGCAGATAGCACGCCGAGGCTGGTGATCCCCAGATGTTAATGAGGTACTTAAGGGTATTTAACATGAATTTCATTACTGAACCTACATTTCTGGTGTTTCCCAGGCACTGTAGTCTGATCTCCTAATTATCACAACTTAACTCTTATGTGGGTAATTAACATCCTGTGAGAGATGCAGTGCTCAGTTTTCAACCTCGGTTCTTTTAAAAGTGCTTAGAGCAGGTCCTGTGGTGGTGACCACAGCTGCCCAGTTGGGTGGTGGCTGGAGCAGTGACAGACTTGTTTGTGGGGTGCTTTGAGAGGCTGCTGCCCTCCTTTGGCCACGGTCACCATCCCCAGCTGTTTTTTTTCTGAAGCAGGGATTGATATAACCTTAATTTAAGGCATCTGGCTGCAAATTCTATTGGCTGAAGAATCAATGTACTTAGGCCAGAGTGTCAAGGGGCGGTAACGTCTCCTAGAGAATGGCAAATGGCAGGAAGTTCATCTATCAGCCCATCACAAATTTTTGATAGTACCTACACTCATTTTTTGCATGCCTTCTTCAAGCCAGCTCAGTGCCAGCATTCACCAAGCCTGCATTACTACTATCTTGAATTAAACCCTCCATGAGACGGGGCAGCATGAGGCAAACCAAGTGTCCACCAGGCATGGGAGAGTGGGGGGGACAGAGCTGTCAGCTGGAATAGCAATCTCGGATTTCTTGCCAGTGCTTAGGGACAAACCTTCAAAAATTTACCACATCATTGCATTGCAGTGCCTTGGAAAGAACATGTCTCTGCAGAAGAAGTAAAATGCAGCAGAAATTTAGTATCAGGGAAGGCAGCATATGCGTAAAGACTGACTGTGAAGAGGACAACAAAGGGCTTTGACAGCATCATACAAAATTGGGGCGAGTGCAGGAGAGTCCAAGTGAGATTGTATATAAGGGGAAAACTATAAACCAAAGCAGAAAGACCAAGTCTTTACACAGGCTGTGCACTGCCCCGTGTGTGCTACAGCATGCAGGCTTGTACTGTGGTCCTGGGTAGGAAGGACATCTTGCAGGGAGTGACTGCACTGCCCTGTGAGTGCATGAGGGCTGTCCTGCCTTCCTTTCTTGGCTCACTGATCCTCAAGGAAGTCACCAGTGAGGGTTGGCGGATCCTTTGGTGCTTCTCCTGACCCCTGGAAAACCACACGAGGGCCTGGGGACACTCGATTTTCTGTGTGGAGAACTTAATCGTTACAGAGGGGAAGGCAGACTGGGCAGCACAGCAACACCCTGCTGAAGTTTTGGATTCTCATCAGCTATCAGCAAACATGCTGCTCTGCTAACGACCATGACTGATTTCATTCCTTGCTCTAGACTGGATTGACTGGAAGAAGAACCTTTTGAGGTTCAACAAATCCAAGTGCAATGTCTTGCACCTGGGTCTTGGCAACCTCTGCTATCAGTACAAGTTTTCTACAATAAGGGTGATGAGGCACTGGCACAGGTTGCCCAGTGAGTTGGTGAAAGCCCCATTCGTGGAGACACCCAAGGTCAGGCTGGACAGGGCTCTGGGCAACCTGATGTAGCTGTAGGTGTCCCTGTTCATTGCAGGGGAGTTGGACCAGATGGCACTTAAATGTCTCTTCTGACTCAAATGATTCTATGATTCTATGATAAGATGAGGACAGCGGTGAAAAGCCTCCATGGCCCTGCTGTTCTTGTCCCCACATCCCCATCCTCCACACATCAGACACCATCCCTGTGCACTTAAACAATGTGTATTTTACAAGTTCCTGCATGCATTCATTCCCCCGTCAGTTACATCAATTCATACAGGAAACATTGCATCTTGGCCCATGGAGCTACTGTCACCTTTTCCAGCATCCTGGGTGGCAAGCGGGTTGTGACATTCCTTTTCCCCCTCCATGCTGTCAACAAGCACCCCTGCTTTTTCCATTTGTGAGCCCTGGCTTTGCCACTGGTCCCAGAGCAGCCCGTCTCCCTGTAGAACCCCAGGCTGGCTGTGGTGCTCATCCTGCAGCCAGCACGGGGCTGCCCCAAGCTGCGTCACTGCACTAAGCGCTTCCCCACGCAGGCTGTGGCTGCCTGGCTGTGACTCTAGAAAGCAGATGTTTGTGACTTCTCTCCTGAAAAAGCTGCAGATGAATCCTGGAATGTGTTTACATTCCCAGCAGATACGCAATGTGGAAATGTCATGAAATAGGAAATAGTGTCCCAGTTGAATGAGTAAAAGACATGAGATGTAAGAAAAAAAAACAACAAAACCCACACCACTATCAACATTTCCGAGAGACTTGCCAAATTCCTCGTTTCTGCGCTGATTTGCACATCCTGCAGATGTGTCTGCTCAAATTTCCCTTCTGGTATTTCCCGCTGACACAGTATGTCAAGCACAGGCGCACATTTATCTGGATGAAGAACGAGTTCATAATGATAAGTGAAATAACTGCAGGCAGTGAAACAGCGTGAGGAAGGGGATGTGACTCCATGCACACACACGGGCCCACAGACCGCATGCCGTGTATTGTTCCAAGCTTATAAGCAACTGCAAAAGGTTTCCTGCTGAGAGCCCAGAGGTTTTGCAAGTGAGAAATGGTACACACACAGTCCTGAGAGCTGCTACCTGTGTCTCAGTGAGTTATTAAGAGCCGCAACTGAAGATGAACATTTGTGCCTGATGTTAGAACATAGCCTAGAATCATAGAATCATAGAATCATACTATATCCTGAGTTGGAAAGGACCATCAGGATCATTGAGTCTAAGTTCAACTCTCAGTTCTGCACAAATTCCTGGGACCACCCAGAAATCAGACCACAGGACTGGAAGCTGTGTCCAAACACTCCTTGAACTCCGGCAGATTGAAGCCCACTGCCTGGGGAGCCTGTTCCATGCCCACCGCCCTCTGGTGAAGAATCTTTTCCTGATATCCAGCATGAGCCTGATGAGATATGGGTACCATCCCACAGAATATTTCCAAGTTGATTTCCAAATCTTCTTTCAATGGTAATCATCTTTGCTTATTGTTGTTCTCTCTCTAAGGGTGTCAGCTGCACTCTGAGTTGTCTGTACTGCTGGGAAACATCACTGCAAGGGAAGTGAGGCTAGGAGAGCAAGGGGGTTGCATAAATACAGACTGGTTTTAAGGTTATGGTTATGCTGATTGCTTTCTTGTAATAACCTAGGCCCAGAAGATTTGGTTATAAGCCTCTGTGACAGCAGACTCTATAAAACACAGCTTCTGCCTCCCACCAGGCCAGGCTCTGACCCAAGTCCGATGCTGACTCCCGCTTGTGTCCTCTGCTTTACACGGTGGAGGTCAGAGCTCAGCAGTTACCTCAAGAGATACCTCTAAGCTCGTTTTGGTACAGCCAGAATCATCTGCTCAAGTAAAATGGCCAATGAGAAGATCTGTACCTGCTCTGTCAGAGCAACATGCTTGGGATCACAAAACCTTGAGCCAAGGGAGCCAAATTCCATCTTCTCCCACAGGAGCAGTATCCCCAGGCAAGTAGATGACACCACATCAGAGCTTCCAAAACACTGCTTCCAAACTACTGTTTCTTGCAGCTCCTGTTTTCTGTTTTCTGTTTTTTCCCTGAACCATGTTTTATTTGGAGCGGGGATGATGCTGTGGGAGGCAGCAGGGGAAGGCTAGCTTGGACTGGGAGCTCCTGTTGTGCAGGGGATAAAGCGGTATTGGCCAGAGAGGTAGGGAAAGACGGGAAACTAACACAGTACTTGTGTGGCATGGCTGGGGCCTTCTCAGTTGTGCACAATATGTGGTGCACAAGCAGTTGTTCCATGAAGGAAAGAGCCGTCCAGCGCAGCAGAACCACCACCACACAGAAGCAGGCCGTGCTGGGGACTGTAACAGGCAGGAAGGTGGGTGGGATTCCCCACATTTCTCTAACAAAACTCCTTGTAGGTCCTGTCAAAGATGGGAGATGCAATCTGACAGCACAGCAGTATGGTGTGGTGTGCCGAACCCCAGGATGCCGCAGAAGGGGGATCTTCATCAAAACCACCGTAGGTATAATGACAAAGAAATCACCAAGGAGCAGGGGGAAGATAACATCAAGGGAAGGAGATTAAATTAAGGAGATACGTTTTGCATGTTAAATTTGAGTCTTGCAGGCTGGAAACATCTAAACTGATATTGCCTCAGGGACGTGGAGTGCCAGCCCCATGCCAGGGGTAAGTGGGAATGAATTTGCGGGGTAGTTCTCTGCTTGTCCCTAGGAGTCCTTGTAGCTCACTGCGATTAGTACTCTGGGCTGCCAGGAGGCCTGGGCCAGGAGTAACAACAGCAAGAAGAGATGAAATGGAGAGATTATGGTCTTGTCTATACAAGAACAGTTGTATCGGTTTATCTAGGTGGATTCAGAGTGATGAGTTAAACTGGGGAGAAACCTCAAGTGCAGGGGCACTTCAGCTCCTGCTGCAGCGGGTTTAACCCAGGTTGCAACACAGCACTGCTCTGACATCTTTGAAAATTTGGGTCCTATCTTGATGCCTGAGTACTCCCCAAAATGCCTGTATGTTCTGGAATGGCACCAGGCAGTGGTGGTGTGAGGACAGGCTGCAGGATGCTCAGGCCTAGCAGCCACTAGGCTTCTGTGTGTGGGGACAAGGCCATCTCCCTCGGGGCAGGAGGACTGTAGGGCCTGCAGAGGAGCATGGCCAATGTGCAGTGTGGGCAGCAATACCACCTGGCCCGGCTGATAGAGAGCTCCCTTCTCCTGTGGCCATGGAGGAAAGTGCCACCAGGGCAGGACAGCAGCAGGCCTTCCTCAAGCTGGAACTGTTCAGCAAGGCTTCCTCACATCTGTGCAAGCCTTGCTGCTTGACCTGTGGGGCTAATCCACCAAAGATGATTAGGATTGTATTTAGCTTTTCAGGCTACTCAGCTAATGAGTTATCCTCTTAACTTCTGCCAAGCAAAGCAGTCATTTTTTCCTTTTAAAAATTATGCATTGGCCATTAATTCCCAGCCATTATAATTGTGTTATCTGTATGTAGTGTGAAAACTGCAGCAGAAAAAGAGGGTAGCACCAGCCACTGCAGCCCCATCAATAGCTCTGCAAGGGCAACTCATGATTTTTCTTTAAACAAATTAAAATATCTAGTATCTAAAGTGGGGCTATGAGAGAGAAGGGGGCAGACTCTTTAGCAGGGTCTGGTGTGATAGAACAAGGGGAAATGGCTTCAAACTAAAAGAGAAGAGATTTATATTGGATGTAAGGAAGAAGTTTTTTTACAACAAGAGTGGTGAGGCACTGGCACAGGTTGCCCAGAGAGGTGGTGGATGCCCTGTCCCTGGAGACACCCAAGGTGAGTCTGGACGGGGCTCTGAGCACCTGATGGAGCTGTGGGTGTTCCTGTTCATTCCATAGATGGCCTTTAAGAGTCCTTTCCAACTCAAACAATTCTATGATTCTATGAAAATAGAAGACTATTTTTGATGGACTTGATCCTGTCAGATACCAAGCACACATTTGTCTGCACCTCTGCTGACATTAATGTGGCAGTAATATTGATGAGAAGGATGGTTTGTTGGTAAATCACCAAGCAGCAGTTGGCTCTGTGCAGAGCCTGGCACCCTCTCCACTTGCATGCACATACAGAACTTGCATAACTCCTTCACAGTGAAAGCAAAAGCTATTATTAGTTTATAAAGCAAGTTTTGTTGAATTTGGCAGGCAGCATGCATGTGTAAATTCCCCCAAATTAATTAAAGCGTTTAGAACGATGGTGGAGATAGCAGAGCTGCTCATCGAATAGATAGTTTTAACAGGTTCACAAATGCTTTTATGTAATTAATTAATGCTTGGCTACCTCAGGTGAAATAATCTGGGCATACATGTTTCCTTAAGTCAGAGCAAAGGTAGAGGGGCAAATTCATGCTCTGTTTAAGCAGCTTCCATCAAGGTTGGTCTGAAGCCCACTGCGGGTTCTAATTTATCTCTGGAAGACAAAATGTGATCTGAGCTGACTGTATGAGCAGAAGAAAGAAAATGCATGAAATAATAAACAAGGCCCTGGTGCCTGCCAGGAACCAGTGCCAGAATATTCTTCCTGCATGGTTTATCTTCTCTCCTTTTGTAGTCACGGTGTGAAAGCAGACTCAGACCCAGCCAGCAGTGGCCCATCATGGCAGGACCACTCTAGCAGTGCATGGGACCCAGTTGCCCAGCCTGGTTTGTTTCCTGCAAGCAAAAGCCTGGTGCAGTTTGGTGAATGAGCTGACACCATCAATCCACCTGAATTTAGTGGGATATATCAAAAGAGCTTCAGCCAGGCAAGGAGAGCTAATCATGTCTACCTGAATGTTTCAGGAACGCTTCAAAAAGAGGGTGGCTGGCTACAGATGTAGCTCAAACAGATAGCTCCTCTGCCTCCTCCCCAAGTTTCCAGGCTCAGGACTTTAAACCCAGTCTCAGTCCTTCCTCTGCCTGGTCTGTGGGGCCACAGGTACTTGCAAAGCTTGAAATGCTGCAAGGGAACAAAGACTTTGCAGAGAAGAAAATACACAGCTGAAGCTGAATGCACAATTGTAGTGTTCCTGCAAATGTGGCTGAAGAAAATAACTATTTTTTAAAATCAGATCCTTTGTAAGTTGAGGGTGCTGCTTGATATATACATTGTACATAAATACACATTTACTCACTCCTTGCTAACATTCGCCATGGAGGACTGCCCCTGCTCCAATAGGTAGAAAGCTTTATTTTAGCTCTTTACTGCATCATCAGTATAACTATTTGATAAATAGCTGTCTGTTTTCCCAAGGCAAAATCAGGCAGAATTAATGACTAGAGTGTAAAATAACCAACCTGGCTGCCAGATTAAGGTGAGGGAGAACCTCTTCCTCATCTTCCTTTGCAAGCAGGGCATACCTGATCTGAGTCACTGAGGGCATCAACTCAGAGACCTACTATACCCATTTCAACCTCCTTGCTTTTCAGAACAGCATCATGCTTTAAAAACCTGCCTAATATAAAGCCCATCCAGGCATCTGAAATGACAAGCTGTGCTGCCTCTAGACAGGAGGGAGTACCAGCTGGCTCGGGCTCACCTCCGTCCCCTAATCCTGCATGGAGACTGGCTAGATACAGTCCAGAAACACATCCAGCTTTCTATCCATCTGTATTTCCAATTCGGTGATCAATCTCAAGCATAGCCTTGTCTATCTCGGCCCTCTGATGGCAAAGCTGCTTTGTCACCTTCTGACTTTATGAGTCTTGAAGTCCAGGGTGCACATAGCCCATCTTTTATATGTACAAATAAATAATTACATTTATCTCTTTCCTCTCCTCTGAATGCCAGGTTCATGTTATAGCCTGGAAGCTAGGACGGTTCCCTCCATGTGCAGGAAGATTGATTACGCCCACAGAGATCCTCCACCAACAGTTCCGCATCCTTCCTGTACTGGGGGCTCCTGATCTGAACAAATTACTCCAGATGGGTCTTCACAAGGGCAGAGTAGAGGGGGACAATCCCCTCCCTCTCCCTGCTGGCCACCCATCTTTTGATGCAGGGTGCTGTTGGCCTCCTGGGCTGCAAGAGCACACTGCTGGCTCATGTCCAGCTTTTTGTCCATCAAGACCCCCAAGTCCTTCTGCACAGGCCTGTTTTCAGTGTGTTCTCCCAGTCTGTATTCATATTTGGGATTGCCTTGACCCAAATGCTACACCTTGCACTTGGCCTTGTTGAACCTCATTAGAGTCTCGTGTGCCCACTTTTCAATTATGTCTGTGTCCCTCTGCAAGGCGTCCCAACCTTCTATTTTGTCATCTGCACCACTCAGCTTGGTGTCATCAGCAAATTTGCTGAGGGCACACTTGATCCCACTGTCTATGTCACTGATAAAAATCTTGAAGAGCACCAGCCCTAAGATGTGCCCCTGGCAGGGTACCACTTGTGACCAGCCTCCACCTGAACAGAGAGCCATTGACAACAACCCTCTAGCTACAACCATCCAACCAATTATTTATCCACCAAATAGTCCAGCCTTCAAATCCGTATCTCTCCAATTTAGGAATAAGGATGTGGTGCAGGACCATGTCAAAGGCCTTGCACAAGTCCAGATATCTGACATCAGTTGCTATTCCTTTGTCCACTGGTGCTGTCACTCCTTCATAGAAGGCCACCAGATAGGTCAGGCATGGCCTGCTTTTAGTGAAGCTGTTCTGACTGTCTCAGATCACCTCCACATCTTACATGTGACTTCACATGTTTTCCAGGAGGATCTGCTTCATGATCTTTCCAAGCACAGACACAAGGTTCACCAGTCTGTAGTTCCCCAGGTCTTCCTTTCTCCCTTTCTTGAATATGGGAGTGATGCTTCTCTTTTGCCAGTCATTGGATACTTCGCCTGAGAGCTGCAATTTTTCAAATATGATGGGGTGTGACTTGGCAATCACATCAGCCAGTTCATTCAGAGCACTGGGATACATGTCATCTGGCTCCATAGACTTATACACATTCATCCTCATGAGGAGGTCTCAAATTTTCTCCACTCTTACACTGGGAAGGATTTTGTCCCCCTGACTCTAGCTTAGAATTTCAGGGACACAAGAGGTGTGAGAAGCCTGACTGGCCTTGAAGACTGAGACAAAGAACTTGTTAAGTACCTCAGCCTTCTCTATGTCTGAGGAGGCCAGCTCTCCCTCTTCATGTATTGGATCAGGTACACTCTCCTTTGTCTGTCCCTTCTGTTCAATGTATCTAAAGAATCCCTTCTTGTTGTTTTTCACATCCCTCACCAAGTTCGATTCCATCTGTACCTTGTCTTTCGTGATCCCATCCCTGCACGTCTGGACAGCATCCCTATATTCTTCCCAGGCCACCCAGCCTTGCATCCACTGCTTATACTTTTCCTTTTTTTTCCCTCAGCCTGACCAGAAGGTCGTGCTCAGCCATGCTGGTTTCCTGTCTTGCCTGCCTGATTTTTTATTCTGGAGTATGGAGAGCTCTTGCACTCCCAGAAAGGCATCCATCTCGTCCAGCAGTTCCTCCAACAGTTTGAAGTTTGCTTTCCTGAATTTCAGGGTCCTGACTCCACTCTTTGCTAGGTTTGCATACCTCAAAGTCACGAACTGGACCAGGACATGGTTGTTGCAGTCCAGGCTGCCTCCAGTCTTGACCTCTTTTATGATCTCTTCCGCGCTGGTGAGCACCAGGTCCAGTAACACTTCACCTCTGGTGGATCTGTCCAATACCTGAACCAGAATGTTGTTGTCAATGGAAGCCAGCAGTCTCCTCGACTGCTCATAGGTGGTCGTGTTGTTTTCCCAGCAGATATCTTGGAGGTTGAAATCTCCCATCAGGATGAGAGCCTGCAAGCATGATGCCTCTTGTAGCTGAAGCAAGAAGGCCTCATCAAGAGGTTCCCCTTAACCAGGTTGCCTGTAGTAGACCCCGATCATCAGATGCCCTTTGTTGGTCCTGTCCCTAATTTCAAGCCACAAGCTCTCAACCTGTTCATGACTGTTTCTCAGGGGCAGTTCTTTACAGTCTATCCACTTCTTAATATAAAAGTTCCCACCTCTCCTACCTTGCCTATTCGTTCTAAAAAGCTCGTGGCCATCTATCACTGTATTTCAGTTCCGTGAGTCATCCCACCATGTTTCTGTGATATCAGACCCATAAAGAGTTTTAGCAGCTTCTAGTCCCTAAACTTGAGACCATGTCCAACCTTTTCCACGTCTGTCCAGATCAGAATGTTCTGAATACCGTCTTAGGAACTTACAAGTTATCATCTTTATTCCTAATGAATGGTTTGCAAGACTCAGTCCTGCTGCAGAGCAGCTTCAGGAGGTTAGCATTTTACCCTGCCCAGCTGCTTGTGAAAATTAGTGTGACCACTGCAGGGAGGTTGATAGCACATTCACTGGATGGTTGTAGCTAGAATTCATCTAGGTTTCATGCAGGTAGTCACCTGGGGATATCTGCTCCAATAAACTTTGGTATGGAATGGATGCTAAATTAGAAAGCCAGCATTGTTGCTTCCCGGAGCACGTTCAGTATTCTATTTTCCATTACTGTGATGCCTAATGAACAAGCTCCCACCTTGGAAAAAAGGCTTGTAAACTAGATATCCTGCACAGATGTATGTGAGAGTATTTCCTATTTATTGTTTAAAGAAAATCTCTGGAGAAATCTGTGGAAGAAAAACACTGGAATAAATGTGAGATAGGTTACTCCCTTGTAAAAGAAAGAGCACTTCAAAGAACGTGAAGCAGAGTGCTCACATTCCTCCTTTGTTTCTGCTTTACTTCTCTGACAAATCCTTTTATTGGATTGCATAAATCCTAATCTATTGCACAGAAGATTTTATCTCTGCCATAGGTACAATTTTATTTTGTTTATACAGATAATCATAATTGTACGTGCCTATGTATATGTGCAGATGGAGGTACACTCTTTCTGGCCTCTCATGTCTTATGAATGAATCTAATTCCAGCAAAATATGCATGCATGTATTTATATATATGTTCATGTAAATATATGCTCAAATATTTTTACGACGCTATTCTTGCCATGGAAACTAAATTTTTGAAATATTCTGGCATTGCTTGACTTGCATTCCAAGACTTCAGTCAGGAAACAAGTAAACACCATCTCATTGTGAATAGCCTGAATGCAGACTTTTATTCTTCTACATGTGCACATGAGGATCTACCTGTACCCACTCTAAAGGGACATTGGTCCCTAGGCACAGCTCTGCTGCTGGCCTTCTGTTTGGTGGAGTCCAGTGCCCCCATTCAGAGGGGTTCCATTCAATTCTTCCATCCCCAGGGAGAAGGGCTTTGTATAGCAGGTCTGCAATGTTCAGCATGATGGAACAGTTTGGAGGTGTAAATGTCTGGGAGGTCAACGTCCAGACACAGTAAGGCATAATGGCCACAGCTATCAAGTACGTTTATTGAGTTCTGATGGTTGATTATCATTTCCACCATAGTTAAAAATTACAGGCTGATGACCAAGCCTGGTATGCTTGCTACTCAGAACCTACCAGTTTGGCTGTAAGTAGAGAGGGGCACCATCTTTTTATGCATACATTCGAATTTAGGAGATATTTTTAAATATATATTCCTCATTCCTATGGATTTGATCTTTGTTGTTGAAAAAGTCACCCTCAGAACAGCCTGTGCTTCCTTAATGGGCTAAGAAGAAAGTCTGTGCTACTTTTGGATTCTCTTCTTTGCAGCAACAATTGAATTTGGCCTGAAGCTGTGGTAGTCTGCAATTAACGGAGGAAACAGATCTTCAGGTTTCTTTTTCTTGGCTTTACAAATGGGCCCGAACAGTGCCATTCAGATAGCGATGCCACCCAGGCAAGGTTGACTCTATACAAAAGGCTGGCTTTTAACTTTACGTGGAAAACCAAGTTCTCCCCATCTGGGGAAGCAGCCATTTCACTCTTTTCACCAAAAGCTGTTCAAAAGAAAGACAAACTTCAGCCGTGTCCTGGAGGGAGACCTTACTTTTGTTCTTTCTTGTTGTGTTCCTTCATATAAACATATCCAAGACTGAAAGTATTTGGCTGTTCTTCCCGTCTGGAAACATAACAAGAGTCATGATGATTAGGTAAGTTAGCTGTGGGGGTGAAGCATCTCACTTTGTCTTATCCACCTGGTAATTAGGCGGCTTGGCTCCACGAGACACCTTGGCTCCAGGAGCTGTGGAGGGAAAAGAGGCACCTTTTTGGGGCAGCTGAGTCCCTGCCTTAAGCACCTGTCTCAAGACAGGATGGCTTGCTCTCAGTCTGTCTGACTCTGCCATATCTAATAGAGGGAACATATGCAATTAGAACAGATTGCATATTTGACTTTTAGAAAGGAGAATTTAGCCATCCCTGTGTTTCTAGCGTTGGCCTCATGTGTTTACTCTTGTACCTTTCCTCTCTTTCTTTATTCTCTCAGTCAGGCAGTGAGAGCCCAGATTACTGCTGTCATGCCTCTCTGAACATTGTGTGCCTGTTGTCCTGTGGCTGTGAATGCTGCTGTTTCACGAGCATACTGTGGCTACTGTGGTCATCAGTTCAGTTTCCAAGAGACCACTAAAATGAAAAGTCTCTTCTAACAGGGACACTTTTTGCAGGCAAAACTTCATGACCCCTTGAGCACAGATATGTGTATCTCTCTTTTATTAGCACAAATATTTTTGTCTGCAAGGAGGCTAAAAACTGTCACACAAGGCAGAGGATTCACGCTGAGCTGCGTCCTAGCACGTCAGGGTCAAAACATGTCTGTATGCAGTTTTATCAGCTGTTTCAGAGCTGTTGTTTTATATCTGACATTGTTATGCTTTGGGACAAAGATACAGTGGCGCCTCCTGGATGACTATTCTTCTGCTATTAAAAACAGAACTCCTTTTTTCCTTCCCTAAAAAGCAGCTCCAGTAGGAGTCTTTTGAAAAAAATAGTCAATTTGCTGTCTACTTCTGGTTAATGCTTGATTTAGGCTGTTGTTACTGGGCCTTATAAAAAAGATCTGTTCCTATCACAACATTTCTGGATACATAAACAGTCAAGATCAGCCATTTGGAAGTTCCCTCTTCTGTAACCCAATATTATTTAGATTTCGCTTTGATCTTGTGCCTGGAAAAAATCTTTTCCTTGAAACACTGAAAGTTTTCACAATTCTCATAATGCATCAAAGTCGATAGAGTGTCTAGTTCTGCCAGTCTCCGGCATTAGCTCACTTTGTGAACCCAAATAAGTATCTTTCCCCACATCATTCAGCTTTAATTTCATGCTTTCTTTGCAGTGATTCTGGGGAGAAGTGTGCTGCCAGCACACTGGGAAGCGAGAGGGTGAGAGTGCTGGCTAAAGCCAGCACAGTGCAGTCAGATGCATCCTCCCAAGGGACTGCCAATGCCCTGAGCACCTCTAGACGTCTCGTGAGCACAGACTGCTGCTCCTGCCAAATTGCATGATGGTTTTGGGGATGCAGGCGAATATCCACTGAGTATTTACTTGATGCTATCAAACTCATTTGTCTCGTAACCAAAGTCAGAGTCCCTAGAGGTGAAATTCAGTGCATCAATCCACTGCTCCATCTACCCATCTTTGAAAGGAACATCATTAACATGCCTTACACATGAACAAATGTGGCTTCGTTCCATGTTACTTCATTAATGCATTATTTAGGCTGATACATTTGAAAGCCAGAAGGCACCTTTCTGATCACCTAGTCTGATCTCATGAGTACCACAAACTAGTAATCTAGGTAGCAACCTGTGGTTGATCTGTATCATGAATTTTAGAAAAATAGCCAGTTTCTCTTGGCAGTTTGGACTGATCTCTCTGGATGTGCTTATTTCCAGCAAGCTGCATGCCAAAGGGAGAGCAGGGAACACAGGAGCAAAGCTGGTATTTGCTGTGCAGAGCTGGAAGAGGAGTTTCACCCTAGGAAGCCAGACAGGCCCAAATACAAACAAAGATGGAAACAGCACCACTCTGTAGATCTGAATTTAGATCTAACCTTTGGCTGAGAGCCTATTTCCCCTTTTAAGTCAAAGTGGAAGGCAGTCTACTAAAGGAAGAGAATTTGCTACTTGAATACCATGCATGAGCTCTGAAAAAAAACACATCCTTCTGGTATGAGGTGAAAAGATCTGTTCTTCTGCAGGAAGAGAAACAGCCTGAGAAATGTTCAGAATTTTATGTTTTCCTTTTCAATTGAGAAGTTTCTTCTGGGTGTTGACTGTCCAGTCAGAAAAGACAGACCTGTGGAAATGTGCTGGTTTCAGTGAGGAACTGATGAAACAGACTTTAGCCCAGGAACTTGGCTAAGTTTTTTTTGCTGCTCACTTTGTGAGCTGTTCAGGAGTTCAAGATCTGGCCCTTCAGGGATAACCAGCCAAGGTGACTATCCAGGCTCTTTTCTACAGAGCCAACATAGGACTTCTGTTTTCATCAGCTCCAAAACTTTGGCCCTGAGAGCCTCTCACTCTCAGAATATCCCTGTGATGAAATTAGCCTTGCACTACAGATTTATTGGCAAGTGTGTCACCTTGGGCTTTCAGGTTATTGGATTGAGAAGAGCGGCTGCTGAATCTGGCTGCTCAGGGAAACCAAGCGCTCAGTGAGAGTGGATACCCTTACAAGAATGCTGCAGGATGCAGCTGGCAACAGATTCCCAATAAAATGGGGGAAAACTGGGAAAGCAGAAGGCTGATCTGAGAGGGCCAACTGTGATTCTCTTGGGCATGCTTCAAAATCTATACACTTTGTCCAGATTTTGAAGAAGACTAAGGAAGACTGAAGGAGTTTGTGTCCATCCCTGGAAGGAACCTCCAGCAAAGTGCCATTTCACCCTTGGAGCTGGATATTGGAGTACACTGACAACCTGGTCCCAGCCCTGCCCTCACAAACCTGCCTGAGAGGAGAGACAAGCTGACTGTGATGCAGGTGAGCTCCGCTGTGTTAAATGCTGGTTAAGGAATCATTTAATCTGTGTCCAAAAGCAATGCAGTCACTACATATCCCATCAACACTCCAAGTTATTGCCAAAAGTGAGGGCTGGAACAAAAGGCAGAGGCAATAAGAGGGGGCTGTGATTATTAAATTCTGTGAAGATTATTGATTTATTGGATGAAGGTCAAAGCTACTCAGCAAAAAGGCAGGAAATCTTCGCACAAAGGGGCTCAAAGTGGAAACAAGGAACCTTAGTATCAAGCAGGAAAAAACAGTGCATACAAGTGTAAATGAAGCATTTGGAAAAGCTAAATAAGGAAGGTCAAGGATTTCCATGACACAAATTTGTTGGTACAGCACAGCAATAATCAAACGCATCTCAGCAGGCATGACTGACAGTGCTGGCACTTGTGTGACGGATGGCAGGCAGAAGTTAAATGATGCATGATGAATTAGCTCTAGTGCCAAACAAGGCTGGAACTCCCAAGCCTAATCTACTCAAATCTACTCAAAAAACCTAAACAGGCCAAGGGCTGGCCTCTACCATGGGAGCTGGCTGCTATGGCCCTTCCACCACCTCACCTGCTAGGCTCTTGTAGCTTCCAAACCACAGCGGCCACATCCTGACTACCTGTCAGGAATGATCTCTTGCCCGTGTGAACTCCTAGACTGCACCCAAGAAGAGCTTGGGAAAACACTTGCCTGCCTGGGTCAAGCAACACCAGGGATTACGTTAGTGGTTCTGGCTGTTTATAAACATAGAGAACATGGAAATTTGGTATAATCCCCCTGTTTTAAGTATGCTCATTTGACATATCACCAAAACTAATTCTCTTCTATGTAATTCATAAAGTTTTCCTTATTGCCTTCTCTGATTGTGTGGTTTATAAACCAGAAGGATGAATATTCTCAGAAACCAGACAGGAGAGCATTAAGTGGATTAACCCAGCCCTTGGTGCTTGAAACCAGCAGAAGTTGCAGGTGCCCAATCCCAATTGTGGTCTCCCTTCTCCCACTCATCAGAACTCAGCTTCCCACCCTGTGAAGATGTAGGGAAGCTGTGAAGGTGTGGGATTGCTGTGGGAAAGTGGTTTGGGAGGAAGGGCAGCAGGAGAAGATTGGGGTTAGCTGAGAGCACAGGGCTTTCAGCAGTGTTTTGAGATCTGGCTCCCTGCTCACATCTCTGCGGTTCTCCAGGAGAAAAGAGAGGCAGACGGTGTTAAAATCTCTGTGGCTGCTCCCCCAAGCAGTTCTGGAGATGGCTCCTGCCGTCCTCCCGTGGCGTGTAGGTTTCTGCTCCACCCTATCCTACCTTCCCTTGGGCTGTCTGATTATGAATGTGGCTTACCTGGCCATAAACATGTCTGTGTATATGCAATCACTCATTTGTTTGTGTACGTTCATGAAAAGGCAACAAAGAAGCCTGTGCTGGCAAACGCAGCTTCTGTTGGCTTTGGGGAAAAGCTGTATGCATTTATTTGTTTGTGTTTTTCATTATGCAAACAAAGTTGTACCAGTGAGGCTGAGCTGAGTATGGAGCAGTTCACCTGAAGATCCTCAGTGCAGGACAAGAAGGAGCAAAGTTCTAGAGGAAATTTTCTTTGCAGTGTTTTCACTCAAGCTAGCATTCATTAAAATGCTGCTTTGTTGAGAGCAGAGTGCTTCATAAGAAGATAAGAACTACTTTTGACTGTAACACCTGAGAGCTATCCAGATGCAAGTGACCATCCAGACATAGAGTTGAAGGTCAGCAGCACATATATGGGACACCTCAGTTATGAGCAATCTGTGCTTTAGGGACTCTGTTCTGGAGCTTGAGGTAATTGGCCCAGTAGAACGGGTGGTTCTGTCCTCTGTGAATTTGTCTCAGTCACTTACTTATTTATTATTTATTACTTAATTATTTATTATTATTATATTATTATAATTATTATTATATTTATTTCATATTTGAAATCCCTGCTTTGAACCTGACTTTAGGTTCCACTGTGGAAATGGATTCCACAATACAGTTAGTCAATGTGTAATGTGTCTGTTTGGGACCTGCTCCATAATGATTTATCCGATAGGTCTTTAGTTCTCACCTTGTGAAAATACTTACTCAGTGCTTGCTCTCAATCCAACTCCTCCATGAGATCATCCTTTCATAAACCTTGCTCTGTTCTCCAGACAGCAGGGTTCTGTACTGTTTAGCCTTTCTACATGGGGAAGGCTAAATGGCTCCAGATCCATGTTCATGTTCATCATGTTTCTAAGAAAGTTTCCTGGTCTTACAAATCTTAACTACATGGATGTCAGACTCTGGCTTAACACTGTTAGAGAGCTGTCTGCAATGAAGGATCCTGGTGTTTGATTCACTGAACCTGAAACAAAATGAATTGTTCTCCTGTAAAATGGAGGTCCTGGTTGGTTCAGCTTTGGAGAGTGGAGAGGCTGCAGTACTGGGGGTTCTCCTTCCAGCGAAGCTGTCTGGAGACACTGAGCAGCAGCATCTTGTCTTCCCTCAATGACAGCACGCCTAGCAGCTGCCTGGCAGGACACAGATGAAGGTGATGACATGCATCGAATGGGTGAGGTCACAGGGCAAAAGAAGCCATGGCACTGCTCTTCTGAAGAGTGAAATGTGAGCTTAGGTGAGTAAGGGAGAGGGTTGGGAGCCAGCTGTGTGGCTGTCACTCAGCATGACAGGTCTGTCTGCTCCTCCAGCTCTCGATGCGCTCCTACTGGTTCTTGTGCTGGCAGCTCTTCATAGCCAGGCTGGCTTCTTCATCTGCAAGGCTTTTTTAAAGTTCATGCATGGATAGCAGTACTGGAGAAGTATGAAAAGGGCCACTGGGCTGATCAAAAGTAGGGAAAGACTTCTGCCAACCAGGAGATGGCTGAATAGACTGGGAAGAGAAACAACTGAAGGAGAATGTGGTACAAGTCCACAAAATCATGAGTGGCAGGAAGAAAGCATGGAGGAGATTGCTGTGTTTGCCCGAAAAAGAATCAGGGAACAGCAATGGAAGCTTCCAGATGGCAAGGTCAGTGCAAAGGAACAGAGACAGTTGTGCTCACTGGGAGGAGGTGGAGGTGTAGCACCCAGTGTTGCCAGGGCGGTAGGTGCTAGGTGTTTACACCAGCTCAAATTCTCAGAAGAAATATCCATTGATAGTTATTAAATACAAAACCACAACCTCTGCTCCAGGATATCCATGGAGGCAGGAAGAACATCCTGGAGCAGCAGTATTACAAGTTTGTCCTCTTATACTCTTCTCTGGCATCTCTTTTTTTGCGAGGAAGGGAAAAGATCCTGAGATAGTTGCATCATTGATCTGGCACATATGGGCTTCCTTAGGAATACAGGTTTCTTCTTCATGTGAAGGCAAAAGAAGTCTCTTTTGGTATTTTCACAGAATCATAGAACTGCAGGGGTTGGAAGGGACCTTAAGAGATCATTGAGTCCAACCTCCCTGCTAAAGTAGGTTCCCTACAATAGGTCACACAGGTAGGCGTCCAGCCAGGTCTTGAATATCTCCATAGAGGGAGTCTCCACAATCTCTCTGGGCAACCTGTTCCAGTGCTCCATCACTCTTACTGTAAAGAAGTTCTTCCGCATGTTTGTATGGAACTTCCTGTGTTCAAGTTTTAGGCCATTGCTCCTTGTCCTATTGCTACACACCACCAAGAAGAGCCAGGCCTCATCCATTTGACTCCCACCTCCCTTTAGATATTTACAAACACTGATCAGATGCCCTTTGAGTCTTCTTTTCCCCAGGCTGAACAGACCCAGGTTACTCAGCCTTTCCTCATAAGGGAGGTGCTCCAGGCTCTTTTTCATCTTTGTGGCCCTCTGCTGGACTCCTTATAGGAGATCTCTGTCTTTTTTGAACTGCGGAGCCCAGAACTGGACACAGTATTCTAAATGTGGCCTTACTAGGGCAGAGTAGAGGGAGAGGATCAGCTCCCTCAACCTGCTGGCCACATTCTTTTTAATGCATCCCAGGATACCATTGGCCTTCTTGGCCAATTTGGTCCCACTGATCTTACCTGGACAGTGAAACAAGATAAAGGTTAAGATGACTGGGTGGTTGGAACTAAGTGATCTTTGAGGTCCCTTCCAACCCAAGCCATTCTATGATTCTAAGCCATTCTATGACTACTTAGTATATCAGTGCACAGACAGCATCTCCCTTCTGTAGATCTTGGCCCCAGATGGCTGCTGAATTGCCCATGTATCACTCCAATCCAGCAAAGAGGAGTAATGCTTCCGTTTGAAGGAGCGAGTGCCCTGCAGCCAGAAAAACAAGCAGGGCTTGCCTAAGGTAGCCAGACATGTTGGATGGTTCTCTATGTTAATGTCCTCAGTTCAGTGTTCAGGCTAATTTAGCTGCATGAAGTCATTCAACTTTACACATTACTGCATGTCACGCAGTGTCAGTAGTCAGACACAGCCTCATATTTCAAAATTTCTTTCCAAATATGTGTATATGAGAGTTGCATCAACAGTGTGCCTTTAGTGTTGCTCAGTGTAACAGCACTTTTTTCCATAATGTGGTTTTCTTTGGAAAGAGGCACCGTGTGAGATGACATCGTTTTTAGGACTGCTGAGATGCTCCATGTGTTTGAACAAATTGCAGGCAGCCTGCACAAAGATCAAGGTCACCCAGAGATGGAGGCCACCCAGCCTGAGATCTTGGCTCATCCATACAGGAGTCATTTCCTCAGCCTGCCAAAGCATGAACCAGGGGTTAGCATATGCTCATGTATGTCATGATGTTCATCTGATAACACTGCCTGATGATTAATCACCATAATTAATTGCACACTAATATAGTTCACTGCAGCATACTGAAACGGTAGTGGAGATTCCCTCTTCAGCAAAACAAAGGAGTTTTATACTTCGTAATAGAAAAGGTAGAAAAGGAACTTTGTTTGTGATGCAACATGGTGAATCCATTTGTCATTTGTACTGTCATATCTCTCCATCCCTTTCTCCCCTGCCTTTTACCTCCTCATGTTCAGGATTCGCTCATTACCTCTCTTGCAACCTTGGGCTTGTAAGATACTGTGGTTATCTTGGGTGGCCTCCTGCTCAAAGCCCAGGACTGAAGAGCTATGCCGAACCTTCTCTGTTACTCTGGGCAGAAAAGCTGTGTTTCTGTATCAGGGAGCTGCCATGGGGTAGGATCTGCCCTGGCTGTGTGTTGATAAGGGAGGGTGCTGAGCAGTCTGAGAAGGTGTGTGTCCCACCCCTCCATGGCGCTCTACAAGTTTCTCCAGGATATTAAAGCCATAATTCAGTCATTTCTGCCCCTTGAGCTCACAGGGTGGTAGGTAGTTCTCCACTCTAGGGTGTGATAGGACCACCTCCGGTCCGGAGGAAGGGTAAACCAGGCTATACCAAACTCATTTACAAAAGAAGCAGTGAGTGTCAGGCTGGGAGAAAGGAAAATTCTTTCCCACAGGTGACTCATGGGTGCCTTGAATGCAGAGTCAGAATGCTCTTGGACCAGTGTGTTCATGATAGAAATGGACTGACCCAACAAGGAACAGGTCTGGAATGAAACCAGCCACAGTACAATGGCTGGATAGTGACAATTCCATGGAAAACGTTATGGCAGTGCAACGTTTGAGGAGAGGCAGATGGAAATGTGAGCAGATTCTGCTCTGTTTTTAGCCTGAATTTGGCCCCAAATATAAATTCTGCAAAATTCTTGCCTGGAAGGAAGGAACCCAGATAGAAAAATAGGAAATCTAAAGAACATCTCTACAAGCATAGAAAATTTAATCTGTATTTGGTTGTATATAGTCAAGCAGTAGGTGCCAGAAGAAGAAAAACATGCAAGAAACAGCTGCATTTCTGGCAACAATTGCATCTGCATCACTGGATTGTAGTTTTCATTATAACAGGTGGAGGTCACTGTCGGTGACTCTCATCTGACAGAGGACTAATGCAAGAAGTGTTGGATGATACATGAAAACAGCTCATGAGCTGTTGAACAGAGCACAAGGCATTGAACAGAGCACAAAGATAACGCCTATTAACTTAATTTTGACTGGAGGTCATGACTTCTTATGTGGTTGGCAGAGCTATTGCCACACTGTCCCTGTTCCTGGAGAGGTGCCTGGTGCCCATAGCTGCCCTGCTGCTGGCTGAGGTGATGGGATGGGCCTGGCTATGGGCACTTCCCTGGCAGCCATGTGGGATCCCTGCTTCCCTTGGCCCATGTGGTGCCCCTATACTGGATTAGGGCAGGGGAACCCCTAAAGCGAATGTGACAGGAGTGGCATGGGCAAAGTCTCCTCCTGAGCCTTGCCACATGAGCCTCTACCAAATCAACTGGAATTGCCTAAGCAGAGGGTACCACCACACCTAGGTGAGAGACTGTGGAGTGAGGACAGTGTTTTGACATGTGGGACCCGAGGGCTACAAAGACAGACCATTCGTGCTGTTGTTTTGTTGTGAACGTAAGCAGAGATTTTCAAAGCTATGAGACATTTTGTTTAAAGACAGTAAGATGGAGATTTCATTGTGAAAGACTTCTGGTAAAAAAAAAAATACATACCTGAAAGTCATGTGGGGATATGAAAAGCAATAGATATTTTCTTCTAACCCTGAAAGATCAATGAATGGAAGTACTGGGGAAAGTTCCTACTGTCAAAAACAAAGACCAGGACCCACATTAGAGATGCAAAATGAGGGCATCCCTCAAACAAGGCAGACAAAAAGACTTCCATCCTTTGATTCTAAAAGTTATGCACTTAACCATATGATCTTGTATATCAAACCTATTATTGAGAACTACTATTTGCTCTTTAAGCACATTGCTGTGAAATACAAGCTTTGACATGAAACCACCAAGCACAATTATCCCCAGTCCAACAGGCTGGTAGAAAACCTATCAAGTGCGCAGGAAGCGACTGCAGCAAGGCAAGAAGTGATCAGAAGGCAGCCAGGTGGAGGAAAAATGTGAGAATGCTCAAAAATTAGGAAATGGAAGTTGTCATTTTAGAAGGAAACACAAGTTATGCTTTGTAACAGCTAAACCCTTTCTTGAAACAAGACTTGATCACAGGGTGTAAGGGCTAGAGAACTAGCTGGATTATAAAAATTCATTTGTGCAGAATTATATTATATATTTTAGAGATATATACATTGAGGAGTCCAACCTATGTCTGGGAATTTGAATCAAGGATAGCTTCATCTCAGAGGAAGAAGTGTTAGAAACTGCTCTCTGAACACTTATTTCTCACTTGTGAGCAGTTGGTGTGAGTAGCAATGAGTGTTTTACCTTCTTGCAAAAAAAAAAAAAAACTGCTGTTCCAAGCAGAAGACCTTCTTTCTGTAGTCATCTACTGATGTTTTGCACAACTGAAGCTGGGAACAAAAGTGCCTGGCTTGCCAGAAGCCCAGAGCAGAAAGCCAAGACAAAAGAAACTCCAGGAGAGCTAGGGTCCATGAGACTGCTGCTTCTCTGTGGGAAAGATGCTGCATTTTCGGGTGGTACAAAACAATTGCCCCTAATAGCCGTGGGGGTCCTTCAGTGGGTGAGGTTATCCCAAAGGGAAATAGGCAGCATCTCCTCCAAACCCGGAACAGAGAGCCTGGAGCTGGCTGCTTTGCCCAAGAAAACCTCACACAAGCACCAACCACAGCAGGCTGGGACAGCTGAGCCCCAGGGCATGGAACAGCCAGAACTAGTGGTCTTCTGGTGCTTTGTAACAGTGGTGCTGATGTCCCACTGGAGACACTCTAAATGAGAGCTCAATATATGTACAAACTACATATGCACACGCTCTCTCCCATCTAGAGGAGTCTTCTGTGTGGCACGTTGGCCACTAACAGAGGTCATCCCTTATGTAAACCACTGTGAAACAAGCTCAAGTGAAATGCTTTAGAAGATCAGAGTTTTTGAAGAGGAGCTTGGAATGGGTGGTGGTTTCTTTCAGAATTCAGTCGCCGGAAGGAAGGAAGAGGCCACGAGTTCTTTTGATTTAGATATTGAGTCTCTTGAGGATATGGTATAACTAATTTAAATGTTCTGCCCCCACTTTCCCCTGTATAAAATAAAGGCAGTGAATACTTGATGCCAGGTGACATTATGTTGAGTGTAGATAATTTATGTAAATCATAAATGCAATGTCAGTGCTAACTATGGTTGTGGAAAAGACTTTCTCCTGGTGTGAACATCAGCTCTAAGTAACTCATGTTTTGGAGACTTCTCTAACCCCCCAAATTCACATGGGATCAGGGAGCAGGAATGCTAATTGTTGAACCATTGGCAACTTAGCTGGGCAAAGCACTGAACTCCTTTTCTTCGGTTTCTCCATCTGCAGAACCGGGATGTCTGTCTGTTTCACAGTCACGCAGTGTGGATTGATTTATTGTTTAATGTGTGTAAAGAATTAAAGAAGTGCTAAGTATTATTATTATCAAGCCAGAAGGGTGAGTCAATGACCCATTTCCTATCTGAGCTTGCCTTCAAGGTGTTGATGTTTCTGGCAGATTACAGGAATTGAATAACTGCCATAGGTTGTATTCATATAGCAATGCAAATAAAGCACTTTTGTGGGCATTATGTTGCTTCGAGGCTTGTGATTACAGAGGGAAGATGCATAGATTATAACTGCTTTTAGATCCATAGCATCTCCACAGGCTATGCCTTTTAGCCTCTCTGGGAACCACAGCAGTAGGTACATCCACAGTGGGAAATGGGAAAAATGGGGCAGACAGGTAAAGGAAATAGGACATTTGGTTCAAGTGCAATTCTACTGCAGATTTCCCGTAAGTGCTTTGCGGATCAATCTGGAAGATCCTTAGAGATGTGCTGTAGAAAAACTCAGATGTAATCCTTCTGCTACAGCTCATAATGTAAGACCAGTAAATGGAGTTCACTCGTGTGCTATTTAGATAGTACAGAACTGCTGATGTCTTGTTCCTTGACTTTGACACCAAACGAGGAGCTCATTCACCTTTGCTCTTTTCCACTGACCCACTAGGTACAGTGGTATTGCCGAAACCATTTATATACATTAGTCATTCATTGAGAACCTTTAGTGTTCTGAAGTTTAGTGTTCTGTCATTAAATTTGATGAAACTGATGGGATGTTTCGCTGAAGTGTGCAAACCCATATGCTCTCCTGAAATCACCCTAAAGAGATAATGTAGTCAAAGTTTGCATTAATTACTCAGCTATTCACTGGCTTTCCCCATTCTCCCTTGTCCTGTTCTCTCTTGTCCCACAGAGACATGTCCATTCTGGTGGAGATGTTTGCTGATGGCACAATCTTGTCCTCATTAAAACAATAAGATCTTTACTACTTGGAAGTAAGTGTGGGTCAGTCCTCGAGGATGTGGGTCACTCCTCAAGAAGAGGAGTTTATCTGGATTAAGGTAAATTTTGACATTTAAAGGAAAACAGCCTCTTTCCAGGAAGATGTACCCATTCTGGGTACTTTTACCTAGGAGCAGCTAAGCAAGAATGTTCAGTTTAGTTTTATTGTTTGGGAATGAGGCTTCTCAGAAGCTTTTCAGTAGATACTGTTGGGATATTACTTCAAACCCAGAAAACTTTGTAAGAGAAATAAATCTGAAGAAAACTTGTCTTTTTTTTTTTTTTTTTTCCCCAGTGGTGTGTGCCTAAAATGAAGCCCTAGGGCCATTTCCAAGTTATTTGGGTAGCTAAAGAAACAGATTGGTGAATACTGTTGTTTTCTAACAGCATGCTGAAGAGAAGTTGCTGCTTTTGAATTGTCCACTTGCACCACTCAGCACTAAAGCACATGTGAAAAGCTGGCCCAGGATTCCCAGGGACCACAGGTAAGTTAGTATGGACAGACCACCAAAACTGAGCACCTGCAGTTTTGTAAGATCTCTTAATGTATTCTAGGTGCTGGGAGCCATTGATTTCATCAACATATCCACGTTATGATTGGAAAAATATGAAACCAGATGTTTTGGAACTGACTTTTTGTTCTGTTTCTTTTCAAGGCAGAATTTAAGCTGTCAGCCAAATACCAAATTCTAAGGCAACTATCAATCCATGTCAATGGGATCAACACTGGCACAGACTCTTGCCTGATCCTGTTTCCTCACACTCACCTGTTCCCTTCAACCACTCCCTTGGCTTTGTGTCTTGTTGCTGACTTGGCACCATCATTCATCCACACCCTTTTTCCTAGAATTGTCTCCCACTCGCCTATCAGGTGCCCACCATCCCCCAGCAAAAAATGCCTTCATGGCAGATAAAAGCCTTTGCTTCAATCTTCCCTCAGTATCTTGAGGCATTATTGTTGCCTTATTGGGGTGGAACCTGTCTCAATAAGCTGATGTATTATAGGAGTGCTGAAGTTGATTGAAGGTCAGTAGGACTGATGCTCATACTAACTTTTGTCTCATGGTCTACTTTATAGAAATAATGCTAAAGCTAACAGTCAGTAATGAAAAACAATTGTTTGCCATAATTTTATGAGGATCCCATTCATATTCTTGCTCTCTTATTCCAGTAGGACAAGAACTGCTGAATTTTGGTGATGTCTCTTTCCTGGTAGGAATTACTATACACCACTGCGTTTTAAATCACAGAACCACAGAATCACAGAATTGCAGGGGCTGGAATGGACCTCTAGAGATCATCAAGTCCAACCCCACTGCAAAGCAGGCTCCCTAGACCAAGCTGCACAAGTAGGCGTCCAGATATGTCTTGAATATCTCCAGAGAAGGAGAATCCACAACCTCCCTGGGCAGCCTGTTCCAGTGCTCCGTCACCTTCACTGTGAAGAAGTTCCTTCGCACATTGGTACGGAACTTCCTGTGCTACTGTTAATGGCCATTTCGCCTCTTCCTGTCCCCACAGACCACTGAATTGGCCATGTCCCTTTGACTCCCACACTTAAGATATTTATAAACATTAATAAGATCACCTCTGAGCCTTCTTTTCTCAAGGCTGAACAGACCCAGGTTGCTCAGCCTTTCCTCACAAGAGAGGTGCTCCAGGCCCTTTATCGTCTTTGTGGCCCTCCACTGGACTCTCTCCAGGAGATCCCTGTCTTTTTTGTACCGGGCAGCCTAGAACTGGACACAGTACTCCAGGTAAGGACTGACAAGGGAAGAGTATGCCCATGTTTATGCCCAGCAAATGATTGATATTGTGGAACCTTAATTCCACTTTTTTTGCATTGAATACATCATAACCATTAACATAAGTAATAAAAAAATAATAGAGAAGACACATCATTTGGGAAGAACTGATGGCCGCTACTAAGACAATCTGAGATGTGATTGTCAATGGTTTACGGGCGCTCGGCCCAGTTTCATGACAAAGGGGACGGGGGACCCACGGACCCACGCCCTGGGAAAGGGAAAAGGGAAAAAAGGGTAAGGAAGTGGCCTGAGAGCAAAAACAGTGGCAACAATCTGAGGAGAAACAAACTAATTTTCTAAATAAGACATCGGAATGCAAAACAACACACTGTAATACAATATAATTACAATTTAAGCTGATAAATTCAATACAGCGAGAGAGAATGTCCCAAAATCAAGGTAGGCCTTACTCTACTACCGATGATAAGACGGCTGGGGAGCAAGGTGCTGCTAGGACAAGAGATGGGCGGAAAGAGAAGGAACGAGGTCTCGTGATCTGCAAGTTTTTATCTTTTCCCTCTGGCTGGAAATGGTAACAGAGGAGCAAAGTACCCTGGGGAATGTAGTAGTCCTTCTCTTCTGAGAACCAGGTACATTCACTACATGATGTTATGATGTGGAATACCAATAACCGAAAATCACAAAACCATGACAGTGATCTTAGAAAGAGGGAAAACAGTCAAAATGACAATGTACTGTTGATATACTATGCTTAAACAGGCAAAAACTCTTAAGCTACTAATGCTACCTTATTAAGGTAATGGAAGAGAAGACCAAAGGGTATTTTAGATCTGCAGAGACTTGGAGACAAGGACAGGATTGGACCAACAGTATGAAGGTGTGATTTTCATCTTCAATGCCTTGTGTCCTTGGTTGATTTCTAAATCTATTTCAACAGTTGTGACTCACACCCAAACACATAGGATAGTTTTTTCCATGGGATGATGTTGCATCTATCCTTCTTAGCCAGGTTCGTATATTTGGCATGTATCAGTGAATAATAAAGGCAAGGAGGAGAAAGACTCCAAGAAGTAAGAGAGGAACACCTGAGGAAAATTTGGTAACAACAACATGACAGAGAGAAAGAAATAATGGAGGTAGTGAGCAACATGCTGATAGGAAGAAAAAGAATATATTAAAAAAATTTAGGACTTACTCTGCACGGGCAAAAGGAGGTCTATACAACTTGGCACTGATAACAAAGAACTGCTCTGCTGTCTCATGTGTTCAGAGAACAGCAAAGCATGCTGGTTTGCCACATAAACTGTTCTGGGCCTTATTTTTGACAGCCAGTTTTAACAGGTGTCCAGAGTAAATCACATACCTGTCAAGGGTGATGCCAGACTAGATGGAATATATGGTATTAGGAGTTAGCAGTAAGATTGTAAAGCATGGAAGACAGTATTGATCAGCAAGGAAAATGGTGCCTGGACAACTGCTAAAATCAAACTGATTTCAACCTTGTAAGTCAAATTGAAACCAATGGCAGATGATTTTACTCTATAAATAAAAAGAGAACAAGGAAAATGAAGTTGTCCTGCTTTGCAGTGAAAAGCAGTAGAGGTAAAAGATGGTATCATTTTGACTCCAAATTGAAATGAGTATCTTGCTTGATTTTTCTCATGAGGACATGAGCATAAAACCTATGGGCAAAGATGTGTTTAATGAGAGCATCTCTGTGTAAGCGGAAAGGACAATGGCATGGTGGAAGCAAAATCCAAAGGCTTTGCTGTGTACAAACCAAAGGGAACTGGCAATATTAAAGAGCTACCACGTGGAATTGCAGTTCCAGTGCGAAGAAGGCAGGCTACCAACTGCGGCTTGGTGCACTCTGGCTGGAGAATTGCAATCATCATGTGCCTTTGGATGAAAAGCCACCTGGAAAGCTTGAGTCAGCCTGATGACAGAATAATATAGACTTCAGAAAAAAAGTGTGACTGAAAAACTAATTAAAGTCATGCAGGTAAATGGAAATGAAAAAGTACTACAGGGATTTATCTACAGATGAACTGCAATAGATCTATCCTACATGGACTTCAGTAAAGTTTTTTGTTATGGTACCAAACAGCATAATACTGACCATAACAGCGTGGAAAAGGACTGGTGAAAAAGAGGATGGCAGCCAGGAATGCTGAACGGGGACTGATAGGCTGGAGGGAGAAGTCCCTCCATGGAGGGTGAGAATTCATAGGGAAATACTTAACATAAGGAATGACTGTAGCAGGAATGACAAAAAAACATAGTGCCTTAGTGAAATATGATGATGATGATGACCATCATCAGCGCAAAGACATTCTAATAACAAGTTAATTTTGCCAGTTTGTAAGTAGAATAAAATAGCGTTTTTCCTGTAGCTATTTCTGTAGACTTGTTAAAGCATTGGGAAATGGGTGTCCCCTCTCATTTCTGGTGTTTATATTTCCATCTTCACTGACAAATAAATAAATAATTCTGCAGAAAGCATATGTCAGAAAGTAATTCAGATTACTCTGGCTTTGCTAAGTTGGCTTTGCCATGTTAGCCAGAGGAAGAGCATAATAAATATTTATTTTGGCCTTTGCATGACACTTGTAGAGCAGATGATGTCACGTTTAGTTTTCTGATCCCAGCTGGGGTGTAAAGGTAAGAGTTACATAAACAGCTATTAAGTAGGTTTGTCGCGCTCTACATGACATGATGGAAATGAAACAAATTACGAAGAAAGAGGGAAGTAAATTGCAGTCTGAAACCATAGATATTTCCTCCATTATGGGAAAAACCACACAGTGGGGCAGGTGGAGTTGTGCTGTTTTTAAGGCCAGGTTGACTTAGAACTGGCTCTGAGGCTGGCAAAGTTGGGCAGTAGGCAGCAGGTAAATCACATCTGAACATTCGTGATCCCTCCTGGCTTGTCTAGGTGTCCTTGGAAGTCAGGCCAGCAGGGAGGGATGTGTGAGCTCTGTGTGAGCTTTGGCCTGGGACACCACTGTCCCTTCCCACACCATGGCAAGAGTACCAGATCCTAAGACTCGAATGGAAAGCCTTGAATTAGCTGCAGTCTGGAGAAATCTATACCAAGTGTGCTACTATGCTGAGTAATGTGACAAAAAGGACTACTCTCAGTCTCAGGTCTACTTAGTGCTGCTGCCAGTGCTGAGCAGACTTGCTGAAGAATGGACAAAAGGAGCAAGTGGCAGCACATTGTAGAACGGACTGAATCAACAAAAGGCACTGCCCAAAGCACCAATCTGCATGGCAGCATTGGAGCAGAGTCCAGAGTCTAGCCCAAAAAATAAGGAAGATGCTGAGTGCCGCAGCTGGCAGGATTTACCAGCAGCAGGTGCAGCAGGATATGCAGAGGCTCATGGACCACAAGGCTCATTGGGATGCAGTGTTACTGACTGGTATCCCTTCTGCTGTGCTCAAGAGCACTTTTAGAGTTGCACCAAATACTTCTCAAGTCTGTGCCCCTTGCATCTTGGAGCCACTGTGTTATTTACCTATGTTTTCATTGGAGCAATTTGCTCCATGTCTTGAAGTCTTCCGGTAGCAATCAGGTGCAGCATTTCTTAAGCTCTGCTGGCACCGCAACTGAATGGCAGTGGGAGGCTGGCAGGCAGCATGGCAGCATTACAAGGGCATGTTGAAGAATGACTCATTGTCAAGATGCAAAAGACAAAAAGATTGATTACGGAAGAGCTGAGAAGTAGGTTGTAATGGTGACTCACCATAACCCACCCTTTTGGCATTCACACATCTGCCAGCTGATTCATAATTTTCATTCTGCGTTGTTTTCTCCTCCATGTCAAGAGGATCAATCAAATAAGAGTCAATCAATTAGAATATCCTCCTGAAAGAGCGGATTGTGTGTGGGAGAGCCCATCTCTTTTTCCATCCGCACCGGATAAGTCTGCTGTTGGGACCATAATTTTGGGGAAATGACCAGAGGGAACAGCATGGAGCTACATCAGGGGATGGTCAGGCTGGGTGTTAGGAAAAGGTTCTTCACCAGGAGGTGGTGGACATGGAACAGACTCTCCAGGGCAGTGGTCATGGCCCCAAGCTGCTGGAGTTCAAGGAGTGTTTGGACAGCATGCTCAGTCGTATGGTCTGATTTTTGATGGTCTTGTTTGGAGCTGGGAGTTGGACTCAGTGATCCCTGTGGGATCCTCCTAACTTGGGGATATTCTGTGATTCTGTGACCCTCTGATTCTAGGTGATGGAAAGCCACCACGTATGACACTTTGTGAAAACTGAGGAATGGTGAGAGGGATGTGTCCTTGCTAAATTCTTGTTTCTTACCAAGTGGGATTCACTACATTCCCTACCTTCACCATTCTTCTAAGAGTTTATTTTTGGCCCAATGGTTGTCACTGAAGGTGCTGTTGTCTCCGTCAGTGCCCTCACAGCCAGGTTTGTCAGCCGTGTCACCCCCATCCCCTCTGTTCAGAGGATGAGCCTCTGCCAGGGACATCCTGCCATCCCCAATGGCATTCTCCTGAGAAGTTCCCTGGTGCCTGCTGGTGGCATAGGTTTCTGGCCTTTGTGGAAACCCTTCAGGAGGTCCTCCCCTCTACTCTGCCCTGGTGAGGCCACATCTGGAGTACTGTGTCCAGTTCTGAGCTCCTCAAATCAAGAATGACAGGGAACTACTGGAGAGAGCCCAGTGGAGGGGCACAAAGATGATAAGGGTCCTGGAACATCTCCCTTATGAGGACAGGCTGAGAGACTCGGGGCTGTACAGCCTGGGGAAGAGAAGGATGAAGGGGGATCTTAACAATGCCTATAAATATCTAAAGGGAAGGAGTCAAATGGTTGGGGCCAGGATCTTTTTGATTGTGCAGAGTGACAGAAAAAGGGGCAATGGGCACAAACTGGGACACAGGAAGTCCCATACAATCATGAGGAAGAACTTATTTCCTGTGAGGGTGACAGAGCACTGTAACAGGCTGCCCAGAGAGGTTGTGGAGTCTCCATCTCCGGAGATATTCAAAACCCACCCAGACACTTTCCTGTGTAACCTACTGTAGGGAACGAGCTTTAGCAGGGGGTTGGACTCGATGATTTCCAGAAGTCCCTTCCAACACGTATGAAGCTTTGATTCTGTGACTCTGTGAAAATCTGCTTGCCAATTGTATGAGGAACATCAAATCACTGCCAGAGGAATGTAGCTGAGAAGGCAGGGGCTGAAGATGCAAGATGAGGAAGCCAGGGGGGCCTCTACCATTGGCTGCCATTTTTCCCAGGGTATGGCAAGCCAGCTGTAAGAAGGAAGGCCACATTCACAGAGAGTTGTGTGTTGACCAGCTGAGTGCCAGTCCCAGCCTGGAGCACAGTGCAGCGTTGGCAGGACAGAAAGTGACAGTGGGACTGAGCTCCTGATGACCCTACCATTCCATCATGAAGGCCTCACTGTTGGCAGCTGGTTCCATGGTTGGCCACTGGAAATGATCATCTTCTCAAGAGCATTGCCAGAATAACTCAGACATGGACGTATTCCACTGGATTCCACTGAAAGACACTGAATTCCTCCAGCAGAAACGCTGTGGAAGGGAAAGATGTATGAGCACAGTTTTGAGAAAGAGCTGGATGGCTATCTGCTTCTGAAGCAGGAGATATACAGTATCACAAGCGGAAAGCAAAAAGTCACAAGTAGAAGTCATCGGCTGCAGCTTGACAGGTGATATGGAGTGAAAATCCCACCTTGCATTTGTAATATTTCCCAGGGCACCTAGAACCAAGGAAAGACATCTTTACAGATTAAAATTAAAAAAAAGAGTCACATTTCTTTTATTTCGCAAGGTGTAGCCTTTTTGATCTTTTGCCTAGTTGCCCGAAGACTGACAGAAGAAAAAGAAAGAAAGAACCAGAATTGTCTTATGGAAGGGTAAATACATGTCTGCAAAGAGAACCAGTCCAACATGTAGAGCTCTTATCTAGGATACAGCTTTAAAAATAGGGCTGTAGGGTTTCAGGAGTATTCATTCTCTGAAGGTCTTGGTGACCTCACCAGTCTGCTTGCTTGGGTTTACATTTACAAGCGGTGTCATCTGTGAGCACCCTTGCAGCACACTTGGCTTCACTTCCCAAAACTCGGCTGAGTTCTCACTGCCAAGTGCATCATCACCAGCAACATCAAATCTATGGGGCAGATTCTGCCACCTGGGACCTGACTCAGTGCTACCATGCTGGGGGGCCTTGTGCAGGAGCTGATGAGAAAAGATGTTCCTGTAGAGGGGATGAAGTTAGCAATTAAACTTTCAGTGACTGAGATTTAGTGATGGAGTTCTGAATATCTGCAGCTTCTTTCCAACATTGGATCAAGTGGGACAAAAAAGGGAAAGGCAAAAGAGAATTTCAGTTGAATCACAGAAAATAAGTGGTCAGATTTGCTTCTGCAATGCCAGGCTTCCTGGGAGATGGGAAAACGCAGCAAGTACATAAGATAAGTGCAGCTGGTAATGCTGCCTGCATGACTTAGTGGTGTTTACACAGGATTGGGGTGCCAGTCTAGGACATGGCTGCTGTTCTTGGTCCCTACAAGCATACAGCCACCTTTCCTGTTCTGTGATCCTCTAAAGAGGTGTTCAGTTGTGTGACTCCTAAACAATGAAGAGCCCAGAGCCTCTCCATTCCTCAGCGCTGTAAGCTACATCCACTAATGAATGCAAAGATCTGTGGGTATTATTAACTGGTATATTTACATGTACTATGTACTCATTAATATATATTTACATGATAACACACTGCTAACACCCACAGTTTTCTGTATTCATAAGTTCTGCACTACATTGTTCCTGCAGGTCTCTCGCCTTTCTCTCTTCTCAAGCTGTAATTCCTTCAAGTTATTTCTGTGTTGGAAGCAGCAACCCTCAAAATGTTCCCTCTTTCCCTGGCCAAAAAGAGAAGAAAAAGAAAATAAATGGCCTTCACCGACTTATTTTTTCACCGCAAAGCAATTGTAGTGGTGCAGTCAAAGGGATGGGACAGAAAACCATGCAAGCTGGTGCCATGGTAGGAAGGGATGGATGTTCATGAAGCTGCAGTCAGAGCACTGAGGTCCCATCTGTAGTAACTGAGCAGCTCAGATGACCTGTCTGTCAACAGCCTATTTCATTACAGGCATCCTTGCCTTGTGTTCATAGAATCATGGAATCACAGAATCATAGAATGGCTTGGGTTGGAAAGGACCTTACAGATCATCTTATCCCAAACCCCTGCCATGAGCTGGTTGCCCCCCACCAGATCAGGCTGCCCTGGACCCATCCAACCTGACCTTGAGCGCCTCAAGGGATAGGGCACCCACAGCTTCTTTGGGAAGCTGTGCCAGGGCCTCACCACCACTCTCTGATTAAAGAATTTTTTCCCCAAATCTAACCTAAATCTCCCCTCTTTTAGTTCTTAAGCCATTCCCCTTCTTCTGTCTCTTTTAGACCATGTAAAAAATCACTGCCTTTCCTGCTTATAAGTTCCCTTAAAGTACTAGAATGTTGCAATGAGGCCTTCTCAGAGCCTTCCCTCTCCATGCCAAGGGACCCTTGTGGTGTGAAGCCTCCAAAGATAGGGGCAAAATCTGCTCCCATGGTTTGGGGCAAAGGGGCACTAGTCGGTCCCACACACAGCACCCTGAATTTCCTTCCTTATTACTTAATACTCCATTTGTACTTAATGATGTGTTGTATTTTATAAGCTGTTTTACTTTGTGACTGTTCTGGGTGGATTAATCTGTCATTAAAGCATCATGGTTTAAAGGCTTTTCTTTTCCCCTGTTAAACAGTTTAATAGGCTCAGGGAGGCACTCCCGGGTGTGTGTTCTGTGCTCTGCGTGCGCGCAGCTGGGGTGCGGCCGGGCACCCTGCACGCACCCAGTGGGTGCCCCGCAGCCCCAGGGCACCTCCTGGTCCCACACATTCACACTGGGGTCATGGTGGGTCCTGAGGCTCAGCCTTGGTGCACGCAGAGGCATCAGCAGCTCCAAGCACTCTGTGACAAAGCCAGGCTCCAGAGGTGGCCTCATCCCATATAGGCTAATGAATAAATAAATATACATTAAAAGAAATATGTTTATAGCCTGTGGTAAGGAAAGCAAGTGAATTATCTTTGGTCAAGTTGTATATGGCTGCGAGTTAGCGGTAAGTGGTAGGATTTCAACCTGCTGATTTTGTTTGCCTTTACCTACAGCCATCTGTGTATGATGATAGAACATACGTTTGCTGCCTTCATAACAAATATGAAAAAAAAATCCACAGTTGTCTGATTTACACAATAAGGGGTTTACATAATAGAAACACTATGATTATTTAAGGCACTATGAGGCCAGCTTTGCCGCTGGTCTTTTCAGAGGATTACAGGGCTGGAGGAACCTCAGAAGATCACCCGATCCATTCTCCTTTCATTGCCTCTGCCCAGCAGAATGATTTGCCGGTGCTGACAACATGCACATGTAAAAGCCTATTTTCTTATCCACCTAAATGAATAAGAACATAATTGAAAAAGCTTACGACAATAAATGTGCTTTTACACTCACCTTAAATACATGCGTACATAGAGGAGGGTGAAGCTTGCCATCTGCCAAGGGATAATTCATAAATCTTCATACATGAGCATCCACAAAACTGCTGACACATGCAGAACAGGAGCCGCATGAGCTCATTCCAAGACAAGCACTTCCTTTTGGTGAGTGCATAGCTCCCAACGGTGTGATGGGAATTGGGCGCGGGCCTGCAAGCGATACCACACAGAACCTGATCCTAATCTCCACCGCACTGGAAGGGCCCTGATCCTGCAGATGTATGAGTAGGAAACAAAATTCCCCAACGACAAGATCCATGAACTTCCGACACTGGGCTATGTCCCAAGTTGTGCTCTTGACCCTGTATGTGCACAGTTGAGCCGTAGGGCCTCTGATGCACTTCTGGCTGCAAGGCCAAGGGGGAATCTGCTGTAAAGCAAGGATCTCAGAAAGCAAGTGGGAAAAGGTAGAAGGAAGGTAGTGCAGATGTTCATCCAGATGTTTGCTTCAGGTACCCCACCAGAATGTGTTGGCTATGGCTCCTCCATATGATCAGCTGTGATGGAAGCTGATTCTTGCAGGTGACTGGCCAGGAAGGAAGGCTTCAAATCTCTCTGCAATGATTATGAAGGTAAGAATCCAAAGAACCAAAGACTCAATTCAAACCAGCATTCAGAAGTGTGCAAAAGTATATAGCTTACAGAACTTGAGCTCAAGGTCAAAGTCAACATGAGCTGAGTGCTCTTCTGCACTAGGTCGATGGCTGGTGGTTGTACGGTACTTGGACAGAAGGGATTAAATGAAAGCATGGAGGGGGCAAGGAAGAAGGACATGCTGCTTTGCTTGCAGGGAAGATTAACAGGGATGGGGTGGTTGTGACAAGAAGTAGTTAGGGACATTGGGCATGGCATAGCAGGGTGACACAACGAACTTGACACGGGGTTGGAAAAAATCTCCTGTCTGAATGAACACTGCATCTAGATATTCATAATGAAGGTCCTAATGATTGTGCCTGGATGACTGGGAAAATGTAAGTAATGTAAATGTAAGTGTAGCGATAAATACATGGAACAACATCAGACGCTTCTATTGCTCTGACTCCAGGGTCCAGGATGTGCAGTCATGGATCATGATCTCATCTGACTATATAAAAGAGAAACAGAGGAGAAAGTCCCATCTTTTCCTCAAAGCACCGTCAGGCAAGAAATAAGAGGTGGAGATATATGAGGAGGAAATTTAAGCAGAACTGGTCAGAATGACAGACTGGTTGATTTTAACACAAGAACATAAATATGTTTGGGTTTTTTTGCAGGCACTTTGGCAGAGGATGATTGGGTTTGAGGGAAAATCAGAGGATGAGTGCAGTTCAGTATCATTCCAAAAGCTTTTGTGATTTTAATGCTTAATAGGGAAATACCTAACTTGTGTCATCCCTGGATCATACTTTTCTTTTTCACAGCCACCCCCAGGTCACAGGCCTCCCAGTCGCAGCACATTTCTTCATGGCACTTCCCACAATAAATTTGCAGATGTCGCAAAACTAGGGGTGGTGGCTGACTCTCCAGAGGGCCATGCTGCCATCCAGAGAGTCCTTGACAGGCTGGAGAGGTGGGCTGGCAACAATCTCATGAAGTTAAACAAGGAGAAGTACAGAGTCCTGCACCTGAGAGTGAACAACTGAAGGGTAGATGACTCAGGGACATCCCATCAACGTCTAGGACAAGAGGCAGTGGGCACAAACTAGAACACAGGAGGTTCCCTCTAAGCACCAGAAGCACTTCTGTGCAGTGTGGGTGATGGAGTACAGGCATCCCAGAGGGTGTGGGGTTTCCTGCTTGGAGATATCCAAAAGCTGCCTCGACATGGTGCTGGACACCCTGCTCTGGGTGTCCCTGCATGGGCAGGGCTGGGCTGAATGGACTCATAAGTCCCTGCCCACCTCAGCCATGCTTTGATTCTGTGATTAGAAGCTGACAGGGCAGAGCACGGCTCAAGCACTGTCCTGGGGCACAGGGCGGGATGCAGCACAGGACAGCTGTCCCCAGGGGACAAGGAGACCCATATTTGGTAGGGGCAAGTGAGAGGAGAGTGGGAAGACTCAAACACAAGGAGTTCAGGAACAACTTTTGAGGACTGTCACTAGCAGTCTCTTCCCAGGTTTGTGTTTTCTTTCTCTCTCCCTCACCAACTCCTACGCACTGAGCTCCTTTCCTAATGTAGGCTCCCTGTTTCAGAAACTTGAGTGGTTTTGCCCTCACTTGACCTCAGGACAGAAAAGCAGCCCATGTCCCCATTGATTTTCTAATGCAGAAGATGCTGATGAAACTGCAGAGGAAATGTCTATTCTTCTGTGCTCCCTCCACCATCATTTTTACTTGTCTCCAGCTCCACACGTGGAGAAGGTGATAGCGGCTGTGTTAGTAACATTTTTGGAAAGCCTGGTGGTGCAGTGCTAATATGGCAAATCTTTGGAAAGCCTCATTCCAAAGTCTCTGCTGCCTCTTCAATGTCTTGCTATGGCTGGAGACGAGCCCATGCACATAAATTGAAACCTGGGTGAGGTTTAAGCTAGGACTCAGTGAGGAGGTCAGGGGATAATTAGAGTCTTAGTCTTGAAGGCGCTGACTTTTATGAGAGTTTCCCGGCAAAATTTAATCTCAGCACCCTTTCTGATACCTTCTGGCAGTGAGATAACAGAGATCACTGAGTATTATTGAGCCTGTTATACGTATAATAACCTTCATGTTTAGTTTATCCAGTGGTCTCCCTCTGTTTCCTGTTTCCTAAGAGGTTTCTGCCACGTGGTATTAGAGAAGGATAAGATCCTTCCTCATGGCACTCACCTTTAGTCATGTTTTCTCTCCAGCCACAACATTCATGATCACGTACAACATTAAGCCTCATTAGTGGAATCCATTGCTTGTAAGTGTCTCAAGATTTGGCAAAGTCATGGTTCTCCTTATAAGCTAATTCAGCCTAGCAACACCTGCTTTTAAAAAGCAGGGAGAAAAGATGGCTAAGATAGACTGTTAAAAAGGATTGGAAAGTGGAACCATTCTATAAGTGGCTATGAACCAATAACATTGTGACTCATTCCACCTGCTGCCATAGTGAGCCTGGGAGGCAGACAGTATCTGCAGGGGCAAAAAGGGATTTGATGATCTCATGGTGATGGGTCACAGATGGATGTTAAAATGACTGGACAGGGCTGCAGGCCTGAATACGGCTATGAATCACAGAATGTGACCACAGTAACGTGCTTTCTTGAAATAGCATCTCCTGCTCTCCTCAGGCAGTGCTTGGGTGGACCGCTGGTCTGACACTTCAGGTCCTTTTACGTGCCCTCATTCCCCAACTCCCTTCTGTCAGCTTGTGCTTAGTGTAAGATCTGCATGTGCATGGGAAGGAGGTGCAACACAAAGCAGAGCCCTCCCTAATTGATTCCGTGAGACCTTTGCAATCCCTACTGCTCTAAAAGGCCAGAGTCAAGTGCAAGCATCCTGCGCTGCGGAACGCAAATCTCATATTCAGCTCCAGCTCTCTACCAATGTAATAACAGTGTTCTCCGTAACTGCAAAGAGCTGCTTTCAAACATCTCTTTCTGAAAGAACCTCACTTGTGTATTTTCTCTACCACCTGGATATGTTGAATCCAGTGGAGTTTTGATTTCTCCAGGATTTGCAAGAGGTGTGTGTTAATCATTCTTTTCTTCTCTGTTTTGTTGTTGTTCCTGCTGCTGCTGTTGTTCGTTTATTTGCTTTCTGTGAGAAACACAGAAGAAAAGATGTAGGCCAAAATATAATTTTGCCAAGTATCTCAACTAAGCATACTCTGTTGATCATCCTTGTCATTATTTTTATTATGGCAGTATTTCATTTGGATTGTAAAATATCATAGGAACATCACAGCTGTCTCTATCCAAAATTATATATCAATAATAATAGCCTCTTACGAGTTTTTTTTTTTTTTTCATCTGTGAATGTCAGAAGCTCTTTAAAAAGGTCAGCACCATTATCCTCGTTTTATGGTTGGGGAAAAAAAAAGACAAAGGCCAAGCTGTTCCCTCTAATTGTAGGCATCTAGAATCCCTCTGACGTCAGTGAGGACAGTGAGAAAGGTACATGAAGCAGATCTGAACTGTTTTTTGGAAGAATCATATCCCCTTGGTGATTCCCACAGAGGATGTCCATCCAGGAGACTCCTGGTGCCTTGCTGTGGATTCAGTCAGTTGTGAATGAAGGATTGCTACCCCTTCATCGACAGAGCACAAAACACAGCCCCACCTCCCGATTCCCACTCTTCTGCTGTTCCCCCTCTTTTACTTTCTGGAATAATGATGACAGCACATTTCCACCATTAGCAGTGCTGCCAGGCTAGCATGGTTCTGTGCATAGATAAGATTTAATGCTCGGTTTGTGGCAGAGCAAATTTTGCTTGCCTGTGCATGATGTCATAGAAGATAAATCACAGAAACAAAAGTGTATTCATCGTACTCTTCAGCTCTGCTTTCCTAAATATCCAAACTGTATGTTTTACCTCCTCTGAGAAACTTGGCCTTCCAGGTCCCACTGCTGCATTGCGTCTGTCCATGACCTGGGATGTGACAGCTGGGATACATGGTGGAAGCAGAGCATTATTAGCATGTTCCTTTCACAGATCCACAGCATCCTGGGCCACAAAAAAGAAATTCAGGCAGCTGACAACCTGCTCTGCTTCCTGCACTGCACACCAGCCACCAGCCACTTCATGAACCTTCATGAAGCGTGACCATCGTTGGTAGTGGAAACGTCCTTGAATTCACCTCCTCCCATCTGAAAACAGTGCTAACATCACCAGTGTTTTCCTTATTGCCTTATTGCCCTTTGCCTTTCATGGTGGCAGCATTGTTGGCAGTGACTTCATCCACAGTACGAGCCAACCTGGTGTGGTGGCCTTTCCCAGGTACTTCTGGTACACCGTTCCCTCCCACAACCTCATGACAGTTCATGACACTTCTTCTGGAAGACACTGTCCTAAGCATATTTTAAATACTATGACTGTCACATAGGAAATAAACTTAGGAAACATGATGTTTAAAATAGAGGCGATAATGGAGTTATTCATCCAATGCTTGGAATCATAGAATGATAGAATGGTTTGGGTTGGAAGGGACCTTTAAGACCATCTGGTTCCAACCCCCTGCTGTAGGCAGGGACACCTCCTTCTAGACCAGGATGCTCAAAGCACCATCCAGCCTGACCTTGAATGCTTCCAGGGTGGGGGCATTCACAGCCTCACTGGGCAACCTGTGTCAGTGCCTCACCATCCTCACAATAAAGAATTTCTTCCTAATATCTAGTCTAAATCTACCCTCTTCCAGTTTAAAACCATTTCCCCTCATCCTGTCACTACCTGCCCTTACACAAAGTCCCTCCCCAGCTCTTCTGTAGGCCTCCTTCAGGTACTGGAAGGCCACTATTAGGTCTCCCTGGAGCCTTCTCTTCTCCAGGCTGAAAAGCCCCAGCTCTCTCAGTCTGTCCTTGCAGGGGAGGTGCTCCAGCCCTCTAATCATCTTTGTGACCCTCCTCTGGACCTGCTCCAACAACTCCATGTCCTTCTCATGCTGGGGGCTCCAGAACTGGATGCAGTACTCCAGGTGGGGTCTCATAAGAGCAGAGTAGAGGGGCAGAATCACCTCCCTCGACCTGCTGGTCACACTTGTCTTGATGCAACCCAGGATACAGTTGGCCTTCTGGGCTGCAAGTGCACATTTGAATTGTGTTGAATCTCTCATTGATACTCCCAAATCCTCCTCCTTGGGGCTGCTCTCAAGCCATTCTCCACCCAACCTGTATCTGTGCTTGAGATTGCCCCAACCCAGGTGCAGGACCTTGCACTTGGCCTTGTTGAACTTCATGATGTTGGCATGGGCCCACCTCTCAAGCCTGTCCAGGTCCTTATGGACAGCATCTCTTACCTCTGGCGTGTCAACTGCACCAAACAGCTTGGTGTCATCTGCAAACATGCTGAGGGTGCACTCGATCCCACTGTCCATGTTGCCTACAAAGATGTCAAATAACACCAGTCCCAGCACTGATCCCTGAGGAACGCCACTCGTCACCAGTCTCCACTTGGACATTGAGTCATTGACTGTAACTCTCTGAGTGCAACCATCCAGCCAATTCCTTACCCAGCGAGTGGTCCATCCATCAAATCCATTTTTCTCCAATTTAGTGACCAGCATGTAATGCGGGACAGTGTCAAACGCTTTGCACAAGTCCAGGTGGATGATGTCAGTTGCTCCTCCTTTATCAATTGCTGCTGTAACTCCATCATAAAAGGCCACCAAGTTTGTCAGGCATGACTTGCTCTTGGTGAAGCTATGTCGGTTACCATCACTCACCTCATCTTTATTTTCCATGTGCCTTAGTAGGGCCTTCAGTTGAACATGACAGTTATACTAATGTCAAGGTTAATATAAATGTAAATGTAGGCATGTGTGAAAAAAAGGAGTCTCTCTCTTGTATCTGCTTTGTATTTACGCACACAGAATGGCATCCAACCTACTAAATGCCCCCCACATTAGGACTTACTCTATGAAACCCATTAAAGTTGCAGCCAGCAATCCTGCTCTGGTCTCTTAGTAATAGTCAATAAATTACTCTCCTTAAGCTGAGTCCTTATTGTCCTGTAATGGTAACTGGTGATCTATCTCCCCGTCCTTCTCTCTTTTTTTCATACTATTTTCTCCCATGTCCTTTTTAAGGAGGAGGAGTGAGAAAGGCATGGAGGAGCTGAGCTACCTACCAGAGTGAAACCTCCACAATTGTGCAAGCAGGCATGAGAGCAGGGAAAGCAGGAATGAGAAAGCTTCTCCCTCAGGCTGAGAAATATCTCACTATACTGTTCTGTAGGTGTGCCCTCCAGTCACCAGGCTCTGTGGTTGAAGGAGTAACAGAAGATAAATCCAAGGTTTTGTCATACAACAGAAATCAATTCGACATATGTCATTCTCACACACGAAAGGACTCAATGAAACAACAGCAGCTAGATAACAGCCAGTACAGTTTAACAGGACAACCAAAGCTGCTTACACCATAATACTTTCCTACTGCTTGCTTCAATAGGTTGATACTCGTAGATTAAAACTCAGAGTATTTCTCCTTGGTTTCATCCTAAGGTGGAAGCTGTATTCAAAGCACTCAATAGAACAGTCTGCAGTGAAGACTGCTGCCGTTGTTGTACATGTGGATCCCTTCCAGATGTAAGCAGCACTGCCACACTGACCAAAAGGATTAGCAGAGAGTAATCCATGCATCTCATTTCTATTGTGTTTTTTTTTTCTGCCCACTTTTGTACGAAAGAGCCTGTGCATGTGCAAAGTTAAGTGGCTGCTGAAGGACTTGTTTAAAATTCAGTAAGACATGATTGTAGCACTGTTCCCATTCTGTTGGAACCAGCTGAAGAGTAAACGGCAATGTTACGGAATCGAGGTCTTCATTCCTCAGAAGCCCGAAAACTACTTCAGTCTTGCAGCATGCTTCTGCTCCCCCATGATAACAGCACTGTAACAACACTAATAGCAACGGGCCATGTTGTACCTGCTGCAAAGCTCTGAATGCAATGAACAAAAAGGCAGATGTTACCTACCCACGTAAGGACAAGGTCACCCACTTACAATCGGCTGAAGAAAACACATCAAGAGTTTGGCTACCGGCAGAGCACAATTACAGTGGAGCACTGGCATCAGATTGTATACTGCTGCAAAGCCAACAATACCAATCTTCTGTTGTCCTTAGTCATAAATAATTCATACCTGAACACCTCGGGTGGTTCAGGTCTGTCTGTGCCCCAGGACTTGCCTGCCTGGGAAACGCAGCCAATGCTTTCTTTCTACCACCCTCTTTCCTTTTTATTTTAGGCTTTGACAGCTTTCGTGAAAAGGATTTTTCTTTTTGTCTTCATCCAACGGTCTCTGTGCTGGGAGCAGAATTTCCCTGGCCCTCCATTTTGAATAAAATCTCCTTTTTTGTTAATAGTCAGTTCCTGCTGGATCTCCCGGATGACTTCATACCCAAGATGAACAATGTTTTCAGTGCTGCACATGCTATCTGCTGTATATACTAACCACCCTTGAAAAACACTCCAACCACCAGCTCATTAACAGAGATGTTACAAAACCTTTGTGAGTCATTTTTGGACTTTGCTTTATTTTTTTAAGCACGACTTTAAGCAAGTCACTCAAAGCTCACACTGTCCAAGCCAAGCAGCAGTGCGTGGTGGGACAAAGCTGCATCCCTGTAATGTGAATACCTGCTGTCCTGGTGCAGAACATCAACTTTGTCCCTTGCAGTGGGCTCTGAGTCACTGCCTCCAGTCTAGAGGCTGCTTCAAGCCTGCAGCTGATAAGCAGAGCAATAGGAACAGCCTTTGCTCTGCACCCATTTCTTCTGCGGGGGCTGGATGCTGATCAGGGCTGAGCCCAGGGCAAAGGCTCCACCAGCTCACTAAGAGTCCCTGGAGGGTGTACCACCCTAAAGACACCTGAGTCATAATCCCTTGTCCTCCTCCTTCCTCCTGGGAGTGGCAGCAATTTGCTATTGGCAGAAACCTGCAGGAACAGACTTCTAACCCCACTGCATGGCCAAGGGACGAGTCTCCACCCCGCTGTCCACCTACACCACCTGTGTCAGGAGGCTGGGAGCATGAAAGGCTCCTGCTTGCTTCTCCACACCCGGGCCCCGGGTCTGGGTAGCTCTGAGTAGCCAGAGATGTTTTTTCCTGGGCTAGTTTTATTTTTAGGTTTTTGGCAGGAATTGTTTCTTGGGGAAGAATGCATTCTCGCTCTCCATCCCTCATGCAAATGTACTGCCAGGCTTGAGCTCTCCCTGGAGGTGATCTTGGGATGCTGTGTCTGCTCACCTGGCTTCTTCCTCTATGTTAAGGAGTAGCTCCATGAGGGAGGTAATACATGTTTCTCAGTGATTTTATATTTGTAGCTAAAAGCAGCTCCTGGAGAGGTACCATTCTGTTTAGAAAAGCAGGCCACCTCCTGCACTCATCTAGCTCACTGATTTAATAACTAGCATTGCAGGTAATGAATAACCATTTACCACCTTGGAATCTCCATGCTGTCAAATTATGGAGAAGCGAGTGTCTATCCCAAATTCTGCATTTCCCTCCCCTCTGGACTGCTGGAGTATGTGCATTAGTTCATTCAGGGATATATTCTTGGTCTCCCCATTTAACCTACTTATCTTAAATTATCTTATCCTATTTGCCCCAGAATTTCTAAAAAGCTCCTACCCAAGGAGACAAGATCATGCTTGTGAAATTTTTGTATGTATTGGTTTAGTTTTGGCAAAGTTAGGAGGTAGTTAAAATGAGACTTACTTATAATGGAAAGCTAGCTGCTAGCGTCTCTCCATAATACATGTCTACCTTGCAGGAGAGTTGTGAGGATTAATTAATTTGTGTTTGTTAAGCACTTTGAGATCCTAAGATCAAAGGTTCTATAGAAATGCAAATTGTTATTATAATGATAACTTTCTAATATGAGCTCATGTGTTTTGCCTTAGAGGCACAGTCTCACCCTAAGTTGCGTAGTTATACACGTAAATCTTCAACCATTATGATGAAAATGTACCTCTGAGGCCCTTATCCTTCCTTCTGCTCTAACACTTTGTGCACAGAGCTCCCTTTCACTTCAGACAGGTCCCGTGCATGGGACAACCGCAACACTGAGCGTGTCTGCAAAACGAAAACACCATTGTGACCCTTCAGGCTTCGCATTGAGATAAATGAGTTCTGTCCTCAATCCATAAAGCTGCCGCTGCCAGGAGTTACATCCATCTTGCTAAGGAAAGGACTGAGCAAATCACCTAATTCTGAGTTCCAAGGGCTGAGCTTTGACCCTCCCCAGCATGGAATGCCATCCATCTGTCTCACTCACCAGCCACACTTGAAGGACAGACCAAAGGCAGAGCTGCTGGGCTGTGTGTGGCACTTTGCATCACAACATCTCTTCCCCCAGAGTAAAACAATCCTGGATTAAACTGCAATCATGACCCAAAATGTGGGGCTTTCAACTGGGAGGAGATGTTGTTTCACTGCCATGTGCAGTTAATGACACTGGGAAAGATGTAAAGTGCCTCTGTGGGCATTGTGTAGGTGAGGCTGCAATTCTTACATCTCCCTGAAGATGGACTGAAGGTAAGAAGCCAACACACCATCTCCTCAATCTTTTACCCCTTGATGTGTAGCCTCACAATGCTCCTGTTGTGAGAAAGCCTTTCCAGAAATGAAAGGTCTGACCAGATCCTGCATTATTCCCTCCCCCTGACATGGAAACCTTCAGAAGTTCTCATAGTTTGGGAAACTGCTGACTACAGCATATACCTCCTATTGTCTTAGAAGGGAATGGACATTGGTCAAGTTTAACACTTCCAGAATTTATAATCTTCTGAATTTTGTCCCTGCCTCTCTTTTCTTCCAAACAGTCTGACAGAGACTTGATGCATTATCCAGCATATCCCATTCTACACTTCACGTTATCGATTCCTCCTACAAGCAACGAGCTCCATATTCTGAGGGCTGTGCTGCAGAAGTGGCCATTCCCCCTCACTGGCCGGTACAAGCACCTGGCTGGGCACACAAAGTCCACCTGTCACCTCCATGGTTTTCTCTCCCAATTCCACAGAGCAGGCTGACATTCAAGGTAGTGCTCAAGCACTTATCAGAACTACTCTCATTCCTCCTGGCTCCCAATGAATTTTGCCATTGTCTTCAGTGACAGCAAGATGAGATGGGTCCATCAGAACACAAAGTACTTAGAAAGCCCATGTTGCCATGATACGTTGCCTATCAAATAGAGGCAGAATCCTTGTGTTATATGTAGCAAATACTGGAGCCGAGGCTCATGGCCTGGTCCTCTGGTGAGGGCTGAGATCATACTGAGGTCAACAGAGGTACTGCAGTACTGTCTGTTCCATGATGTGTGTGAGTGCTGGATTTTTTCATTGTTTCTAATCTCTAGTCTGTAAACATTAAGACTGCAAACACCTCAGACACAAAATATTTGCTATAATGTCAGAGTTATGTGCTTCGTATGTCTGTGGGTGACTCGTTTGGAGCCCACAGGGCTACCTCACCAAGGCAACTTGCGAAGCAGAACCATCAACACCTCTCCAGCTTTGCAAGGTTTTTGGTCACTCAACCTCGTTTGGCCTTGCCACTGCAAGGAGCTGTTACAGTTTGCTGCTCTGACTCAAAGCCCAGCCGCAGAGCATTTGCACCAGCCAAGGGTTAAGGAGCTGCATTCAGATGCCCAGGAAGTGTGTAATAAAAAAAGTGGCAAAATGAATTCTGGAAGGGTATTGTTTTCTCTCATGGCATTCTTCGAACGGCAGAGACAATTCATAGCAGGTCTGCACCTGACACAGGTGGAAATGGACACCGGTGGGGTTACTGCTATGCAGGGTACAGGACAAACACATGTAGAAGACAGCAGCTAGTGTGCTCTCCTGAGTCCTGTCCCCACACGGCAGCCAGAGCTCTGTGTGGGCAGCAGGCGAGGAAGGGAGCACCAGGGAGGGGAGCACCAGGAAGATGTGGCTCAGCCTCCTGACAACGCGTGCTTTTCCAGTGCCCTCTTCTGGAAAGCATCTTTGGCCCACGCAGCTGCTTCACATGAGGTGGATGTAGCCATGAAGGGAGCTGCAGGGGCACCGGGGCCCGCTCCTGGGTCTACAGTCACATCCAGGCCTGACCAGGACACCACGATCTGGACATCCCTCCTGCCCCTGGCCCTGACATGAGGGAGGCTGACGTGGCGGGTCCTCGCCATGACAGTGGCTGAGGAAGAAGGTCCACACTGTGACAGTGGCTGTGGGCAGCAGGTCCCCACCACGAGGGCGGCCAAGAGCAGGAGCACCGCGATAGTGGCTGTGGGAAGTGGGTCCCCACCACGAGAGCGGTGGTGAGGTCCCCACCATGAGGGTGGCTGAGGGCGGCAGGTCCCCACTTTCCCCCAGCGGCTGCCCTCCTGCTGGGGGGACACAGCCCCTCGCCTTCCCCTCTGGATGGCTTCCCGCTTTTCCACACCTCGGCAGAACTGCATCTGTGCAGCCCCGCCCGCAGGCCCCGCTGTGTCCTGGCTAGATGGCTGGGACATAGCAAACCCCTCAGTTTCACCTAAAGGTGAAGCGAGGCGGGGGACAGCAGCGTTCTGCGGACAGGCAGATGTGGCTCCCGCACGATTTGCTTTGCTGTGATGCACAGAAACTTCCCCAGCCTGCGCCGGAGTACTCGTGCCCCCTGCGAGCCCGCGTCCCCGCGGCGGCCTCTGCGCAGAGACCCGACGCGCTCAGCGCACCCGCGGTGGGAGGGGCGGGGCGGGGCGGGGCGGGGCGGTACGGGCGGTGGGCGGGGCCACCGCGAGCGTGCTCTCCGATGACGTCACAATAGCGCTGGCCGCGATCCCTGCCCGGTCCCAGCCGATCGGGGCTGGTTTGAGCTGGTGCGTCGCCATAGCGACGCCGGCTGCCCTATAAATAGGAGCGCCGCGGCGGTGGCGAAGCTTTGTCAGCCGCGGCGCCCGTTCCGCCCGCAGTCCCGCGCGGCCGCTCCCCTCCGGCGGCAGGGCGCCTCCCGGCCCTCTCCGCACCGCCCGGTTCCGAGGAGGCCGGGGCCAGGGCACCCGGAGGGCTCTGACGGCGGCCGCCCGAGGTGAGGAGAGGAGAGGGGAAGGGAGGGGAGCGGGGCGGAAGCCGGCCGGCGCGGAGCCACGTGTCTGCGGGGCCGCTGCCAACGGGCCGGGCGGGGAGCCGGCTGCCGCCGCCGGGCACGGGGCCTCCCTCCGCCTCCTTCCTCCCGGGGAATCCCCGGCTCGGGGCCACGTTGGCGGCGTGGCGGAGACAGGTGCGCGGCGGGCCCCGGGCGCGGAGCGGGGCCTGCGGGGGGTGAGCGGCGCCGCCGGGTCACGGAGCGCGGGGACCGCGGGCGTCACTCGGCCGCGGCCGGGCGCTGCGGGACGGAGCGCTCTGCGGGTCGGGCTGCCGGGTTTTCCTTCGTTAAAGCTTAGGCTCGGTCGAATCCCTAATCTGGTTTGTCTGATGAGTGAGAAACGGTCGAGTAATGCGAGGTAGACCCTGATAGCAGCAGTTCCGGTGACGCGTGTCTCTCGAAGCTGAGAGGTCGGTAATCACTAAGGCAAGTTGTTGAGGGGCTGAAGTGTAAGAGCGCACGCGGTGTGCGGAATGAGCTGTCTTAAAACATTGCTAACTTAAAAAAAAAAAAAAAAAAAAAGCTGTAAAATGTAACGTGCTTTTGTAAATGGCGAGCAGTCGTGTATCTAAGGGTTACTGAATAACTTAGAGCTGAGAAAATCTTCGGTCTAATCTGCGTGACTAGATAAAGTGGAAAAAGTGCTGAGGGAAGGCCGAGGGCTGGATGGGGTTACATGAAACCGTATCTTCCCTATGACTCACTTGCAACCTTGCAGTGCTGAGGTCTTTAAAAAGCAGCGCACACAGTCTGCTTCAGTTCATGGTTTGAGCAGGCTGCCTCTCTCTGTTTGGCTCCCGGGTTAGAGTGACCTCTGTAACTTGCCCTGGACTCAGGTTTTGGGTGCTTTTGTTTTTTGGTTCTGGTTCTCAGGGTCAGCCTTCTAGTTGGCTTTGGAGATCTGTTATAAAGTGTTATTTGGAATTAGTCACAAGATTTAATGTATGCATACATACCACAGTCAGGAACTGTTGTTGTAGTGTGTATGTGCTGCTCCTGACAGCTAAAGTTTTCTTCTTGTGTAACATGGAGGCTGTGCACAGAACAGGGAAGCCCTAACCACTGATAGAGCCAGATATTCCATCTTATTTGAATTACTGAGAGCTGTTACTGCTCAGAGGCAATGTGCTCTGATTGTGTCAGTGACAACGTGTCAACTTTTCTCCCAGGAGCTGGTGAGCTAGCATAGTGCTTAAGAAAAGGGGTAATTGTGTTGACACCAGCACTAGCCGTAACTAACAGTAACTCCAGTGTGGAGGCAAAGGAAAAGATGGTGGAAAATTCATGGACTCAACTAGTAAATAGATAGGATTTTTGATGGATTCAGTGTGTCATTCACTTGCTGAACAGAAAATAACTTGCCCTCAATCTGGTGAGGCTACTTTATAGTGTGTCTTGTTGGTTCTGATTAAACCTAATGTGTCACTTGTTTAATAAAGGTTGTCAGTAACCACTATAGGAATCATAACTATCAATTATATGACCACCATGTAATGACTGCATGAATTTGAAACACTGAATGTGAACCGTATGACTTCAAATGAAATAACATTTGTTTGTGGTTTTCTTTTTTTTTTTAATCAACAGCTTGCATTCAAGTCCTTCCACATAAACCTGAAATGTCAGGAATCATGGGTAGCTTCAGCAAAGAACAACTTGAATTCACCTTCCTTGATGAGGGCTTTACTGCCAAGGATATCCTTGACCAAAAAATAAATGAAGTGTCATCTTCTGTAAGTATGGCGATAAAATGATTGCATTTCATGTCACTGCAAGTTTATAAACTAATGGAACAACTTGCCTCTGTGATTTTCTGCAAGGCAACCCTCTCCTCAAATGCTGACCAAACTTATTCTGTTATCTCTGGTTTGTAACTTCAATATGTGTGTTTGCTCTAGGATGATAAAGATGCCTTCTATGTTGCTGACCTCGGGGATATTGTGAAGAAGCACGTGCGGTGGCATAAAGCCCTTCCTCGAGTAACCCCCTTCTACGCTGTCAAATGCAATGACAGTGAAGCTGTAGTGAAGACTCTTGCTGTTCTTGGTGCAGGATTTGATTGTGCCAGTAAGGTAAGACCTTGTCTGTGTTCTGGTCTGTGATGTTGGTATATGCTCAGCTGGGAAGTGTTTGTATACAGTTAAGCATAAAAGTACGCACTGTTGCTTTTGTTCTGATTAATTTGGTCGTTCATCTGGAAATAATAAAATCCTTAATGTAACCTGTTCTCTCTAGACGGAAATACAGCTGGTTCAGAGTGTTGGTGTACCTCCTGAGCGAATTATATATGCAAATCCCTGCAAACAACTATCTCAAATCAAACATGCTGCTAGCAGTGGTGTACAGATGATGACATTTGATAGTGAAGTAGAACTAATGAAAATTGCAAGGGCCCATCCAAAAGCCAAGTAAGTTATCCTAGTTGTTTTATAACTCTTGCATCATTATCTCATTCTAAAATCATACCTTTCTGATAGTGATGTCTTATGCTAGAACTTGGTTTCTTCCCTATTTCCAGGTTAGTGTTGCGTATCACAACTGATGACTCCAAAGCAGTTTGTCGTCTCAGTGTTAAATTCGGAGCTACTCTTAAGACAAGCAGGCTTCTTCTGGAGCGTGCGAAAGAGCTGGACCTTGCCATTGTTGGAGTTAGGTGAGTTCAATTTCTAAATGCAGCCATACGATGTAAGATTTAAGTGATGTAGCTGGCAATAGGTATGCCTTTGTGTATGGTGACTTACTGAAGACCATCTGATATTTTGTATCTCTTCCTAGTTTCCATGTTGGAAGTGGATGTACAGACCCAGAGACCTTTGTGCAGGCTATTTCCGATGCCCGCTGTGTGTTTGATATGGGAGTAAGTAGTAGAATTCTATGTAATCTGGAACTACTGTTTAACCGTTGTGGCAAAGCTGAATCAATTGTAAAACTGTTACGGGGTTAAAAGTTGAAGTCGCTCATTTCATGTTAGTGTTTTTGAGGTCTTAGTGGCTCACTTTAGCAATTTTGCAGTAAAATCAGCAGCTCAAACTGAGATGACTATTACAAGAACACAGTGAATTAGCTCTGTTCTCAAATCTTAATAGAATGGCTTGTTGATTTATTTGTTTTTAAATAAAATGATAAACTAAAAGCTTTTCTTAATGCTATTCCACTTAATTTCACTTCAGGCTGAACTTGGCTTCAATATGTATCTGCTTGACATTGGTGGTGGCTTCCCCGGCTCTGAAGACGTCAAGCTTAAATTTGAAGAGGTATAACTTTGCTAAGAACTTCCTGGGTTGTGGAGTCTTTCTGGACATTGAACTGTATTGAAATCTAACTCTTCTCGTGGCATAGACACATTCATAAGGGAAAGTCTGGTCAGAAATGGAATTTAGAAGAAAAGAGGAGACTGTATTTGGAAACTGAGAATCAGTCTGTCTCACAAGATAGAGCTAAATGAGTGCATAAACGTGCAGGGATATCAAACTTGCGAAACAGGTTTTAATTGCAGACTTGATTTTCACTGGCATTAACTTCTTTCAGTTGATTATCTACTTGAGGTGTTCTGAATTGGTGCTGCTCCCACATAAGATGAGAAAACCCTGAATCCATACAGTGTTTCTGAGTGGCTTTGAGCAGTGGTGTAGCAAACAGATCAGTATCTAATCTGGTGTATAACTAGTATTTGAGTGTGTGGGTTTTTGTTTGATCACTTCTCTAGTCTGCTTTCATAGAAATACCTACTTTCAGAAGAGAAGATGGCTTAGTGTTAAGAGGACTTTAACACAGAGCAGTGTTGTCAGAACACCTACCAGTCTAAAGTGATGTTAAATGATGTTATGTATTTACACAAGGAGACATCAAATAAGTCCCACAGAGTGAATTATCTGCTAATAATATGGGCTAATGTTGTCTCACTCGTTATACCTGTTAATGAAAGCCAGCTTTTCCTAGTGTAGTACTGGCTTTATATGAAAGATCAAGAGCAAATGATGCTGTGAGTGGGCTCCATGGCATGAGGCAGTCATGCAGCAGTTAGAGGCAGCTTAATCACTGATAACTTGGCAGTAGCTGTGAAGGCAACGATTTCCAGTATGATGACAAAGATTTCTGTAGTCTTAAAATCCTTTGAGATGACTTCTCTAGGATGCAGTAAAGTGGAGGATGTTGTGTAATTATCAGAATTAGAAGCAGACCAGAAATTGGAAGTTGAAGGGTGTTGACACTTGGGGCACTAATGCTGGTTTAATGAGTCTGGGGGGGGGTGACTTCACTTAGACCGAAGTGACCAAACAGTTCATGTTTCAATTTTTAAGCTGCAAGTGTCTGCTTTTATTGTCTTACACTTTGAAAATATAACAAAGACAAAGATATAGTAAGGCACTTGTCTATTCTAATCCGTGTGTTTGACTAGTATGTTGCTGTGAACATGGAGGGGATGACATGCATGTCGGGATGAAGTCAAAGAGCATCTGGGTAGCTGCTGAAGTACTAATATTTGCGACTGGTGTTCCTTCCTAGATCACAAGCGTAATCAACCCAGCACTGGATAAATATTTTCCTTTGGATTCTGAAGTAACTATTATTGCAGAGCCAGGAAGATACTATGTTGCATCAGCATTCACACTGGCAGTCAATATCATTGCCAAAAAAATTGTATTAAAGGAGCAAACAGGTTCTGATGGTATGTAAATCCAGACTTGGTCTTCCCCCTAGCCTAACTGTATGTTTCTTTCCAAGCACTCTCTTACTGGTGTCTCTGCTTCTTCCAGATGAAGATGATGTGAATGACAAAACACTTATGTATTATGTGAATGATGGCGTCTATGGATCGTTCAATTGCATCTTGTATGATCATGCACACGTTAAACCAGTTCTGCAAAAGGTATGGCAGTTCACAAGTATTGCACGTTAGTAGTTTGACTGAAGACAAATCTTCCTCATAGAGGTCACTTGTGCTCGCTGCTCCCTCTGCTTAGCCAGAATCTGACATTAAACTTAGGAGGCGTGCAGTGGAACTTAATTCAGAGCCAAGGGTGCAGCAGGACCCGCAATCAGTTCTTCCTCCTCATAGGGAAGAGGCAGAGTGCTGTGCATGCATCAATCCAGATGCTGCTTCTGGAAGCTGTTTCGGTTGTCAAACTAATCAGACTCTTCTCTTTAGCGGCCTAAACCAGATGACAGCTGCTACTCCTGCAGCATATGGGGACCAACGTGTGATGGCCTAGATCGTATTGTTGAGCGTTGTAACATGCCAGAGTTACAAGTTGGTGACTGGATCCTGTTTGAAAACATGGGTGCCTATACTGTTGCAGCAGCTTCTACTTTCAACGGATTCCAGAGGCCAACAATACATTATGTGATGTCAAGACCAGCATGGTTAGTAATTTAAATATGGTAATAACTTGATCCATCAAGTGCTTTCATTACAGAAACTGTAGTGAATAGCTTGTCAGTTTTGATTGTTCTGTATCAAACAGTGCCATGGCTGCGTTGCTGTATTGTCTGGAAAACCACATTTTTATGTGAAAACAATGCCTCTGAAAGTTGTTGCATGGTTTTAGAACAGTCATAACACTACCAATTACTTCTTGCTCTAATATACTTATCTCTAGGAGAAGTGCTTTTAAAGAGAAAATGCTAGGAGTCCTTTCACTGACCTGGATTTCTAGCTTGTCTTTCAGTCTTGCACAACGTAAAATAGTTTCAGATTCTTTACAGTTAGCTTTTCTGACCAGTGATCCGAGGCAAATCCATCACCATTTTGATATTATACTGTATTGTAAACTGATAGCCTACTAAATCCTGACTGTAAGGGGTAGGAATATAAAGGAACAGTTCTTAACTTAATTGTGCAGCTTCACAATATGTTCTGTTTGAGAGCTGTTTGTGGGCGTAAGTTGAGCTCCAGACTGTTGCTTACTGCAGTCTGTTGGATCTCCACAGGAAGCCTTTAAATAGATGAGGAAAGCAAGGTTACTTCTTAAATACCAGAATACTGCAAAATTGCACCTTTAAACAGTAGTTAAAGTACTGTGGATGTCTTTCTCTGCAAAGCAGGTTAATGGACTTCTATAAAAGTGGATTCTTATGTAAGAGGAAGTCCTTATCTCTACTGAAGTGTGCCTGTAAAAGTGGTAAAAAGTATTTGGGCAGCAGTATTAGCATGATTAACTAGGTTCAAGTTGTTCTGAGACTTGCTGTAAACGCATCTGGGAGAGTTCTAGCTGCAAAAGAGGATGTTTTCTCCATTCTTTCACTAGCCTTGCCTCCAATAAACAAGCTTTGCATTGTTGTTTGGCTTTTTTCCTCCCCTTTAGTGATACTTCCAGTTAACTGAAGCATTCCCCAAGTCATGTGAAGCTTTAGGCTTCCCATAAGACTCCAGACTTGTCTGAAACTAAATGTGCCTCTGCAGAAGTGTTAATTGGCTTTGTCACTATAGACAGCACTGGACTTCTGTTAAAGATGTAATATTTGAGCTGAGGCATACTGAACTTAAATAAGCCAGCATAACTGTTGTCCAAAGCTACAGTTCTTTCCACCCCTTCTTAGCGTTCTGTTCTTTATGACAAGGAAATTCTGCTGTCATATGCTAACCCTTACCTGAAGGGGGTATAAATTAGTGAGGTTATGCTGCATGTCTTCTCAGCGCAGACAAAAGCATTTTGATATGAATTTACATACATAGAGCCATAAATACAGCTGCACACCTAACTGTGAAATGTGTAAGAGGCTATGAGTAAATGATAAGAGTGCATATCATGTGGGCAACCCTGTGGTAAGCACAACTTCATTGTGTGCAGTGTAAGATAAGTAGCCAAAAACTAGTTAACTGAAGTTACTCTGTTCTGAGCTTGTTTTGGTACAGTGTCTAAGGATGATGGGAGTTATGGTTTACCCATGCCTTAAATTCCTACTGTTACTTCCACTCCCTTACATTCCTACTGTTATCCTCACTGGAAATTCAAGATATCTGAGAATGTGATGGCATGGGAAAGGGGCGATGACTTTCCTTCTGGAATGACCTCTAAGTCATGAAACCTGTAGTATAAAAATGGAGGTCATGAGATATATATCTCTGGTAACAGATCCTACTTGGAAACGGTGAAACAGCTTAATATTGGCTTTTGCTCTAAGGACTGTGCAGCGGCAGATGACATGCACAGACTCTGTTCTGCTTTGGTGTTTTGTTCTAGTAATACTGTCTGGATTATAAAGCATGGATTTCATGTTCTGGTAGCTACGTAGCAGTAAGCAAACTATTTCATGCATCTTTTCTAGGATATTGTGGTGAAATACTCTTTTGACTGTTGCTGTTTTTCTTTCTAGGCAACTAATGCAACAGATAAAGGAGCAGGAGTTCCTAGCTGAAGTGGAGGAGCAGGATGTTGCCAGTCTGCCCCTCTCCTGTGCCTGTGAAAGTGGAATTGAGTATCCAGCAACTTGTGCTTCAGCTAGTATTAATGTATAAATAATAAATTACTTAGTAACTAACTGCAAGTTTAGTCATTGAATTTAGGGCATTTGGGGGACCATTAACTTAATTCTTGCTAGAATTTTTAAGTGTTTTTTAAAAGTTTAGGTTTGGCATAAATGCGACAAAAAATGACTAGGAGATGGGTCACATTTATCTGTGTTCCTATGGAAACTATTTGAATATTGTTTTATATGGATTTTTATTCACTTTTCACATGCTACTAAAGACTGACCCTCACCTGTCAAACAAGTATTTGTAGCTTGTGGATGGCAGAATGGGCTAAGCTTAGTGTTCTGTGACCTACCTGTTTTAAAATAAAAGTATATTGAAATAACTGGTCCTGTGCTGGTTGATCTGTAGCAAATTCACCTGTTGTGGAGAGCTCTTTCAAAGCATATGAGCCATTTCTTCAACCCTTATCATTACTGAACTACTGAAGTGGTGTAGGGAAGCAGCCTGTCTGCGTTTGTGATTAGGAAAAGTTTTGACAGCTGCAGTAGTATAAGTTCCCATGGGATTGCATGTCTTTCAACAAGGCTAACATTGCACTATGCAAAGTCAAATATGCAAATTTTATTTCCAGTCTACAACTACTGTAAGCTGCTGGCTATTTAAACATATGAGGTTATTAATGAAAATCTGACACAGGCTCTATGGCTGACGTTGACAATTGCTTGTTCCGCACAACGTGCATATAGAAGGGTTAAAATATGTAAGGAGAAAAGCGGCTGAAACTACGTGGCTGTCCACAGAGCAAGGTGGTATCTGACCCATGTTTTAGAGTGTTGTTAAAAATGGTGAATAGATGAGATACGGCCATTACGCATGTGATACCATCAAAGCTTTTACTCAGCCTTATGAAAATATTGAACTAAAGTTTTTAGAGTAAATGTGACAACTAAGTAAGCAGTAGGAGCTGAGGCCAGGAGTTTGCTCTTTCTGGAGTAGTGTTCTGACCTTCAGCTGACCTGGTGCTAGGTTATTGCCACTTGCTGGGCTGAAATAGCTTAGGTTAGAAACACTTTGCTACAGGTCTCACCTGTGCTCAGTTTGCTTGACAGTCTTGCACTGTAGGCATACCGTAGTAAGCCTCTGTACTGTACAGGGAAGTAAGTATGTCAGTCTTTTAAGTTAGCTTAAATCCAAGAGGTCATCCAAGGGGTTATGCTGCTACTAAAGCAGCTGTGTAAAACAACGTTTAACCTTCATCCTCTGCTTTCAGTGGAGCCTCAGCTCTCCTGCAGCTGCATGAGCTGGGTAAACAGAGGCTATGATTACACATTCCTGATTCTCCTGAAGCAGCAAAGTGCTGCTTTTTCAAGTTCCTTCACTCCTAGTTTCAAGCTTGGAACTGAAACAGCGCTTGCCTTTGTTCTCCCATATGCAGTAACCAGCTGTTAGGCTGCTGGACCGCCTTGCTGCAAACTGCAGTAATGTGCACATGGTGGAGTGATAACCTACGCCTCGTGTCAAACTCCCTGCAATCAAACCAGGGTTTTGCTCATTGCTTCTACAGATTAATAGGAACTTGATGGTTCTTAATATGAAAGCAAAAGTGATGAATGGCAACCAAAACATCGTACTGTACCAATTTCACAACTAAATGCTCCTCTATGACAACTAAGTGTGTCTGAACCGTGAAGAAAAAAATGAGCAGGTATACAGAGGTACTCCTAGGAGGTTCTGCAGGTGGCTGAAGGAGATGTAGGCGAGCCTGTCAGTGTGGGGATGGATGGTCGGGCCAGAAAGGGGCGCAGCTGCCATGGGACTCTGGGTGGCAACATCTGCACAGCAGCTGGTGCCAGGGTCTGTTCTGCCATTGTGGGCAGCCACTGCCATCCAGCTTCCCCTGCTCCCTGCCAGGGGAGGCCGTTTGCAGCAGGTAGCGTCAGCACAGTAGGGTGTGGGAGCTAATAATACGCCGCCTGAGAGGAATTTGGCAGGCTGCCGATGAGTTTCTTGATCTGCAGCTAACTCAGTGGGTTGTTCCAGCACTACCAATGCCTTCTGTCTCAAAATTCCATCTGCTTCTCTCTGCTGGAAGCCAGGACAGTGGCAACATGCTGAGCATTATGATGAACTTAGAAACGTTCCCCGGAGGAGATACAGCTGACATCAGCTCCTCCTCACCGTCCTTTTTTACAGCAGGTACTGCACAGCCTCAGCTCGTGCTCTGTTAGACATGTCTGAGGAGAACACCTAGTGTTTAAAGGGAGCTGCCAGCCTTCCTGTGCAGCTTTCGTGTGAAAACCAATGGGTTTTGCTGATGGCTAGCACTGGTGGGAGTACTGTGTAGCACAGCAATGATCTAACAAAAGCAGCAGCAAACTGCTATGTTTTATTTTACTTTCCCTTCCCCGAGACTTGTGCCGTCAAAGCCTTTGCTCAGTTTTGCCCCATTAATTGATCAAAAGAGTTGCCTATGTCTTCCAACTCTCTTCTAGTTCACCTTGCTCTGTACAGTGCTGTCACACTGTGGGCACATGAGCTTTGCTGGCCTGTGTGCAGACTGTGGCCTTGCTGCTCCTAATGTTGCTGGTGGTCACTGCTCATTGGTGACAGTGTCTGTCTTTTGGGATCACTAAAGGAAAAAGGACGTCATACCTCAGTGGAATACAAAGATCTCCCCAGGATGAGTCATAGAATCATTTGAGTCAGAAGGGACCTTTAAAGGTTACCTAGTCCAATTCCCCTGCAGTGAACAGGGACACCCACAGCTCATCAGGTGCTCAGAGCCCCGTCCAGCCTGACCTTGGGTATCTCCATGGATGGGGCATCCACCATCTCCCTGGGCAACCTGTGCCAGTGCCTCACCACCCTTGCAAAAAACTTTTTCCTTATGTCCAGTCTAAATCTCCCCTCTTTTAGTTTGAATCCATTTCCCTTTGTCCTATCACAACAGACCCTGCTAAAGAGTGTCCCCTTCTTACAGCCCCCCTTCAAATACTGAAAGGCTGCTCTCAGGTCTCCCCAGAGCCTTCTCTTCTCCAGGCTGAACAGCCCCAGCTCCCTCAGCCTGTCCTCATAGGAGAGGTGTTCCATCCTTTGGATCATTTTTGTGGCCCTCCTCTGTGTGTGCTTTAACAGCTCCATGTCTCTCCTGTACTGAGGATTCCACAACTGGATGCAGTATTCCAGGTGAGGCCTCAACAGCACAGAGCAGAGGGGTAGGGTCACTTCCCTCGCCCTGCTGGCCATGCTTCTTTTGATGCAGCCCAGGACACAGCTGGCTTTCTGGGCTGTGAGGGCACAGTGCTGCCTCATGTCCATCCTGCCATCCACCAGTACCCCAGGTCCTTTTCAGTACTCTATCCTTACATCCCCCAGCTGGTACTGGTAGTGGGGGTTGCCTCGACCCAGGTGCAAGTCTATCCAACAGTCCACCCACCAAATCCACAGCTCATCAATTTGGAGAGAGGGATGTTGTGGGGATCATGTCAAAGGCCTTACTGAAGCCCAGATAGATGATGTCAGTGGCTCTTTCCTTGTCCACTGATGCAATTACACCATCATAAAAGGGCACTATGTTGGCCAGGCAACCTATGAGGGCCTGATGAGGGCATGGCTTTTCATCACCCTCTTCCTCTCTGAGCAGTGAACCCAGCTAGCATGTGAAACAACTCACCTATGGCTACACATGGCTTGGACTGGAAGTGAACTGACATTCTGTGGTGCAAATAGGGTTTCATATTTTAAAAAAGTGAGAAACTGGTCCTCTAAAATTGCATACCTCATCCTAGCAGCTGGAAGAGGAAAGGTGGGAGCACCACAGTGAGGGTGGAGAGTGCTCTATCCCTCTATGGGAGCAGAAGGAGAACGCTATCAGACCAGGTTGGCTGGGGCCTTGGGCAACCTGATCTAGTGCCTGATTTGGTGGGTGGCCTCCCTGCCTGCAGACGAAGGTTGGAACCAGATGATCTTTCAGGTCCTTTCCAGCCCAAGCTGTTCTGTGTTTCTGTGATTCTGAAAGTGTTGCATGAAGATCTCGGATGAATGTTATTTGATTGCCAAGAAGGAAAAGGACATCAATAATTGTAGTAGTAATTATATTCAATCTTCTCTTGAAAGAAGCACCAATCAGTATCAGAAGTAAGAGTAACTCGCTTTCCAGGAGCATCCCGGGTTTATCCACACATTGCTGTATTTGCAGTCTGAAGGCAGTGGGTGTCTCCCTGGCTCTGCTTTGGTTTCAGTACCCGCATTACAAATATCTTCCATTCACATTCCTCCTTAGCTACCTGAACCAGTGCGTTTGACTCTACTGCAGATGAACTGAGCTGCGGGGCAGAGGCTGCAGGGAGATGGCTGCAGGGAGATGGCTGCAGGGAGATGGCTGCAGGGAGACGGCTACAGGAGAGTGGCTGCAGGGGGCAGCAGCCTCTCGCTGTCCCAGCGCGGAGGTTGTGCTCGCTGCCCTCTGCTGCGCCGCTGAGTCTGCCTCTGAGATGCCTTCCAGATGGTGGCCGCCACGCGAACAACTGGGCTGGGCGATCCGTGTGGCCGTGGCCCGAGGTTTGGCTGCTCCCGGTATCGCAAGGATGACCGGAGAGAGGCTATTTATGACTCAAGGTTGTAGGGACTGTAGGACTGCAGGGGGTATACAGGAAAGATGGAGAGGGACCTTTATCAGGAAGGGTAGTGATAAGACAAGGGACAATGGCTTTAGGATAAAGGAGGGGAGATTTAAGTTAGAAGTTAGGAAGTTCTTTTCCTTGAGGGCGGTGAGGCTCTGGCACAGCTGCCAGGGTGAAGCTGTGGGTGCCCCATCCCTGGAGCTACTCAGGGCCGGGTTGGGTGGGCCCTGGGCAGCCTGAGCTGGTGGGGAGCAGGCAGCACACGGCAGGGGTTGGGTGGGTGGGCTGTGAGGTCCCTTCCAGCCCAAATCCTTCCATGATCCTATGACATTCCCACTGCCTAGTTGCAGCACTGAAAAGCGCTCCTGCAGCACTTTGCTCCAGACAGATCCATACCGATTGCAACTTCTGTCTCACTGCGTCTTCCTCTGCCCCTTTTCAGCTTAAGGCTGCATTGCTGCGAGTTTGAAAACAGATTTATGAGGCATCACTCCCATTTGTAAGAGCCCATTCTGTCTCTTCCAGAATGTATCACTTTTATCCCAGGATCTGCAATGTCTGCACTTTGCTTTAGTTTGTACTTTTTGTTTTCTGGTTCAGACCTCAGGCTTACTGGTGTGGCATCCCTGTGCTTCCCTGGAGTAATTTAAAAAATACAATAATTTGAGGTCCTTTTTGCCAAGGGCTGCCATAAGCGAGAGGTTACACTCTCATTACTCTGCTCTTTTAGTACACTCAGGTGAATACCTCCCGGTTTCAGCAGTTTGCTGCTGTTCCCTTTAATGGGCAGCTGTAAACCTTTCCTGTGGCATTTAGGGTTGGCGCTGCTGTGCAGATGTTCTCTGCCATGCATAGTGGGGGTGGTGCAGGACAAAGGGCAATGGGCACAAACTGGAGCACAGGAGGTTCCCTCTGGGCACCAGGAGCACTTATGTGCAGTGCGGGTGATGAAGCACAGGCAGCCCAGAGCTGTAGGATCTCCTCCTGGGAGCTCTCAAAAAGCCCCTGAACCTGGTGCTGGGCACCCTGCTCCCAGAGGTCCATCCAACCTGCTTTGTTCTTGCTCCGCCCATCTGCAGCCCTCCCAACACTGCAGCAGAGCAGAGAGCACCTCAGGTAGGTAAATCTGTTTGGATGAAAAGATCCTGGCAGGGGAGTGGTGCTCTGCCAGACTGCTCAGCCCTGCAGGGACAATGGCAGTGGGACTGGTGGCAGCCGAAGGCACAGCAGAGAGGTGGCTCTGAGATCAGCCCTTGTCCCTCAGCAGCACCAGAGTGGCGTGCTTGCAAATATCAATAATTCAGAAGGGAAGCAGCAGAGGAATAACCGTAGCTGTGCAACACTGACATCTGAATTGGCCGAGTTTATTTTATTTTCTCCAAGGAAAGAGTGCACAGTGTTTGTGTTTTGTTTCTGGTTATTAATGGCAAATGAATGCAGCTGCTCTGTGCTCACCTTTCCCTGAGGAGTGAGCTGCCTGTGCTGTGCCTGCCACCAGCTGCAGCACGAACTATGAGTTACCCTGAGAGGGGACCAGGGAAGTGCTGGAAAGATGAAGAGGAGGAGGGGGACTGTAAGGGTTCTGCTGTTTTCTGTGATGCAAACACATCCCAAGTGCTGGGGCAGAGCAGGGACAAACCAGATCCCAAGGAACCACCGGAACCTACCTGGATCACCCATGCAGGATGTCTAGTACAAGAAGGACCTCAGGTTGTGCTAGGGGAGGTTCAGGTTGGATATTAGGAAACATTTCTTCTCAGAAAGAGTGGTGAGGCATTGGCACAGGCTGCCCAGGGAGGTGGTGGAGTCACTGTTCTTGGAAGTGTTCAAGAGAAGAGTAGATGTGCCACTGAGGGGCGCTGGGTTGACAGTTGGACTAGGTGATCTTAGAGGTCTTTTCCAACCCTCGTGATCCTATGATTCTCTGTCATGTGTCATGTTCACTGCCATGCACCGTGGCGTACCCTTGACCTACCCGTGTCAGGCTGCTGTGGGCCAGACACAGTGTAAAGGCAAGGAAGATGACAAGTGCCTTGCTGAAGGGCACAGGAAAGGTTACCAAACGTGCCGGGGGGGGAGTGCTGCAGCCCCCAGCACCAGAGACCAGGCAGAGAAGACATCAAAGATGTCCCAGGTTGGACCAGGGGAGGTTTAGCTTGGGCATTGGGAAGTTTCTTCACAGAGAGGTGGCTGAGCATAGGAAAGAGCTGTGCAGGGCATGGTGGAGGCTCCATCCCTGCAGGTTTTCAGGCGATGCGTGGCAGTGGCACTGACGGACATGAGCCTGCCAAGGTACGGCAGGCCCCAGCCCATCGCAGCCTCTGCTCCCCCAGCTGCTGCTGAGCCACGAGCAGGAGGGCACTAACCTTATTTAGAAGGCAGTGACACAATGTGGAGTTAGTGTAAGAGGAGCTTCAATTCATACAGAAAGTCTGAGTTGATGGAGTAATTAGCTGGAGCTTTCAGAGTGCTGGGTATCTCCGTGATGAGAGAATAATTACACAGCTTAATACAGCCAGGTGAAAATGGATCCATGTTTTTGTGGGGTTTTTTTTGTTCCAAACTCCGCTTTTACTAAGTTAGGCAATTTTTCATTAAATACGTAATTTGCAAAAACACTTAAATCTCTGGAAAAGTTGAAGTTTCCCACTAAGCCCTTGGACACTATTTCAGAAGCAGAATAATGCAGAGCCCTCCCCAGATGTCACTGTCCCAAGGCCGACGAGCAGCAAGGCCCCATCCATCCACTGGGATCTCTGGGGTTGTTCATCCTGGGAAAGAGAAGGCTCCTGGGAGACCACACTGCAGCCTTAAAGGGAGCTTATAAACAAGACGGAGACTGACTTTTTTGCACAGTCTGATAGTGACAGGACAAAGAGAAATGGTTTTAAACTAAAAGAGGGGAATTTAGGTTAGATGTTAGGAGGAAACTCTACCCAGAGGGCGGTGAGGTGCAAGCTGAAGCCTGGAAAAGTGTCAAACCTGGGACTGGAACATGTTTTGGGTTCTGGTGAGAACAGTTTGGGTTTTGTCAAACAGTAACTGAAACTTGCTACTCACCAAAGGCAGAAGCAGAAACCAGAAGAGGAAAGACGGCAGGAACGTATGAAAGAAGGGCCACTTGCAGAAGTAGTCAAATGATGGAAGAAGACTCGATGCATGTCTGAAAGCTACACCAAGCTCACGCTTCCATCCTTAGTACGTAAAAAAGGGACGTTGTGCAGTGCTTGAATAAAAACACACCTGGCTCATGTTAAGACCCCACAGAGCAGCCACAATCTAAGTACTCTTGGAGGCACCACATTCCTGTGTTTTCCCAGTATTTTAGTTTCTTTTTTCCCCTTGAATTACCCAGGAAAAGCAGGCTCCTGACTGGCTGCTCTTTCACGGAACCACTGAGGTTGGAAAAGATCGCTAAGATCATCCAGTCCAACCCAGCCCAGCCCCACTGTGCCCACCAACCATGTCCCTCAGTGCCAGATCCCCACGGTTCTTGAACACCTCCAGGGACAGTGACTCCACCACCTCCCTGGGCAGCCTGTGCCAATGCCTCACCACTCCTTCTGAGAAGAAATGTTTCCTAATATCGAACTGGAATCATCAGTGTGGTGCTGCAGTTGAAAGAAACGTTGGTTTAATGGCTCAAATTGGAATTTGTAGGGAAAAAGGCAATGAACGCGTCACTCTGCTCGGCAGCACTGGCATAAGCCTGAGCTCAGCCTACCAACACATTTCCACTTGGATATTGTGAACACCTCTCTACTTAACAGTGAGAGTCAATGCAGCAAGATGTATCCTGCACAGGGCTGGGCTTCCCCAACCACATGATGACACAGACTTGGGTGAAAAGAAGACAGGGATGGACAAGAAAAGTAGTCGTTTATTTCAATGAATATTTCTTGGCATTAGGCAGATATTAAATAACACTGGAATGCACGAGACTATTAACGTATCGACGGCAAGGGGAGAGGTGCAGCGAGGTGGAGGACAGCGGTGCGACTCACGTCACCTCAGGTCACTCAAAGCCACTTGACGCAGCGACCACCAGAATGTAGGACTCCACTGAGAAATACAAAATGAGGATTTGCTCCTTTCGGGTCTCCCATTAATACAGTAACGCCGGAACGATCGACAATAAAAATGAACAAATATTTGCATTCGGGAATTAAACAGAGTGAAATACCCACAAACTGCTAGTCATGCATTTTGTTTGGAACAGCAATTTGCTAATGCATAAATACCACAAAAAAACAATCATCTCCAAGATCAGAATAAATCACGGACAACTAGAAGAAACGAAGCTTGAGTCTATTTTATGCCTTAAATAGATGACCTAAATATTTAAAATTTTACCTCACCATATATATATAATTTATATATATATTAAAAGAAAGTAAAGACGATTAGATAAGTGCAAGCAATTTTCCTCAAAAAGAAAATTGGAACCATGCCCAGGAAAGCTGCTTTTTTGTTTTTTGGTTTTTTTTTTTGTTTTTTTACTGTTTTTTTTTGTTTGTTTTTCTTTTTAATTTGAACTTTCTACTCCGTTCAGTCCACATTTTTTCTCACATAGTCACTTCTGAAGCAAAATAAGTTACCTGCCACCTGCTATGTTGGGCCAAAGTCCTACCTAGCGTCCTCCTGAGACTGTGGGGCACCCCCTTCCCCGCAACCGAAGTGAAGGGGGCACCCCAGCGGAGAGTCAGCTCTTTGCATCTGCTTGTAAACACCTTTCAGTTACCCTTACACGTGCAGAGTGAATCAAAACATTACTGGAAAGCAGAAATGGAGCTGCCAAAGGAGAGCTGCACTGGTGTTAGTGAGGGGCGAGGGCTGTTTCACTCGGACACACGCAATCTGGCAATGGTATCTTATCCACTAACTGTTGAGGAATGATTGAGAAGGCATCCATTTGCGAGCAAAGCTTGAAAGACAAGCCGAGATTCTCCTTGCAAACTGTCCGCTCTCATCAGAATTGGCTCGCGCTGCTGGGGTCGCACTGTAACAATCGCACGATGGAGGGATCGCTCTTGGCACCTTTGATGAACTCCTCCAGGGACAGCTTGCCTTCAAAGGAGGAAATGTAAAGCAGAAAATAAGTCATTCATCGCTGCTGCTCACTGCAGCTTAATAAAAGCCCTCTGCACACAAGCAACGCACATATATCTAATCTATTGCAAATGCATCTAGGGGAATTTAGTGCGATGCACGGCAGCCAAATCCTGCTCAAGCCCTTAAGCCTGGATGCATCTTTCTTCTGCAAAACAATACCGCATAAAAACTGTCATTTCTTACTTAAAAAGGCACTGCCAAAAAAACATCAAACCAACCATTCTAATGTCGTCAGCAATTTGCACAGAGCTGGGCTACACAAATAGCACAGACACGGGGCTCGGTACCTGAATATGTGTGTGCTTTGAATATGATGCTCTATTGCTATGATGTTTTAACCCTAAAGTCCCAAATCTCTGCTTTGCACAGCCAGGGGCCAGCAGCACAGCCCTGCTGTCCCTATACCCCCTCACCTCCCTCCTGCTCCCAAAGGGCTCCTCCGTTCAAGACACTGAGGCACGACCTATTCATGGAGGACACCCATTTCATGGCCTAAGCCTCTCATGGACATTGTGCTTCTGGCTGCTGCCCGGTGCCACCATCAGACACAAGGCACAGACTCACAGCGCCAATGTCACCAGCTGGGAGCGCAGGATCCCTGCAGGATACTCTAAGCCCATTGCAGAAATGGGGAAAGGCTCCTATTTGGGTGCAGCACCCAAGCCAGGTGAAGCAACACAAGAGCTCAAGAAGCCACGGCATGCTTCCATCCTAGCTTCGGGCTAGTATCACCAAAAAAAGTGTTTTCTGAAGTTTTTGTTTTTGTCGGTCTGAAAAAGAGCACTCCTGACTATTAGTAAGTTTATAAGTGTTTCCCTTTCCTTGCAATTTTTTGCAAAAGCAAAGCACAAAGGATTCTCCTTTGTGACCAGCAATGGTCTTGCTGAACTCAAGGGTTAAACACAGCAGGACTGGGAACGTGGCCTGGGGCTGTGGCAGTACACACCAAAACCTGGACATAAAATGCTCTTAAATAAAAAAAAGCCTTTCTAGACATAAAGTCACATTGTCATCGGTCTACTCAACACTAGAGCTAAACCCTCGCTCCCACCGAGCATCTCTCCCTTCGGCAGGATGAAGAGGATCGTACCGTCATTGTTTGTGTCCATCTGTCTGAAGATCTTGTCTGTTCGCTTCTCTGGAGTGGATTCGTCTTCTGGCATTTTCATTACTGATGAAACCATTTTGTAGATTGCCTGCGTATTAAAAAAAAAAAAAAAAAAAAACGATATAGGAAAAACACGACCCAAGCTACAAAGCATCAGGATTGAGAAAAATAATTTAAGCCTGCAGCAATAAAAAGGCAGCTGACCCTGGCAGGCAGCTGTGGGACTTTATAAACCAAAACAAATAGGAATTTCTGACTGCAGCTTTTTTTTTTTATTATTTTTCTTTCCCGTGTTCATTCGCACTTCAAAGAAGCGCCCACACTGCTGGGTCAGTTTAAGAGAAAATCAGGGTTTAGATTAATGTACAAGAAGGTCTGAGCCAGGATACAGGAGTGAAGCACCAGTGTGAGAATCTGCTTTCTGCAAGAGGATGAGGGAGGCTGCTGCTCGTCCGCATTCAGTATCAGGCTTACAAGAAGGCGCATAAAAGTGGGACCTCTTTACCCAGTTGAAACGCACTGGGGACACCAAGTGTGGTGCTGGTTTGGATGCACCTCAGTTAGGGGCCGAACCACAGGGTCGCAGAGTGGTTGGGTGGGCAGGGACTTCTGGGTCCATCTGCTCCCAGCCCCTGCTCACACAGGAATGCCCAGAGCAGGGTGCCCAGCACCATGGCTTGGTAGGTCAAGTGGACGGTTGACTCGATGGTCTCGAAACCAGGTAATTTGATGATTCTATTCTATGTCTTGGTGGCTTCTGAGTTTCAACCAAGGAGGAAGACTCCGTCACCTCTCATGGCAACCTGCTGCAGTGCTTGGCCACCCACTCAGCAAGAAGTGCTCCCTGATGTTCAGAGGCACCTCTCGTGTTTCAGGATGCTTTCCACCACCAGGGCGGATACCACTGACCTGGGACCCAGCCTTCAAGGGAGGAGAACATGATACGGTCTTCTGATTTTGAGCTCACATTGACTCAGATTTGAAGTTTCAAAGCCCACAGTATTGAACTTGAGGTCAATCAGGAGAGTAAAATTTGCATTTAGGTCTTTCTGACCCCATCAAAACCCCACTGAGGAATCCCTAGGGAGGGCTGCAAGACTTTGGCCGCAGCCCCATTGCACAGAGCTGCATTCATCTCTTGGGATCTTTGCTCATTTGCACCTCACAGGTCCCACCATGTCCCCAAGCCACCCCTTGAGAATATGGTGGGTCCCAGCACCATGCGCCATCTCCAGCCTCAAGTCTAGAAGTGACAGTAATAAACATAAAACCGGAGGCAGCGGCTCACCTGCACTATTTCCAGCATTTCACCACGGCTGATGTACCCGTTGCCATCCAGGTCGTACATGCTGAATGCCCACTTGAGCTTCTGCTCGAGCTTCCCCCGTGAGGTGACGCTCAGCGCAATGATGAATTCCCTGAAGTCGATTGTCCCATCGCCATTGGTGTCGAAGGTGCGGAACACGTGTTCGGCGAACTTTGACGCATCGCCGTAAGGGAAAAAATTGGCGTAGATTTTTTTAAACTCCTCCACAGTCAAATGGCCCGTCGGGCAATCTTTTAGGAAACCCTTGTACCACTCCTGCAGCTCATGGTCCGTGAACTCTGTGTTCTCGCGCAGGTCCTGCAGCACCTCAGGACGCAGCTTGCTGTTCTGCTTCCCCATCCTTGCCCAGAGCCTGGCTCAGCTGCTGCCAATGAGAGAGCACCCGTGTTATCACTGTGATGCACTACCCCTCCCCTAGAACAGTTTGCAATGCCTCGGTCCAGTTCTTGACCCCACTCTTCCGAAATTGCTGATCCGCTGCAATGAGTGAGTAGAAACTGGTAGGGACAGCAATGAGAGCAAAGGAGTCTAAACAGAGGGTGATGAGGCCCTGGCACAGCTGCCCAGAGAAGCTGTGGGTGCCCCATCTGTGCAGGTGCTCAAGGCTGGGTTGGGTGGGCCCTGGGCAGCCTGAGCTGGTGGGGGGCAACCAGCCCACGGCAGGGACTGGGTGAGTGAGCTGTGAGGTCTCTTCCAACACAACCACTTATTCTGTAAGCTCAGTATTCTCCACCATGGGAAAAAAGTGAAAGTGTAACAATGCACAACAACCAAAGTAGTTATTGTGGAGCCAGGAGTTGGACTCGACGATCCCTTCCAACTCAGGATGTTCTATGATTCAGTTATCGGGGCTTTTCCACAAGGCTTGCACAAAGTCAGGCCCAAGCCCTGTGGCTGAAGGACAGAGCCCAGCACAAGTACCATTGCTCTGCTTTGCATCCCTGTCACACTTATCCAGAGCCAAAAGAGAAAGCACTGAGCAGCACGGCACGCAGACACCAACACTACGAAATGTAGCGGGGCTGAGCAATTCCCAGAGGTAAACATCCTAGGTATGCATAAGAACCTACAAAAATGTTAAAGATCAGCAAAAAAATAAGGGGCCGTGCAGCAGAAAGCTTTTCAACAGAATGCATTTTATTTGCATTCCACTTATTTTGTGCGTTGCCTCAGCAATGTACAAAATCCACATCCTGCTCTGTGGCTGAATGCTCAGAGACATAACCCAGCTAAATGTAGCAAGCTCTGCTACCACTGGCACATCTCTTTACCATAAAAGCTGTGTTTCAGCCACAAAACCCTACTTCTGCCCACTGCATGGCAGCTTTCTGCAGGTCCCTGCATGGCTCTGCTTGCTGGAACCTGATGGCCAAAGGAAGTTTGAAAATGTTTAGTGCTGTTGCTCTCCTTTTCCCTTACAAAGAGAGGTCCCTCAACAGCAGAGGCAAGATATTAGCTCATAGAATCATAGAATGGCTGGGATTGGAAGGGCCCTCATAGACCATCAAGCTCCAACCCCCTGCCGCAGGCAGGGCCGCCAACCTCCACGTCTAATACTAGACCAGGCTGCCCAGGGCCCCATCTAACCTGGCCTTGAACACCTCCAGGGATGGGGCAGCTTCAGTTGTTGGAGTCAATGCTTCTAATAGCAGTAAGATGTACCCAGTTCTTTGGATGGATGCCCACTTAATCTCAGCCTCAAAAGCTTTATACCCCCATCGTCTCTGCATTCAATAAATAACAGATTATTTCAACCCTTCCTCCTCTTTTGGATCATTTTATGTCAGAAAAGCAATGTGCAGCGATCTAAACACAACCCTTTTTGCATATGAGCTTTCTGAAAGGCTTGATAATGTGTTCAACCCAAACATAACCCTGCCGTTATTGTAACCAATTTGTGAAGAATAATTAAACAACCGACGTTAGCATTAATTTATTAAAGCACATTTCAAAGCCACCTTTGCTGTGCCTTGTGTTTCAGGTAGCTCCTCCAAAATGCAATGCCTAAATACCTTATTAATCACGGCAGGAGCCCCCCTGGCGCTGGCACCCCGCTGACATTTCATTCAATTGCTTTCAGCAGATCATTCATTGGCCGATTTAGCTCCGAGAGCACTCGGAGGATGGCTTCTAATGGAAAATGCAGGGAGGGGGCTCGGGATGCTCAGGTCAGTGCCGTGATGAGGGCTGTGGGTAGTTGGGGTGTTTGTATGTTGCTGTTCTTTTAAAGAGCCTGTGCTATCCAAATCCCTTACCACGGGGCTAGCTGACATGGTGGGAGAGGCTGCTGCTCATGCCAGGACCAGGCTGGCTTTTTCACTGCAATCTCTTTGACCTGAGTTCCTGAAGGGAGGGTCCCAGGGCATCAGTTAAGGCTGCAAGAGGACTGGCTCCTTAGAGAGGCACTTTCTTGTGCAAAAACTCCTTGGGTATGGATAAAAAGGGGAAAGACCTGGAATGCCTGGCTGTGGGACAGTGGTGCTCTTTAGCAGAGAAAGTGCACAGTGCATATAATAAATACTCCATATTACCTGAGCTACGTGCTTTGCAGGGGGAAAACTATGACGATTTGTCTCGCAGAACAGAACTGAGATCCATGATGGTCCCAAACTTGCAGCACGGTGCCCCTGGGGCTAAGGGAGCCCAGAGCCAACAAGCAGCGTAAGGCAGGCAGCCAGTGCTACTCCACTGCTCTGCAGTGGGCAGAAATGCAAGAAAGGCTCCTGCGGGGGTGGAAGACTTTTTATTAAAGCAGCCAAAGCATCAGATCTGTCACTGATGCCCTGGGGTGCAGAAGAGGAGACAAAAGGATTAGCCCATAGGGATACTGTGAGCATCTTGTTAAGAGAGGCTCTGCTTGGAAATGTTATTTTACAGCAGTGGTGGCAAAGACTGGCACAGGTTCCAAAGAGGCTTTGGGGTCTCCTCCTTGGAGATCTCCAAAAGATCTGGCCGTGGTGCTGGGCACCTTGCTGTGGGTGTCCCTGCAGTGCGATGGGAGGTCAGATGAGATGATCTCCAGAGGTCCTCACCAACCTCAGCCAGCCTGTGCCTGTACCACAGCCTCTGCATCCCATTCTCTGCAGCCAGGTGCAGACGGCAGCCACAGAGATGTGCTCCACGGAGCAATGGAGATGTGCCCCAGGGGCAATTCAGCAACTGCCACACCTCAAAAACCCAGCAGGCTCTGAGGTTGGCTTTTATTGCAGCTTGCCCCTTGTATGAAAAAAAATAAATAAGGGACGGGCAGCCCAAATAAAAGCTTTGGTCCCTTCCACTCAGGAAGGCCACATAGCAAATAGTGCTGCAAACCAGGACTGTAAAGATGGTCCATAATGAGCATGCTTTGCTGGGAGATGGGCAGCAGGTCTGACAAGGGCTGTAAGGAGAAATGTCCAATTACACGGGCCTGGGGCAGACAATGGACTCTGCAGTGAAGAGCAGATTCTCTTACATGGCTTAACGGCAGTATCCTCGGCAACGAACATTGCGCCAGAGAAACCACAGGATACACGAATGCACTGCTATAGATATCAGGTCCATGTGAACCCCTATGGCCATGGCAGCATCCTCATCCTCAGAAGTGACACCTTGTGATAAAGTTAACAGCAACAAGGAGCTTCTCCACGTCTCTCTGAGTTAATAACAGAAACAGCTGGACAAACTCGATCCTAATGCTAAGTATCCCCTGCAGCCTTCAGAGCAGGGATGTGAGCCCTGGCTCTGGAGGAGCTGCAGGTTTTTCTGCATGGAGACAGAGCAAAGCGAAACCCAGCAAGTCCGGAGCAAACAATGCAAAATAAATAAATGGGCTCTTTCTCTTCTTCACGTTCAAGGATTAACTACACTTTGATTTCATACTGCTTGAAACTTGTTGTCAAGTTGGGGAATTGGACAAGAAGTCCCAACTCTAAGGATTCTATGATTTCATGATTCTAAGTTAAACTTTTTTCAAGAGCTTACTAAAAAAGTGGTTGGAGGGAAGTGACTCCCACCTGTATCAGCCACACTTTCTGTTGCAGAAAACTGGGAATCATTTCAGTGCATACATTGAGCACCATGCAGAAAGGTGCAGTGATGTCCCCAGGGCTACATTCCTGGGAAAGCTGTACCATAAACATGCACCCGGGCACCAGTAAAGTGCCATAACAATCCCAATTCCATGTCTAGGAATGACCAGCAGGTGAGGTGTAGCCGAGCACCCATCCCCAGCTCTCCAAAGATGGAATTACACAGCTCCAATCCTGCCAAGAGCGATGTGAGAGGACTTTTTTTTTTTTTTGCCACTTTTGTTGGGAATGTATTCCTGATTAACTTGGGAAATTAATTAGTCTGTGGGCACTAAGCATCGATGCACAGAGCTGAGAGTGATTTGGGGTGTAAGCTGCTTGCCTGCATCCTGCAGAGTTCAGCTGTGGGGCTTCCCCAGCCCCATTGCCCTGCCAACCTTCCCAAGCCCATCCTGAACGCACCAATTGCTGCAAATGAGGAAAATGAGGCTGTGGAGACCTGCACAAGGGCCAGAAAATCTGACAGCTCCTTGGGGAGCTCTCTATAACATTTTCCAACTCAGAGAGGAGAGCTTATTACTGGAAAGGGCAAATATTCCCAATGCAATAAGAAAAGCATAGAAATATTTTGAGCAAATTAGGAAATTAGGTTAATTTGGGTGGGAGCAGATCAGGCAGGCATGCAGCCTGTCATTTGAGACAGGAAAAGCAAACCATGAGTGGATGTTCCTCATCTCCTCCCTTTGCCCTTTTCTTATTTTTTAATGAAAGCGAGGGAGAAGCAGGCAGCCTCGTTCTGCCGCTGGATGCTGTGCAGTGTTGGCAAGGCTTAAAAAAAAAAAAAGTTTGGTTTGTTTACACAGTATTACACAGCAAGGAAAACATGTCAGCACAATGTCGTAGTGTACAAGGTCTTTTTTCCAAGCAGGTTGGGCTGCACGAAGAAAAGCCCATGTCATGTTAATTGGAGGTACTACTGTGATATGTGATTTCAAATAATCTTCTGTGAGAGCAGACTTTCAGAGTGGGAGGAGTGCCCACCACAGACCGGGAAACCACAGAAACACTGCACGGTTCCCAAAGGTCAGAGGGAAGAAAAGGACAGAAAGCAGCACAGGTTCAGCCTGGAGAACAGAAGGCTCCAGGGAGACCTCATCATGTCCTTCCAGTACCTAAAGGGAGCTTATAAGCAGGAGGGAGACTGACTTTTTACATGGTCTGATAGTGGCAGGACAAGGAGGAATGGCTTTAGGCTAAAGGAGGGGAGATTCAGGTTAGATGTCAGGAGGAAGTTCTTTGCTCAGAGGGCGGTGAGGCCCTGGCACTGCTGCCCAGAGAGCTGTAGGTGCCCCATCCACACAGGCACTCAAGGCTGGGCTGGGTGGGTCCTGAGCAGCCTGAGCTGGTGGGGGGCAGCCCGCCCATGGCAGGGATTGGGTGGGTGGGCTGTGAGGTCCCTTTCAACCCAACCACTCTGTTATTCCATGATTCAGATCTGAGATTTCAGGAATAAAAAACTGAGCAGTGCCCTGCTACAGTCACATGGAAGCAACAGAATGGTCTCTTTTCCTTTTCTGGTGTGCTGAGTTGTTATCACAAAGTCCCTAAAGCATCAGAGGATGTTCAATGGCCTATTGACTTCTAAAAAGTCATGTTTGCTTGCATTAAAGGATATACATGTACTGATTTGAGCGGCAAATGCCATCTTCCCACTTTTTACATATCTGTCTTTTCTGCAGAATAATCACAGCCATGGGGAGAAGGAAACTGAATGAAATTCCTTCTTCTGCATCACAAGAATTACTAAAATGGCAGCATCAAGCGCCAACCAGCTACACCTGAGCAAAGCCCACAGCATCAGCTCCATGCACATGGAGAAGATGAAGAGTTTGGGGACAATGACACTTGCAGAAGAGACAGTGACAGTCGATAAGCAGCCTTCAGAGGCTGGTCTGCAGGCCATTATCACTGCTAATAATGCCTAAGTGGAAAAAAAATATATATAGAATCATAGAATCATAGAATTAGCTAGGTTGGAAAAGACCTACAAGATCACCTAGTCCAACCATCCACCTACCACCAACATAACCCCACTAAACCAGGTCTCTCAACGCTATATCTAAACGTTTCTTGAACACCTCCAGGGACGGTGACTC